>NC_061513.1:21603510-21715102 GCF_022539505.1 Lolium rigidum
CCGCAAAGCCTCTTATGCAATACAAGTTGCATGTCGAACGAGGAACAAGTCTCATGAACGCGGTCATGTAAAGTTAGTCCGAGCCGCTTCATCCCACTATGCCACAAAGATGCAAAGTACTCAAACTAAAGATAACAAGAACATCAACGCCCACAAACCATTGTGTTCTACTCGTGCAACCATCTATGCATAGACACGGCTCCGATACCACCGTAGGATAACGTTGCATAGAAAACAAAAATTTTCCTACCGCGAACACGCAATCCAAGCCAAGATGCAATCTAGAAGACGGTAGCAACGAGGGGTATCGAGTCTCACCCTTGAAGAGATTCCAAAGCCTACAAGAGGAGGCTCTTGTTGCTGCGGTAGACGTTCACTTGCCGCTTGCAAAAGCGCGTAGAAGATCTTGATCACGATCGGTTCCGGCGCCACGAACGGGCAGCACCTCCGTACTCGGTCACACGTTCGGTTATTGATGAAGACGACGTCCACCTCCCCGTTCCAGCGGGCAGCGGAAGTAGTAGCTCCTCTTGAATCCTACAGCACGACGGCGTGGTGTCGGTGGCGGTGGAGAACTCCGGCGGAGCTTCGCTAAAGCTACGCGGGAGATATGGAGGAGAGGGGGGCGGCTAGGGGGGTGTTAGATGTATATATCTGTATATTGTAGTTTCCCCATATGTTAGGGGGCTTTCTGCATATGTGCACATGTACATGTACTATATATTGTGGCTTTTGGCCCTCTGGTAATACAACAAGCATATTACTCTAACAGACAACAAGTTGATTCAAACTCTGTCTGTCTGGAAACGAAATGACAGATCAACACATGTTGGAAAAAGGCATAAAAAGAAGAAACCGTAAGCATCCCTGGAACTACAAAACAGCAATACAGTGATAACATGCAGCAAACCAATGCCCGAGAGTAAAACTGGCTAAACACAGTTTACGAATGGACTGAAATATTATATTTCAAACTATTTGACAGCAAATGAGTACCAAGTACTCTAGCAAAATAAGTAGAATCACTCTTGCAATTACATTCAGTTTTACCAACAGCTAGTTTATGTAATAACATAGCAAAACTGCAGCCCGTCAAGAATTCATGATCTTGGAGTTCAAAAAGCGAGTCAAGTTCAATGAAGAGTTGTACTTGTATGTATGAGGCTCTGCAGCAAATCCATGTCCGCAAGCAAGATATAACTGGGCTGACTGAGACCTTGACTTCCATGTCTGTTGCTTTGGAGGAAGAAAAAGAACAGATTGCCTCCCTTGATGCTAATATCCGGGTAATGAAGATAACATCAGCGATGTGCGTTGACAGTCATGGAGGACACCTAGAATTTGACCTTGTTAGTATGAAGATGTTGCCTAAAGCATACAGTAATTTTGAAAGCAGAACAGCATAAAGTATGAAGCAAACTGAAATAAGGTGCGCACTGACATCCCTTTCCCATTTTGTTATTGATGTTTATTCAATTAGAGCCACACTTTCCCAGCAAGTTCACTCACTATTGTAAAGTCTAAACATGTGCATGTTACAGAAGTGGAGCAACTTGCACTCTGTATAGTTCATGTTTCCAAATGCATTGGTCGATTGTTAATATTTAAATTTTTGTGCAGGCTGACTAGTATAATGTGTTAGTTTAACCAACAAGTTGACTAGTATAATGTGTTAGTTTAACCACAGGTTGACTAGTATAATCTGTATTAAAGAAGAACGAATTCTGGTATAAACAAATACTTGAGATTAAATGCTCTAATCTCATGTAAGCAGAAGCTGACGTTAGCCTTTTTTGCATTGCTTCATTTTGCTTTCGGACTGGTTTTGAGTTTGCTAAGGTGAAAATCTTGAACAAAATTCAATCAATTTTCAAACTTGGGACTGATGTAAAAGAAGAAAGGTGAAAATGATTAATAACATACATTTGTCTCATCATGTGCCATCACTCTACTCTAATCATATTTGTCTCTTTGGGCAAACAAACACGGATTCTACTTGCAACTTATATGACTTTGTTTGTAGATTGTAGGTTTGGATAACTGTCTGGAGCATAGTGCAAAGAAAGGACTGAACTGAATGGTACGGCACAACATTTTGAGCCTGACAGAGCATAATGAAAAAATGTTTTGAAATAAACATATCATATAAACACGATAGTTGATATATTTGTCATGTTATGCTAGTTTCAAACATATATTTTCAGGAAAAAGCAGTAGTAAACTGTGCACAAGTAGAGAAGGCAGCCTGATTCAATCCTAGTTGTCTTCACTATATCGACAAGCCGACCGCTTTATAAAATTTAGAAGAGCATATTATGAAATTCCGTCGTAAGGACTGCGTGTTCTATACTAGAATGTGAAACTGGTAGTACTAGCAGCAGAGTATTAGAGCATCTCCACTCGTCCCCCCGAACAGGCCCCCGGCGAGCGTTTTTTCCATCCGGACGGCGTAATTCGGCCCAGTCGCGCCCCCGGTTCCTCGTTTTCGTCCGGATTTGGGCCTAAATCCATCCGGCGATCCCACGACATCCCCGGCCCCCGGGGAGCGCTCGGGGACTCCGGACGAAACGAAGCGCGCGTGGCCCCAACTTGTCGGCGACAATGGCCTCCGATCTACGGCAAAACCCTCGTCTTCCCGATCTACGGCAAAACCCTCGTCTTCCCGATCTACGGCAATACCCTCGTCGAACGAAAGCTTTGAACTCTCAAGTGGTGCAACATAGATAGATTATATATATATTTCGAATATAATTCGAATAAACATAAAAATTACATATAAAAACTTTAAAACTAAACTACTTCTTCTTCTTCTAGAAGGCCCCGCCTCATCGTCGTCGCGGCGACGCTTCCGGCTCGTCACCTTCTCGTCGGAGGAAGTTGAGTCCTCGTCGTCGTCCTCATCGGCCTCTTCGTCCTCCTCCTCCTCGCTCCTCCTCCCGCTCCTGCTCCTCCTCCTCTTCCTCGGCCTCTTCCTCGGCCTGCTCCTCGGCTCTGCTCCACGGCCTCTTCGTCCTCCTCCTCGTCGTCCCACTCGTCCTCGCGCGGCCGGCGGGGGGAATCGTCGCTGCTGGACGATGCGGCTCGGATCCCACCAATGGCGCCATCCAGGCGGCTTCCCCTCGCTGTCGGTGTCCGATGGCCAAGAGATATCGCTCATGGTTGACGGAGGATGGTGACGAGAGAACAGATGAATGGCGTCGCCCGTCGAAAACCGTATATGTAGGTCTCTCGACGAAAGAGAGCGCCGGTTGCTCTTCCGCGGAGTTCGTGCTCCATTACGGCGGTTCTCGCATCGAGGCCGCTTCGACCGTTCCCGACGAGTCGTTTCGGCTCTCCAGTCCACTTCGCGACGGTTCAATGCGTCGAGGGAACTCCGACGATTGCCCTTCCCGGTGACTGCGCCGTCGCTATGCACGCGGTGGGTGCGCGTCCATGGGCTCGCGGCTGGAAAAATGGGCCTCCCCAGGCCAAAAACTACATCCATCCGGCGCTAAATTTCGCCGGATTTGGGCGTGGGGAGCGCAAACGAGTGGGGATGCTCTTACATAACATGAATATGCTATCCGAAAATGGTAATCCAGTTTATAAAGCAGTGTGGACTATTATATTAGAAGATTATGCATATTCTGCATGCAAACCGCACCTAACAGTTTTATGCATGTATCAGACGTTATTGCAATATCAAATTTAATGTCTCCATGTAAATTTCAGACATTGACTGTTGGTTAACATACATGAACTCTTCAGCTAAGACTAATTCAGTAAGCACACCGAACAGGAACATGCATCAGTATTTGTATGAAAGAGGAAACTGAATTAGCAAAAATAATTGCTTCGGAGTCGGCGTACATGGAGGCGAGATTGGTGCTGGTACCTCTCAATCACTACAGGAATGTGCCGATATGCCGAGGGCCGGGAACCCTCGGTGTAGCCTGTTTTGGCCGTCGGCGTAGGCTACGCCGAGGGCAGCCCTCGGCATAGCTCCTCGACGACTACCTCCCTCGGCGGAGCCACTATTGCCGTCGGCGTAGCCCGGCCCTTGGTGTAGCACGCTACGCCGACAGCAAAACCATCGGCATACAAATTTAATAAATTCAAATTTCCTTTTTCCAAAAAACAAAATCAAAAAAATCGAACTTTTTTGATATGCCGTCAGCATAGAGTTTTAATTTTTTTAAATTTTAATTTGTTTTACGCCATTTTTTTACTTGTTTATCTTTCACCCAATACACTTTTAATATTAAGTACACTTAATATTAAGTCAAATTACTCGGTCACCCATCCCCACACTACTCTAGCATCAGCACGTTTAACTTCTTGGTTCCATTCGATGAGCTTCCATTAAAAAATTGACACCTTTCTAATAATAATAGCATATCAACCCTATTAACCCTTGGACCGTGATGTCACACCTCTTTATTTTTGAATTTCAAACTATTACTTAAGTAAACAAAAATGAATATATAAGTAATAATAATATTGAATTCAAATAACAATAAAATTATTTTAATTTTTGGCCCTTTTCTATTTAATATGGAATAATTAATATCTTTAAATCGGAAAATCAAAATTCCACAAATAATATGTCTAAATCGATCAGAAAAATGAGAGAAATCTAAATATAACATTCATATTATCATTTGAACCTAAAAGTTAGAGTAATCCAAATATGACGTTCAGTTTACCATCTGGCTAAAACGGCTTCCTCGGGAGATGCGAAATGGCCGTACCGGGCGCGTTGGTGCACCGTTCGCCAACATGCTAAACGGACAAAAATTAGCAAATAAAGTGAAGTATTATAGACCTAAAAACATTTTTCGCGAAATTTATTGAGTGACGGTAAGTGTACCCCTAGTTCAAATTCGGTCAGTTTCCAGTGGATTCGGCGGGACACCGCAGGAAGCCGCATGGATTCCCAGATAGATAGCACGCACATATGGCATGTGATATATGGTGCGGAGGCGGTGTCCTACCACTACGCGGAGGTTTTGCGCAATACTAAAATGCGCCCCAGTAACTACTTCACAAAAAAAACTCGTTTTGGCGCCCCAAAAATAAAAAAACCATTGCCCATGGGTCGGATTGAAATGTGCTCTCGGGGCCTTGCTTCCCATCCCAGGGACCACACACGTGCCAAATATGGCCTCGTTCCGACAAATTGTGCGGTGTCACATGCCTTTTCTTACTCATTTGCCCTAAAAGCCATAGAACTCCGGACGTGATAGCCCTGTTTGTGAAGGGTTTTCCAAAATAATTTTCGTAACCTAATTCTGAATTTTTGAGTGGTTACTAGGACACATAAAATGACCCCATGCGGCTCCGCGGGATTTTCGTTTAAATTGCCATCTGGCCAAAACGGGCCCTCACGGAGATGCGGTATGGCGTACCGGGCGCACTGGTGCAGTTGTTCACCATCGCGCTAAACGGAAAAATTTAGCACATAAAGTGATGTGTCGTAGACCTAAAAACATTTTTCCCGAAATTTGTTGAGCGACGAAAAGTGTAGCCATAGTTCAAATCTGGTCACTTTCCAGCGGATTCGGCGGGACACCACAGGAAGCCGCATGGATTCCCAGATAGCTAGCGCGCACATATGGCATGTGATATGTGGTGCGAAGGCGGTGTCCTAGCACTACGTAATAATAAATGCGCCCCATGTAGCTGGTTCACAAAAAAACCCGTTTTGGCACCCCGAAAATGAAAAAATCATCGCCCATGGGTCGGATTGGAAATCCGCTCCCGGGGCCTTGGTTCCCATCCTAGGTACCACACACGTGCCAAATATGGCCTCGTTCCAACAAACTATGCGGTGTCACGGGTCGTTTCCTACTCATTTCTCCTAAAAGCTATAGAACTCCGGACTTGATAGCCCTGTTCGTAAAGGGTTTTCTAAAATAATTTCCGTATCCCAATTCCGTCTTTTGAAGTGGTTACTATAACACATAAAATGACGTCATGCGGCTCCGCGGGATTTTCTGACTTCGTTTAAATTGCCATCTGGCCAAAACAGGAACCCGAGGACATATAAGAATGTGTTTGAATTGTTACTATGTTAACATGGTACTGTACATGATTCAAATATGCATGATTTTGACATAAACGGATAGAGGATGTTTTTTTGAACATTTTGATACCTTATACGCATTTTTCTGACATCATATGAATTAGTTATGATTTTTACAAAATTAGACAAATTAGAAAAATGGCCTACGCCGAGGGTGGCCGTCGGCGTAGCCCTGTCTACGCCTAGGGCCAAAGATATGCCGAGGTCTTCCCTCGGCGTAGACCTCGCTACGCCGACGGCAACGCTACGCCGAGGGTCGGACGGGCAGGCTGGCCTGGCTGGGCCATACGCCGACGGCCCCGACTTCTGACCGTCGGCGTATAAAAGGCCCTCGGCGTATCGCGCCATTCCTGTAGTGAATGTTACGGCTGCGTCAACCTAGTGGCCGCGTGGCTCGCCGGTGAAGCACGAAGGGGCCGAACTGGTGGCGGCTGCGCTCGCACTCGACGCATGATGGGGCCGACCTGATGGCGGCGGCACTCATTGGAGATGCAGGGCCGGGCCGATCTGGTGGTGGCAGGGATCGCACGAGGTGCATGACGTGGTGTCGTGGAGGCGGCGATTTTGGCTGCTCGACGTCGCGTGCTCGGGGATGAAGGAGGGGGTGTATGCTCGATGTTGGCCCGGGTTTCATTCTGCTACTGTACTTCCTTTTCTATTATCTATGTTTTAAGTCGTTTAATCCTAACCATTGTCTCAAATCATACCGACCAAACCTATACACCAACTTACGGGTGGGTGTGAATGAGATATTTTCAATTGTATATGGGTTGTATCTGAGAAAAAACTATGTAAACCTAAATTTGCTCTGTGATTCGTGTTACATCGAGATTTGCAGATGAGCGACAATCGAGATGCAGACTTACGGGGGACATCATAACTAAATTTCAGTCGAGTGAGCTCTAGGCATGCCCAATAACATGGGAAAAACAATAGTTTTTTAGAGAAACAATAAGGATTGTTGGTTTGGAAATAAACGCTTTCCAGTCTAGCTAAAATACACATAGATAAACCTTTAAATAAAGTTATATATTTACGAACAAACTTACTTTGAAGCTCTAGCTAGATGTAGCTGGGTTTTTTTAAACGAAAACGATATTTAGAAGTTTCAAAAAAAATGAAAAAAAATCTAGATGTACATAAGGCTGAATAATACAAATTCTAAAAAAAAATCAATGCTAAATACCATATACTTTCAGCTACGCAAAAATGAGAAATTATGATAAACTTTGATAGTTTGAAATGTGTAGTGTTCACTCTACTAAGATCCACTTTTTGTGTAGGCCAATGTATAAGGTGTTTCTTATTGAGGCTTTACACACGTGTAGGGTATGTGTTTAGCGACATTTATTGTTTTCAGATTTTTTCAAAAACATCTAAAACGAGGTTTTTGATTTTTTCAAAGAAAAGAGCTAATTTTTCAGATAACATGCCAATGGTCCGACGTCAAATAAATAACGCCTCCAACAATGACAAGATACATGGTGTTGAACCTAACTTATAAGATCAAAAAACACATCCACAGAAACCACCGAAGAAGCTACAATAGAAAACGCGAACAACGGGCACAACTATTACAAAGAATACGCAGGATTAGGGCAGAAACTAAACAACAACATTGCTAGGCTGGAACTCACCCAAAAATCGAACCAACGAACACACACGCCATCAACAGACCTGCCTATCGCAGGCAAAGCCGCCAGAGGCCGACCATCACGAGGAGCGGGCCAAAGCTGCCCATAAACCATCCCTTTATGAAGCATATTAATTAAACTTCTAGCTCTACAAGTGTTCGTGTGAGAGTGTGAACGGTGGGAGTAGAAACATGTGGTCATCAGCTGAGTGCACATTTTCAGTGTATATGAAGATCATTTTATTGATAACTTTTATTAAGATCTCTAACTCAATTTCATGTCCATTTTCTTCTTATTACTATAAATATTTTTCCTACTATCTATAAATGCAAAAAAAAACCTTCTAGTATCATTTTTAATCAATATGTACCACATATTTAGAAAATGGGTTCGTTCTTCTGCAGTGCTCGTGTCACGGTGTCAGTCCATGAGTTTGGACGTGACCTGGAGACTTAGCTTGTGGCCTCCATGAGCTCTATCCACCTCTCTCTCACAGCCAGGTACATCCCTTTCTTCCTTTCTCTAATTTCTGGCCACTAGCCACCGGAGTCGGATCTTGAATCGGTCGGGCGGCTGGCCGGAGCAGCAGGAGGAGACGCCTGCAGGATGCCACGGCGAGCAGCAGCCTGCTGTTGATGCGAGATTCCCGATGGCGTCGCGCAGCGCCGCGCTCTGCTTCTCCGCCGCCGCAGTCGCCACCACCACGTCCACCGGCGGCAGGAGCAGCAGCCGGAATCGTCTTTGGGTCGTCTGCTGCGACAGCAGCAGGAAATCCGACCTGCTCTCTTCCTCCCTGGTAAGTAGTTCCGTTTTGTATGCATGTTCTTACCTTCTTGGCTGCTGAACTCATCTGATAACTGAGCAGTGGCCTGTATGGTTGACGGCGTGCAGGCAGCCAAGGTGCTGGGCGCCCCGACGACCTTCGACGCGGAGAAGCTGACGGTGCAGTTCGCCAGGCAGGACCACCACCTCCGGCCGGCGTTCCCCAGAGCCTACACCCTGAGCCATTGCGACTTCACGGCCAACCTCACGCTGGCGGTGTCGGAGATCATCACCATCGACCAGCTCCGGCGGTGGAGCCCCGACGACGTCTTCGCCGAGTGGAAGCAGATGACCAGCTGCTCCGGTGGCGTCGGGGAGATGACCCTGCACCTGCACTGCCTCGTGAGCGGGCGCAACCCGCTGCAGGGGCTGGCGGCAGGGTTCAGGTACTACGTCTTCTCCAAGGAGCTGCCGCTGGTGCTCAAGGCGGTCGTGCACGGCGACGCCGCGCTCTTCGCCGGCCGCCCGGAGCTCATGGACGCCCAGGTGTGGGTCAACTTCCACTCCGCCTCCACCAAGTACAACCGGATCGAGTGCTGGGGGCCCCTCAGAGAAGCTGCTGAGGTAATGCTTCTTCCTTCTTCTTCTTCCTTGTTGCATATATATAACCGATGATGATCTGAACAATGCAATGCTTCCTGATTTTGATTGTGTTCGAATGAACTGCAGAGGAATCTGATGGACGGGCGGCTCGACCAACTGCAGAGCGAGATCAGCAAGAGACGAAGGAAATGGAGCATATTCAACGCCCTCGTCTCGCTTTTCCTATGATCCAATCCATCCCATCCCCCATCCGGGTATATATGTACATTGTGGTTTGAGAGATAGGGTAAACAAGCATTGGATTGCATTGCTGCAGGGCCAAGTAAAAAAAGGAAAGAGATCAACAAACAATCTTTCGTTCTTTGCTAAGAGAAAACTATAGACGACCCTGATCTTCACATGTAGTAGTCGTCTTACCTTATTGTTAATCAACATTTGATCGATTTCTTTGACCGCTGAAATGAATCAAGCTGACATTTGCCTTTGATAGTTGGAATACCATCATTTGAGTTGCCTTTTTTCAGCTGTAAACCTCTTATACTAGATACTCATCATTACTAGTCTTTAAAGTATGAATGTTGGACTATTTTCAATAAAATTGTAGGAACTTTTATAAACGTAGCTAGGGATGCGGTAAAGTATGAAAGTTGAGTTTACATGCACAAACATTTATCGCTAGTCAAAAGGATTAATTTTAAAATATTTGATGGGAAGTAATTTTAAGCAAACATACATTTGAAGAGTTCGATTTGAATACAATTTTCTTATATACGTGGTGGGACATTTTTATTTCAAGATAGAACTGATTTGCTCATGTAATTATTAGTTTTTACATTCATAAATAGAAGCTGCAAAAATATAGACAGAAGAAGAATGTATCACATATTATCCTCTTGATCAATGACCACCATTTTTACCATACCCTCCAAAACCTAGGTTTCCCTTATAAAAACCTTCATCAAAATCTCCAAAATCATTTAACAATTTGTTTGGAGCACCGGCTCCGAATCATTTTTTTCTCTTATAGAATCTGAAACAAATGACATACAGCAGCTACTGGAGCAACAGAATGCTATCCTTGTGGCCAACTTCACGGAGAAGGAGGTTCCCGAGGCTATCATGCAAATGGAAAAAATTAAGGCACCAGGCCTGAATGTGTGGGTTCCTCTTACCACCGCCGCCGCAGCTACCCGCCGCCCCAACCGCGCCTTCCAGTCGTGACCCACCTAGTCCACCCGCAATAGGAGAACGTGGCCGACGACCAAGCTCTCCACACTGGCGGCCAGGCTCTACCGCGTAGAGTGCAGGAGACGTCCATCTCAGCGGCCTAGCTCTACCGCATAGAGCACATGAGACGTCCACTGGCGCCGTCCTTCCAGTCCACGGATTGACACCTTCATCGTCCGCATGATGTCCTCCTCACTATCATGAAGAATAACTCCCCTCCCTTCTAATTAGATCAAAGTGCTTCCAATTAGCTCGAAATCTTTGCAATTAGCTCGAATCTGTCCAAGAAATATCTATTGTTGTGACTTGTGAATACTAATATAATTTCTGTGATATCAATTGGTCATGGACTCTTTGATATGTACTACTACCTCCGTTTCAAGAAATAAGGCATCCTCGTTTTACGTGTTTTTTTTGTTTGAGCAAGAATTACTTCAAATAGATAAACATTGTTTATATGAAATTAGTATCATTAAAAAATGCTTTTCAATACGAATTCAACGATACTAATTACATATAATATAATCAAGATTTTGTTGATTAATTTTTATGGTCAAAGTTCATCTTGGAATACGCGTGCGCCTTATTCCTTGAAACGGAGATAGTATGTGGGAGTGTTTGGTATAAAATTTAGTACATGATAATGATACCAGCTTAATGAAAATTTTGATATAATTTCTTGATCTATTTCTAACGTATTTTGCACTAAAAACTAGCATATACATATGATACCATCATTTATTTGGGGCACATAAATCATTTAGGGCGTTACAAACATCTTACAAGTCAACACATCAATAAGCTAAATTTTTAGAAGCCCAAAAGAATAGGATGAACCAGTTTCTAGGAGCTTCTTCCCACCACAGTTTGTTTCCACCATTTCGTATAAGCTGACTTATGCATAAATAGGAGCCCAAAAGAAGTCTTCCTAAATGTTGGATAAGACAACCTGCCTATCCATCCTCTTTTGCTCTTGTAATTAGAATTGCTAGCATATCCGCAACTATATTGAACAGGATAGGTGATAGAGGATCTCCTTGCCTCAACCCCTTTCTAATGGCCAATGTCTTCATTGACCTTTACACCCACAGGCAAAAATCCTTTATGTGCATAGTTTGTTGAAGGAAAGGCCAATTAACTTTATCATAAGCCTTTCAAAATCAATTTTTAAAAGGAACCCATCCATTTTCTTCATGTAAAGTTCATGAATGGTCTTGTGTAGGACATCTACTCCTTCAAGTATATCTCGTCTTGGCATGCATAAAGGAAGATTGTGTAGGCTTAATAACCTTGTGGGTGATCCCGGTTATTCTATCTGTACCTACCTTGGTGAAAATCTTGAAACTCACATTAAGTAAGCATATAGGTCTATACCGATGGATCCGCACAACGTCTTCTTTCTTAGGGATTAAGGTAATTACTCCAAAGTTAAGCTTAAATAACTCGAGATTGTTGTGAAATGTATATGTGGATTGCCTTTTCCTTTCCATCGGTTTGGACTTTTGGTTCAAGTGGCTAGTGCATGAAGCTTAACATGGTATCAGAGCCCCAGGTCTCGAGTTGAAATCCTGGCTTTCACATGGTTTTCGCAATTAAGCCTAAAAATTGTTGTTGCCCACTTCTTACATGGTTTTCGCAATTAAGCCTAAAAATTGTTGTTGCCCCCATCTTTAGCCACCGCTGATGCCCTGTTTCGGTGTGCTCTTCTTCTTTCACGTGTTGACTTTCTCTTCTCCCATCACACGCGAGTGGGGGTGTTGTGAAATACTCCCTCCGATCCTGAATATAAGCCATATTGCTTTTTGCACGAATATTAAAGAACGTACCTGGAGGCAAAGCTATAGCAGAATTGGGCAAGATTACTCCTAACTAATTGATGTGAGAAAATAGATGAGTTCACATTAGATCAGTAAACATAATAAAATTTCTAAAAAAAAATCTCCATACAAGTGATACAACACAATATATCTTATATTTTGGATTTTTTCCAAAAAAACTATATGGCTTATATCAAGGAATGGAGGGAGTATATATATGGATTGCCTTTCCCTTTCCACCAGTTCGGACTTTTGGTTCAAGTGGCTAGTGCATGAAGCTTAACAGAGATCACCTTGTTGTAATTGTGAAATATGTTCATGAGATCGTGCTTGATAGTCTTCCAGAACTGCTTGTAAAACTCGGCTGAAAACCCGTCTAGTCTAGAAGCTTTATTGTGAGAAATAGCTTCAAAAACTTCTTCCTCAGTGAACTTAGATTTTTTTTCCGATAAAGGGCGCTTTCATTACTTTTAAAAGTAGCACACCCGGCCTCTGCATAACAAGATGCACACAGCCGCACACTCACAAAGTGACATAGTAGCACTCACACAAGAAAGATAAAACCCAACACTGAAGGACTGAAATACATAAGGACAGCTAAGAGGACTCTATCCTTAGATTACGCCGCCATCCATGTTGGGAAAAATATCCTTCGCCACATCCTCCAATCGTGTAGAAACCTCCATAAAGAGGTCTCGGCTCTCTGGCTTCTGAAGCAAGGACCACGAACGGAGCAAAGCGGTGGATCGGTAGATAACCTGCAAACAAGAAGAATTTGTGTCATGGAAAATCTTGTCATTTCTACATAGCCAAAGCGACCAAATAATGGCAATCGCCCCCACCCTAATAAAAGTTTTATACCTATGATCAACTCCATTGAGCCAACTACCAAAAAAATTGGCAACACTCTGAGGAGGATACAAGGTCGAACCTATTTGGGTTATTGACCATATAGATCTCGCAAATTGACAGTTGAAAAAAAGGTGATTAATTGTCTCATCCTGATGACAAAACACACACTTTTTACTACCTTTCCAATTACGCTTAACAAGATTATCCTTAGTAAGAATTATCCCCCTACGAAGATACCAAGCAAATATCTTTGTTTTCAATGGTATCTTCATAGACCAGATTTTTTTATTAGTAATTACTGGCGTATCTGATTGGATCAGTGCCTTATACATTGAATCTACCGAGAATTTTCCACTCTCATTTAGACTCCATCTAACCACGTCAGGTCCCTGCGTCAACTGGACCCCTTCGAGTCGTTGCAGCAAGGTATTCCAGGATTCTAGCCTGGGGCCTAGAAGATCCCTTCTGAATGCCATATTAGCCGGAGAATCTTGCATCACCGTTGCAATGGTATCAGATTTGTGGCGAACAATACTGTATAAAGCTGGATACTGTTCCCGAAGGGTGGTGTTACCTAAGCACTTCTCCTCCCAAAACCGTATCTGGGATCCGTCCTTGATGGAGAAAGATATGTATGGGAAAAAGAATTTCTTTGACGCCATTAGACCAGCCCAAAAGTGTGAGTCTCCAGGTCTCCAAACCACCTGAGACAAAGCCTTTGAGCCTACATACTTTCTCTTTAGAATCGTTTGCCATATACCTTCTTCTGAAAGAAGTTTAAATAGCCATTTACCAAGTAGGGCTCGATTTTTGATCTCTAGATCATGTATACCGAGCCTGATGGCGTGTAACTCACACGTTCGTTGGGAACCCCAAGAGGAAGGTATGATGCGCACATCAACAAGTTTTCCCTCAGAAAGAAACCAAGGTTTATCGAACCAGGAGGAGCCAAGAAGCACGTTGAAGGTTGATGGCGGCGGGATGTAGTGCGGCGCAACACCGGAGATTCCGGCGCCAACGTGGAACCTGCACAACACAACCAAAGTACTTTGCCCCAACGAAACAGTGAGGTTGTCAATCTCACCGGCTTGCTGTAACAAAGGATTAGTCTGTATAGTGTGGATGATGATTGTTTGCGAGAGAACGAGTAAAGAACAAGTATTGCAGCAGATTTGTATTTCAGTATAAAAGAATGGACCGGGGTCCACAGTTCACTAGAGGTGTCTCTCCCATAAGATAGCATGTTGGGTGAACAAATTACGATCGGGCAATTGACAAATAGAGAGGACATAACAATGCACATACATGACATGATGAGTATTGTGAGATTTAATTGGGCATTACGACAAAGTACATAGACCGCTATCCAGCATGCATCTATGCCTAAAAAGTCCACCTTCGAGGTTATCATCCGAACCCCTTCCGAGTATTAAGTTGTAAAACAACGGACAATTGCATTAAGTATGGTGCGTAATGTAATCAATAACTACATCCTCGGACATAGCATCAATGTTTTATCCCTAGTGGCAACAGCACATCCACAACCTTAGAACTTTCATCCATCGTCCCGGATTTAATGGAGGCATGAACCCACTATCGAGCATAAATACTCCCTCTTGGAGTTAAGAGCAAAAACTTGGCCGAGCCTCTACTAATAACGGAGAGGATGCAAGATCATAAACAACACATAGGTAATAGATTGATAATCAACATAACATAGTATTCTCTATCCATCGGATCCCGACAAACACAACATATAGAATTGCAGATAGATGATCTTGATCATGTTAGGCAGCTCACAAGATCCGACAATGAAGCACATGAGGAGAAGACAACCATCTAGCTACTTGCTATGGACCCATAGTCCGGGGGTGAACTACTCACTCATCACTCCGGAGGCGACCATGGCGGTGAAGAGTCCTCCGGGAGATGATTCCCCTCTCCGGCGGGGTGCCGGAGGCGATCTCCGAATCCCCCGAGATGGGATTGGCGGCGGCGGCGTCTCGGTAAGGTTTTCCGTATCGTGGCTCTCGGTGCGGGGGTTTCGCGACGAAGGCTATTTGTAGGCGGAAGGGCGGGTAAGAGGCGACACGAGGGGCCCACACCACGGGCCGGCGCGGCCGGGGCACAGGCCGCGCCGCCCTGGTGTGTCGCCACCTCGTGGCCCCACTTCGACTCTCCCTCGGTCTTCGGAAGCTTCGTGGCAAAATAGGACCACGGGCGTTGATTTCGTCCAATTCCGAGAATATTTCTTTACTAGGATTTACGAAACCAAAAACAGCAGAACAATGACAGCGGCTCTTCGGCATCTCGTTAATAGGTTAGTGCCGAAAAATGCATAAATACGACATATAATGTGTATAAAACATGTAGATATCATCAATAATGTGGCATGGAACATAAGAAATTATCGATACGTCGGAGACGTATCAGCATCCCCAAGCTTAGTTCCTACTCGTCCCGAGCGGAGTAGACGATAACAAAGATAATTTCCGGAGTGACATGCCATCATAACCTTGATCATACTATTGTAAACATATGTAATGAATGCAGCGATCAAAACAATGGTAATGACATGAGTAAACAAATGAATCATAAAGCAAAGACTTTTCATGAATAGCACTTCAAGACAAGCATCAATAAGTCTTGCATAAGAGTTAACTCATAAAGCAATAAATCAAAGTAAAGGTATTGAAGCAACACAAAAGAAGATTAAGTTTCAGCGGTTGCTTTCAACTTGTAACATGTATATCTCATGGATATTGTCAACATAGAGTAATATAACAAGTGCAATATGCAAGTATGTAGGAATCAATGCACAGTTCACACAAGTGTTTGCTTCTTGAGGTGGAGAGAAATAGGTGAAGCTGACTCAACATAAAAGTAAAAGAAAGGTCCTTCAAAGAGGAAAAGCATCGATTGCTATATTTGTGCTAGAGCTTTTATTTTGAAAACAAGAAACAATTTTGTCAACGGTAGTAATAAAGCACATGTATTATGTAAATTATATCTTACAAGTTGCAAGCCTCATGCATAGTATACTAATAGTGCCCGCACCTTGTCCTAATTAGCTTGGACTACGGATCATCGCAATACACATGTTTTAACCAAGTGTCACAAAGGGGTACCTCCATGCCGCACTGTACAAAGGTCTAAGGAGAAAGCTCGCATTTTGGATTTCTCGCTTTTGATTATTCTCAACTTAGACATCCATACCAGGACAACATGGACAACGAGATAATGGACTCCTCTTTAATGCATAAGCATGTAGCAACAATTAGTGTTCTCATATGAGATTGAGGATATATGTCCAAAACTGAAACTTCCACCATGATTCATGGCTTTAGTTAGCGGCCCAATGTTCTTCTCTAACAATATGCATGCTCTAACCATTAAGTGGTAGATCTCTCTTACTTCGGACAAGACGGACATGCATAGCAACTCACATGATATTCAACAAGGAGTAGTTGATGGCGTCCCCGGGAACATGGTTATCGCACAACAAGCAACTTAATAAGAGATAAAGTGCATAAGTACATATTCAATACCACAATAGTTTTTAAGCTATTTGTCCCATGAGCTATATATTGCAAAGGTGAAGAATGGAAATTTTAAAGGTAGCACTCAAGCAATTTACTTTGGAATGGCGGAGAAATACCATGTAGTAGGTAGATAAGGTGGACACAAATGGCATAGTGGTTGGCTCAAGGATTTGGATGCATGAGAAGTATTCCCTCTCGATACAAGGTTTAGGCTAGCAAGGTTATTTGAAACAAACACAAGGATGAACCGGTGCAGCAAAACTCACATAAAAGACATATTGTAAACATTATAAGACTCTACACCGTCTTCCTTGTTGTTCAAAACTCAATACTAGATATTATCTAGACTTTAGAGAGACCAAATATGCAAACCAAATTTAGCAAGCTCTAGGTGTTTCTTCATTAATGGGTGCAAAGTATATGATGCAAGAGCTTAAACATGAGCACAACAATTGCCAAGTATCAAATTATTCAAGACATTTTAGAATTACTACATGTAGCATTTCCTGATTCCAACCATATAACAATTTAACGAAGAAGATTCAACCTTCGCCATGAATACTATGAGTAAAGCCTAAGGACATACTTGTCCATATGCAACAACGGAGCGTGTCTCTCTCCCACACAATGAATGCTAGGATCCATTTATTCAAACAAAAACAAAAACAAAAACAAACCGACGCTCCAAGTAAAGCACATAAGATGTGATGGAATAAAAATATAGTTTCGGGGAGGAACTCGATAATGTTGTCGATGAAGAAGGGGATGCCTTGGGCATCCCCAAACTTAGACGCTTGAGTCTTCTTAGAATATGCAGGGGTGAACCACCGGGGCATCCCCAAGCTTAGAGCTTTCACTCTCCTTGATCATATTGCATCATTCTCCTCTCTTGATCCTTGAAAACTTCCTCCACACCAAACTCGAAACAACTCATTAGAGGGTTAGTGGACAATAAAAATTAACATGTTCAGAGGTGACACAATCATTCTTAACTGGACATTGCATAAAGCTACTGGACATTAATGGATCAAAGAAATTCATCCAACATAGCAAAAGAGGCAATGCGAAATAAAAGGCAGAATCTGTCAAAACAGAACAGTCCGTAAAGATGGATTTTATTGAGGCACCATACTTGCTCAAATGAAAATGCCCAAATTGAATGAAAGTTGCGTACATATCTGAGGATCACGCACGTAAATTGGCTTAATTTTCCGAGCTACCTACAGGGAGGCAGGTCGAAATTCGTGGCAGCAAAGAAATCTGTAACTGCGCAGTAATCCAAATCTAGTATTCACTTTACTATCAAAGACTTTAGTTAGCACAACAAAACACAAAACTAAGATAAGGAGAGGTTGCTACAGTAGTAAACAACTTCCAAGACTCAAATATAAAACAAAAATACTGTAGTAAAAGCATGGGTTGTCTCCCATAAGCGCTTTTCTTTAACGCCTTTCAGCTAGGCGCAGAAAGTGTGTATCAAGTGTTATCGGGAGGCGCAGAAAGTGTGTATCAAGTGTTATCGGGAGATGAAGTATCAACATCATAACTTGTTCTAATAATAGAATCAAAAGGTAACTTCATTCTCTTTCTAGGGAAGTGTTCCATACCTTTCTTGAGAGGAAATTGATATTTAATATTACCTTCCTTCATATCAATGGTAGCACCAACGGTTCGAAGAAAAGGTCTTCCCAATATAATGGGACAAGATGCATTGCATTCAATATCCAAGACAACAAAATCAACGGGGACAAGGTTATTGTTAACGGTAATGCGAACATTATCAACTCTCCCCAAAGGTTTCTTTATAGCATTATCAACAAGATTAACATCCAAATAACAATTCTTCAATGGTGGCAAGTCAAGCATATTATAAATTTTCTTAGGCATAACGGAAATACTTGCACCAAGATCACATAAAGCATTACAATCAAAGTCATTGACCTTCATCTTAATGATGGGCTCCCAACCATCCTCTAGCTTCCTAGGAATATAAGTTTCAAGTTTTAGTTTCTCTTCTCTAGCTTTTATGAGAGCATTTGTAATATGTTTTGTGAAAGCCAAGTTTACAGCGCTAGCATTGGGACTCTTAGCAAGTTTTTGTAAGAACTTTATAACTTCAGAGATGTGGCAATCATCAAAATCCAAACCATTACAATCTAAAGCAATGGGATCATCATCCCCAATCTTGGAAAAAATTTCAGCAGTTTTATCACAGGCAGTTTCAGCAGTTTTAGCGGTTTCAGGCAATTTTGAACGCTTTGCACTAGGAGTAGAAACATCGCCAACACCAATTATTTTACCATTAATAGTAGGAGGTGCAGCAACATGTGGATCATTAACATTACTAGTGGTGGTAATAGTCCAAACTTTAGCTACATTATTCTCTTTAGCAAGTTTTTCATTTTCTTCTCTTTCCCACCTAGCATGCAATTCAGCCATCAATCTTATATTCTCATTAATTATAACTTGGATGGCATTTGCTGTAGTAACAATTTTATTTTCAATATCCTTATTAGGCATAACTTTCGATTTCAAAAGATCAACATCGGAGGCAAGACTATCAACCTTAGAAGCGAGAATATCAATTTTATTGAGCTTTTCCTCAACGATTTGTTAAAAGCAGTTTGTGTACTAATAAATTCTTTAAGCATAGCTTCAAGTCCAGGGGGTGTGTTCCTATTATTGTTGTAAGAATTCCCATAAGAATTACCATAACCGTTACCATTATTATAAGGATATGGCCTATAGTTATTACTAGAATTGTTCCGATAAGCATTGTTGTTGAAATTATTATTTTTAATGAAGTTTACATCGACATGTTCTTCTTGGGCAACCAATGAAGCTAACGGAACATTATTAGGATCAACATTAGTCCTATCATTCACAAGCATAGACATAATAGCATCAATCTTATCATTCAAGGAAGAGGATTCTTCGACAGAATTTACCTTCTTACCTTGTGGAGCTCTTTCCGTGTGCCATTCAGAATAATTAATCATCATATTATCAAGGAGCTTTGTTGCTTCACCAAGAGTGATGGACATAAAGGTACCTCCAGCAGCTGAATCCAATAGGTTCCGTGAAGAAAAGTTCGATCCTGCATAAAAGGTTTGGATGATCATCCAAGTAGTCAGTCCATGGGTTGGGAAATTTTTAACCAAAGATTTCATTCTTTCCCAAGCTTGTGCAACATGCTCATTATCTAATTGTTTGAAATTCATTATGCTACTTCTCAAAGATATAATTTTAGCTGGGGGATAAAATCTACCAATAAAAGCATCCTTGCATTTAGTCCATGAATCAATACTATTCTTAGGCAGAGATAGCAACCAATCTTTAGTTCTTCCTCTTAATGAGAAAGGAAACAATTTTAATTTTATAATGTCACCATCTACATCTTTATACTTTTGCATTTCACACAATTCAACAAAATTATTGAGATAGGCAGCAACATCATCAGAACTAACACCAGAAAATTGCTCTCGCATAACAAGATTCGATAGAAACGAGGTTTAATTTCAAAGAATTCTGCTGTAGTAGCAGGTGGAGCAATAGGTGTGCATAAGAAATCATTATTATTTGTGGTTGTGAAGTCACACAACTTAGTATTTTCAGGAGTGGCCATTTTAGCAGTAGTAAATAAAGCAAACTAGATAAAATAAATGCAAGTAACTAATTTTTTGTGTGTTTTTGATATAGAGTGCAAGACAGTAAATAAAGTAAAACTAGCAACTAATTTTTTTGTGTTTTCATATAATGCAGCAAACAAAGTAGTAAATAAAATAAAGCAAGACAAAAACAAAGTAAAGAGATTGGATTGTGGAGACTCCCTTTGCAGCGTGTCTTGATCTGCCCGGCAATGGCGCCAGAAAATATGCTTGATGGTGTGTAACTCACACGTTCGTTGGGAACCCCAAGAGGAAGGTATGATGTGCACAGTAGCAAGTTTTCCCTCAGAAAGAAACCAAGGTTTATCGAACCAGGAGGAGCCAAGAAGCACGTTGAAGGTTGATGGCGGCGGGATGTAGTGCGGCGCAACACCAGAGATTCCGGCGCCAACGTGGAACCTGCACAACACAACCAAAGTACTTTGCCCCAACGAAACGGTGAGGTTGTCAATCTCACCGGCTTGCTGTAACAAAGGATTAGATGTATAGTGTGGATGATGATTGTTTGCGGAGAACAAGTAAAGAACAAGTATTGCAGCAGATTTGTATTTCAGGTATAAAAGAATGGACCGGGGTCCACAGTTCACTAGAGGTGTCTCTCCCATAAGATAGCATGTTGGGTGAACAAATTACGATCGGGCAATTGACAAATAGAGAGGGCATAACAATGCACATACGTGACATGATGAGTATTGTGAGATTTAATTGGGCATTACGACAAAGTACATAGACCGCTATCCAGCATGCATCTATGCCTAAAAAGTCCACCTTCAGGTTATCATCCGAACCCCTTCCAGTATTAAGTTGCAAACAACGGACAATTGCATTAAGTATGGTGCATAATGTAATCAACAACTACATCCTTAGACATAGCATCGATGTTTTATCCCTAGTGGCAACGAGCACATCCACAACCTTAGAACTTTCTCATCATCGTCCCGCATTTAATGGAGGCATGAACCCACTATCGAGCATAAATACTCCCTCTTGGAGTTAAGAGTAAAAACTTGGCCGAGCCTCTACTAATAACGGAGAGCATGCAAGATCATAAACAACACATAGGTAATAGATTGATAATCAACATAACATAGTACTCTCTATCCATCGGATCCCAACAAACACAACATGTAGCATTACAGATAGATGGTGGTGAAGAGTCCTCCGGGAGATGATTCCCCTCTCCGGCAGGATGCCGGAGGCGATCTCCAGAATCCCCCGAGATGGGATTGGCGGCGGCGGCGTCTCAGTAAGGTTTTCCGTATCGTGGCTCTCGGTAGTGGGGGTTTCGCGACGAAGGCTATTTGTAGGCGGAAGGGCAGGTAAAGAGGCGGCACGAGGGGCCCACACCACAGGCCGGCGCGGCCAGGGCCTGGGCCGCACCGCCCTTGTGTGTTGCCACCTCGTGGCCCCACTTCGACTCTCCCTCGGTCTTCCGGAAGCTTCGTGGCAAAATAGGACCCTGGGCGTTGATTTCGTCCAATTCCGAGAATATTTCTTTACTAGGATTTCTGAAACCAAAAACAGCGAGAACAAGCAATCGGCTCTTCGGCATCTCGTTAATAGGTTAGTGCCGGAAAATGCATAAATACGACATATAATGTGTATAAAACATGTAGATATCATCAATAATGTGGCATGGAACATAAGAAATTATCGATACGTCGGAGACGTATCAGAGCCCTCCCTGGTCTTTTGGTCGACAAACTACACTCCATTTAGCCAGACGATATTTCTTTTTTTCACCATCTGCTTGCCAAAAGAATCTAGATCGGAAACAATCCAATCGGTGCAAGACCCCTTTAGGCAATTGGAAGAAGGAAATCATATACAGTACCATATTGCTTAGCACTGAATTAATGAGAACCAACCGTCCACCAAGAGATAGTAGCTTTCCTTTCCAACTTGAAAGGCGTTTCGAAGTCGTTCCTCGACTTGTTTCCACTCAGCTATAGTAAGTCTCCGATAATGAATCGGAATACCCAAATAGCTAATTGGGAACTCGACCAATCCCACAACCGAATAGATCGGCATATAAGGAAGCCTCGTCTTGAGCTTCACCAAAGCAGAACAATTCACTTTTATGGAAATTGATTTTAAGGCCAGAAAGCTTCTCAAAAGCTGATAGTATCAACTTAAGGTTCGTCGCTTTCTCCAGGTCATGTTCCATAAATAAAATTGTATCATCGGCATATTGAAGTATAGAGAGGCCACCATCAACGAGATGTGGAACTACTCCTTCAATAAGACCGTCTGCTTTAGCCCGTTCAATAATAATCGCTAGCATATCCGCCACTATGTTAAATAACATAGGTGACAATGCATCGCCTTGCCTCAATCCCTTTTTTGTTTGAAAGTAATTGCCTACATCATCATTGACTTTGATGGCAACACTTCCACCAAAAACGAAATTGTTAATTAAAGAACGCCACTCTTGTGAAAAACCTTTCATCCGGAGAGTTTGTTGTAGGAAAGACCATTTCACTTTATCATATGCTTTTTCGAAGTCAATTTTTAAAATAACTCCATTTAACTTTTTCCTATGGAGCTCGTGAACCGTCTCATGCAAAGTGACTACCCCATCAAGGATATTCCTTCCTTGCATAAAGGCCGTCTGGGACGGGCGCACCACATGATCAGCCACAGAGTTAAGTCTTAAAGTTGCGGTTTTGGTAAAAATCTTGAAGCTAACATTTAGGAGACATATAGGTCGATATTGTTGAATCCTCTCTGCCTCCAAAACCTTAGGTAATAAGATTACCTCACCGAAATTTAGACGAAACAATTCTAGTTGATCTTCATGCAATGCTGAAAATAAAGCAAGAAGGTCGGGCTTAATAATCTCCCAGAAGTTTTGGTAGAACTCAGCAGGGAAACCATCAGGACCTGGTGCTTTATTATGCTCCATTTGGAAAACCGCCTTCTTGACTTCCTCCTCAGAATAAGGGGCTGTCAGAAAGGCATTTTCTTCGGGGAAACTTGAGGAATATCTCGAGTCATGGATTCTTCCATAGTGAAGGTTCCTTCATCCGGATCCCCAAAAAGGCCCTTATAATAATTAGTAATGTAAGATTTAAGTTCTTCATGCCCCACTATCGTCCCTTCCTCCTGAACTAGAGAATGAATAAGCTTCTTCCTATGTCTGCCATTTGCGACAGAGTGGAAATATCTTGTATTCGAATCTCCTTCTAGGATAAATTGGACTTTAGACCTTTGATACCATTTAAGCTCCTCCTCTCTCAACATGGAAGCCATCTGCGCATTATATTGATTCTTAAGATCAATTTCTTGCGGTGAAAGCAACCGTGTCTCGGCAAGGGCTTCAAGATCATCGATCAAGCATGTAAGGCGAAGTTTCTCAGCTTTGAGAATGCCTGTTACATGTCTTGCCCATCCACGAAGGTGTTTCCGCAAGGCGCGGAGTTTATTATTCCACCTTTGGATAGAACTAGAACCAGCAACAGGTCTTTCCCATACTCGTTTAACCATATCCGAAAAGCCATCACGTTGTAACCATCCTAATTCAAATTTGAATTGATGTTTACATTGTGTTCTCTGCTTACCGGTTGTTAATAGTATGGGAGCATGATCCGACAAACCTTCAATACGAGGAAGAGCCCGTACATTAAAACCTTAGCAAATTGAAATCCCCCCCTATGATTATAGGGTATGGGTTATCTTTTGCAACGTTAACCAATTCACGAAGAAAAGCAGTCTTGTGCTCGGTCTGGGCAGCACCATAGACAGTGACAAGGCTCCACATGAAATTGTCGGACTTGTTACGGATATGGAGTTTAACGTGGAAATCTCCTTCCGAGCAAGCCAACACTTCCATAGTAGAAGTCCTAACACCAAGTAAAATGCCCACAGAACGACCTCGAGGAGGCCGAGAAAACCAGGAGAAATCTACCCCACCAGAGATGCGGTTTAGAAGACTCGTGGTAAAATCTCGTTTCCCCGTCTCGGATATACCCACAAAATCTAAACAATGATCTGCTATACAATCAGCGATATGTAAATGTTTAGCCAAGTCCTTGAGACCTCTGCTATTGAAGAACATACCATTCATTGTACAACCATTGTTGGTTTTGTGGATTTAACCTTAGAAGAAAACTTAGATTTTTTTGAAGCAGAATTAGCTTTGGATTTTCGAGCTGATGCTTTTAGATCATATACCGAGCTTAGCATCAATTCATCCAAATCTACTTCTGCTACCTCATCAACAAGATGAGAAAGAAGCTGACTATCTATTGTGGCACTCAGCTCTTCATCATCCTGAATAGAGGTACAAGGCTTAGCTGAAACTTTGGGATTGACTTTTAATCTATCAAATTCCATATGTCTCAAAGCATTAGCCGAAACAGAAATTGCATTATTATTTGAACCCAAACGAACCCCTACACTAGCAAGCTTAGAAGAAATGACATTATCTGGAAGAGGCAAAAAAGATTTAGAACATGACTTCATACCAGGTATATCCAAATTTAACTCCGCCTTACGACGCATCGCCCTTGCCATGGTGTCTTCATCCGTCGCCTTGGAACCATCCGCCTCCATAGCATGACGAGAGCTACGTCGTTGAGGAGGTGGTGGCTGTCGAAGAGGAAGAACCACCGACTTCGGTGAAGGCGTCGGAGAAGACGGTGCCGAAGAAACTCGCGAAGCCGACCCCTCCGACCCCACGGATCCACGCGGTGACGAACACGTACGGAACGTGTCCACCGCAGCATCCATAGCCGCCGGCGCCCCAACTTCAACACCCCGACTGTGGGAGGGCGAAGTTGCCGTAGGACCCTCCCACACGTCGGCCGGCTGACAAGGCGGCGAAAGGGGGCTACCACCCCGGGGAGACAGAGTCGAAGAGGACCCCCCCGAGGCAGCAGCGATCGGTCGCCCGCCATCCTCCATCACCAGCGAGTCGACGCAGGCCTTGGGCGAGGAGCCACCCGCTCCCGCAGGCAGGACCGCGCCGCCGACAGGGAGCGCTGCAACCGCCACCTCCCGCACGTCCACCTGCGGTGGAGTCAGGTCGTGGCCGCAGGGAGACAACGGTGCCAGCGCCTCCTGCCCGTCCACCTGCGGAGAAGCCTGGCCACCGAGGGCAGACTCCAGCGAGCTCGACGAAGACAGGCTACCGTCACCAAGAGGCGACGCAGCAGCCACCACTGCAGCCTGGGCCGCACCGCAGGAGGGTAGGGGCGACGTAGACCCCTCCTGCCCGACCAGAACCTGCAGCGACGACGAGGGATGCCCCATGCGAGGAGCGGACTGCAGCCCAACTACCGCGGGAGGCACTGGCAAAGACGGAGTAGCCGAAGAGACAGATTGAGCAAACAGCCCAGGGGATTTCTGCCTAGCCGCCTCCACAATCTCCACTGCCCGCAGAGTTCTCGGGAATGGATTGTACGGAGTGACAGCAAACAAGGGAACCGAATGCATCGACTTCTCCACATCAGACCCATGGGAGCCTCCAGGAGCCTGTGCCGCATCAACGTCCATGTTCACCAAAGAGGAATCTGCTAGATGACTAGGATCACCACTCCCCTCCTGGTCGTTATCCTTACTGGCATCTTCGCTATCTGGATCATCCCTTTTGCGTCTCCAGAAGAAAGGAACAAAGTCATCCTCCGGGACAAAATCCTCAGGCTGACGACGGAAGAAAAAATCATACCCTCTCAACTTTAAAACCACTGTCACCCCAATGTACAGCTGACCATTCACATCGGCCCTTTTTTCAAGGACCTTCGGATCCAACATGGCAACCAAAATACGTACCACTCCCCTTCTCCGCAAGGTGACAAGATCTACGTCCAAGGTAGTGCCAATGAGAGAACCCACCGCCCAAAGACCATGGAAATGCCTCACAGAGTATGGCACTCCTTCAACTGTGACCCAAACTGGTGTAAGCTCGAATTTGTGTGGTATCTCCTGAACCTTCCACGTACTGATCGTAAGAAGAGTTTCAGTGGATTGCACCTTCATTTGGAATCCGTCAACTTAGATGTGAGTGGTATCTCGTGAACCTTCCACGTACTGATCGTAAGAAGAGTTTCAGTGAACTTAGATGTGAGAAAAATGCTTTCCTCGGGGGAGATTTGAGGTATATCCTGAATCTTGCAGCGCATGGAGGAGATATTTTCTCTGTAGGCACGTCTTGATCCTACTTCAGCACTCCTACTTCCTGGTCTTATCCCATCAATGCTTCATGCAGTACAGCAAGATCGATCTAAATGGATGGATGGGTTTTGTTTTGTTGTTGTGTACACTTCGCTCAGACGAATCTCACCTCATTCTCGTCAAGTTTTAGTCAAGCCCGTGCGCTTGATTTGTTTTTTAGTTCCTACCTATTCACTGTCCATTGATTGAAATGTTTGCACCAGTTTCTGGTCTGCCTCATCGCTCAGCGCCCGAGCTGCACCGCTGTGCTGTATCTTTTTTGTCTAACACGAATGAAGCTTTGGGTATTAATTAGACCAATTAGACTATGGACTAATATGCCTACTGGTCAACAAACAGCAATAATAATGTCAGTGCGTTTTCTCCACCAATTTCCTGGTGTACATGGACATTTTTGGCTTGTTTCATCCATATCTCGTGGCGCATGTTTGAGCTCAGGTCACAGTCACGCTGGACTTGTAGGTCTAGAGCATATTGTGGCGCTGTTGTGCGGAGACCTTAATGCGACTCATGCGACTATGACCAAACGGTGGCTGCACCTGTGGCGCAAAACAGGGATGACATTTTCTACAGAAAACTCATATAAATTCTCCCCAAGCTAGTACTTTGACGAGACGAACACTTCGAAACCCAGCTCCAGCAATGGCAGCTGCACCATCATCTGCCCGCATTCCCATCATCTTACTCCTAGTGCTAGCACTCTCGGCCTACCCTGCTTCTCCTTCTTCTCTGAGTCCGGCTCCGGCCAACGGCAGCGACACGGACCTGGCCGCGCTGCTGGCTTTCAAAGCACAGCTTGCGGACCCTCTCGGCGTCCTCGCCCACAACTGGACCGGCACCTCTTTCTGCCACTGGGTCGGCATCTCGTGCAGTCGACGTCGGCAGCGCGTCACGGCCATATCTATGTCCAAAACATCCCTCGGCGGATCTTTGGTTCCTCATCTCGGTAACCTCTCTTTTCTCTCCGAGCTTATCGTTACCTATGCTAACCTAACGGGTTCAATCCCTCCCGAACTTGGTAGGCTAGGCCGGCTTAAAACTCTTATTCTTGCAAGAAATGGCCTGTCAAGTGCCATTCCTGCTGCCCTAGGTAACCTCACGAGGCTTGAGTTCCTTAGTCTGACTTTCAACCAACTCACCGGGCAAATCCCTCCGAATCTTTTGATCCATATGCGGAAACTTAAGACCATTGCCCTATATAAAAATGACTTGAGTGGTCAAATTCCACCGTTCCTATTTAACAACACGCCTTCCTTGCAGTATATTGACCTGGGAAGCAACAGCCTATCAGGTTCCATTCCAGACAACCAAACTTTCAGTCTCCCAATGTTGCAAACTCTGTACCTCTCTGATAACAAATTTAGTGGCAGAATTCCATTAGGGCTTGCATCATGTCAGTACTTGGAAAGACTGAGTTTGGATGGAAACTATTTTCTGGATGTTATGCCATTATGGTTAGCTCGATTGCAACACCTCAAAATTCTTTTTATGGGTGAAACTAACCTTGTTGGCTCGATCCCAGGTGCTCTTAGCAATCTGACTAGTCTTACAATGTTAGACCTCTCCTACTGTAACCTCACAGGGGGCATACCACCAGAGTTAGGACTAATGCAAAAACTCTCCTATCTGCATCTTGGAGACAATCAACTTACTGGTAAAATTCAAGCTTCCCTCGGAAATTTAACGGACCTGCTTTACCTATATTTAGAAGTAAATAAATTGTCCGGCGTGGTACCACCAACTCTTGGGAACATTGCAGCTTTGGAGAGTCTTCAGCTACAAAATAATAATTTAGAGGGAAACATGGAATTCCTGTCGGTTCTTTCCAATTGCAGAAACCTCCATCTCATTAACGTAGGGGTCAATTCTTTCACAGGTTCCCTCCCTGACACTATGGGAAACCTCACTTCCCGATTAGTCACCTTCACTGCAGGTTACAACAAGTTAATAGGTGGACTTCCATCGGCAATTTCTAACATAAGCAGCCTTGAATGGTTAGATCTCACAAACAACCTACTGACCGAGCCGATTCCAAAATCCATCGCGACAATAAAAAACCTCACCTGGTTTGATCTCTCTTGTAATGACATTTCAGGCACTATCCCAATAGAAATGGGCATGCTTGCGACTCTACAGAGACTATTTCTCCAAAGAAACAAGTTCTTTGGCTCCATACCAAGAAGCTTCGGTAATCTTAGTAGGTTAGAGAAAATTGACTTGTCTGATAATCAATTAAGTTCAATGATACCTGAAAGTCTATTCCGCCTTGATAAGCTTATCGAACTCAATCTTTCTTGCAATTCTCTTTATGGCGCACTACCTTTAGATATTTCTGGGCTATTACAAACATATCAAATGGACATTTCTTCAAATTTCTTGATAGGAAGCATCCCGAAATCTATTGGACTACTTAAGATGCTAAACTACCTAAATCTATCACACAACTCGCTAGGAGGCCCCATGCCAGACCCACTTCAAAACTTAATTAACTTAGCTTCATTTGACCTCTCCTTCAACAACATCTCTGGTTCCATTCCTCTATTCCTTGCAAACTTTACCGACTTGACTACTTTGAACCTCTCATTCAATATGCTAGAAGGCCAAATACCAGAAGGAGGTGTTTTCTCAAACCTCTTATCGCAATCTTTGATCGGGAATGCTGGGCTATGTGGTAATCCACGTCTAGGATATCCGCCCTGTGTTTACAAATCTCAGTCAAGTAGTGGACACTTGCTAAGAATTCTAATCGCAGTTTCCGCTGTAACTTTTGGCGGTATTGCTATTTTCTTATACCTATTGATCCGAAAGAAACTTAAGAACAATAAAAGGATCAAAAGTTCTATTGATCCAACCCATGGCATGAGCCATCAAATTGTCTCCTACCGTGAGCTCCTACGCGCCACAAATAATTTCAGTGAAGATAACATGCTGGGATCCGGAAGCTTTGGAAAAGTCTTCAAAGGCCAATTGTGTGGTTTGGTGGTCGCGATAAAAGTTCTTGACATGAAGCTGGAGCAGGCCATGAGAAGCTTTGACACAGAGTGTCGTGTGCTTCGTATGGCGCGGCACCGCAACTTGATACGGATACTCAACACATGTTCCAATCTAGACTTGAGAGCACTTGTGCTTCAGTACATGCCAAATGGCAGTCTAGAGAAGCTACTTCACCATTCCCACAGTTTGCAATTGGGGTTCCTTGAGAGGCTCGGCATCATGCTCGATGTGTCGATGGCAATGGAGTATCTACACCATGATCACTACGAGGTGATTTTGCATTGTGACTTGAAACCGAGCAATGTGTTGTTTGATGAGGACATGACGGCGCGTGTGGCAGACTTCGGCATCGCAAAGTTGCTTCTAGGTGATGACAACTCCATGATTTGTGCGAGTATGCCTGGAACAGTTGGATACATGGCACCAGGTACTCAACTAGCACATGTTAAACCATTGCGTAATTATACTTTACCATACATGATTGTTCTGATATTTGCTCATGTATGTTTCTTGCACAGAGTATGGGTCTCTTGGAAAAGCATCACGGAAGAGCGATGTATTCAGCTACGGGATCATGTTCCTTGAAGTGTTTACCGGAAGAAGGCCCACAGATGCTATGTTCGGGGAAGAACTAACCCTTAGGCAATGGGTATTCCGTGCGTTCCCCGCGGAGCTTGTCCATGTCGTTGATGACCAGCTACTTGGCTCGGCCTCTTCTTCTAGCCACAACCTAAACGAGGGGTTCATGGCGCCGGTAATCGAGCTGGGTTTGCTCTGCTGCAGCGACTCGCCTGACCAAAGAATGGCGATGAAGGACGTGGTCGTGAGGTTAAAAAGGATAAAAACAGAGTACAACAAAATGATGGCATCCAAAACATCGCGTGGTGCAGCATTACAGTGATTGAGCTCCTTGGCTGGCATGAAATTATATTTGTGGGCGAGTTCCTGTGAGCAAGCTAGCTCCATCGATCGGGCATGTAGTTTCAACAAGCTTTTATTTCCTCCATGAGTGTTTGCTCTCTTCTTAAAAAAAACAGTACAGACGCTCACATACACGCGCATACACTCACCCCTATGAACGTACACACACGTACATTCTACCCATATGAGCACCTCCGAAAGACTGAGCCGGCGAATTGGATCTTGAAATTGACGAAGTCACCATAGGCACATCTATGGAACGTCGCCTCCCACCTATGACGGTTGTTGGTTTACTATTAAAGAATATGCCTTACTCACTTCGTAACAAGTTTTTTACTTAGGGCATCTCCAACGGGGCGACGTAAATGGACGCTGAGCGACCGATTGCGTCCGCGTGTGCCGAAAATGCGTCTAGTACCGCCTCCAGCGGGATGACGCATATTGACCGGGACATCCACAGCGACGCAAACCCGGCGCATATTTGCGTCTGGAATGCGTCGCGGCGGACGCTGCGCGGACGCTCCAAGTGACCGCTCGCTTCTCCACCGGACCCTCCTGGCAACGAGCCTGTATCGAGGGCATCGCTTCCGCAGCCACCGCTTATGCGATCGGCGCTTCCGTGTCTGCGCCGCAGCCTTCGCCATCAATGTCGCGGCTGCCTCTTCTGCGCGCGCACTGGCGGGCGGCGGCTGGGCTTCTGCGCGCCTTCAATGGCATCGGTTTCCGCGCGCGAGCGTCCTTAAAAGTCTACCGGCATCGTTCCTGCCATATTCAACGCCCTCGTCTCGCTTTTCCTATGACCGAATCCATCCCATCACATCCAATCCGATCCGGGTATATATGTACATTGTGGTTTGAGAGATAGGGTAAAAAAGCATTGGATTGCATTGCTGCACTGCAGGGCCAAGTAAAGAGAGAGACAATCTTTCGTCAAGCCTTATAGAAGGATAAGAACAATCCATATATGCAGACAATCACATCATCATCTTTTGAGAATAAACTTAGGTTATTATTCAAGCCATTCCCAAGCGAGAGAAGTCACGGGTATTAACCATGACCATGTGCACCCGTGAAAGTATATGAAAAGATCTAGACCCTAGTTACTCAAGCCAAAATTTGATCTTGGAGGTGAGATCCATATTTACTAAGTAATACCTTAGGAAGCCAATACCACGATCATCACAGTTTGGTAATGATCATAAACCCTAAAGTTAGAAGCTATTTAGAATAAGTTGATCATGCCTGCTACATGATTATACTTTGGGATATATAAGCATAAGTTAAACCTAATGTGATAAGTAGATATCATCAATCACCGTGAAATTAGAGGTAGACCACTAGTAATCAACCTTAGATCATTCTTAACATCCCGAATAGAGAAGTAATGACATTATACCAAAACCTTCCCTAGCCAAGCACTTGTATCAACCTTAATCATGCTTTAAAGTAACCATCCTATCAATGGTGAGGAAGAGCAACCCTATGGTCCATCCCCAATTGTATACATGTTTCAATCAATGAACATAAGAAAACCCTACCACCAAACCCTAGCATGATATATTCTATCTCAATCTAAGAAACTTGATCCAATAATCCTTATTGAGATTTAATTCAAGTTTTAGAGGCAAGTTGATAAGGCCTAGTGATAAATCTACACTTAAGACCCAAAATGTGTGATCAGTAGCTCATCTTTAGAACTAAATACAAACCCATGAATGAAGTGATCAAATTAACAAGTGTCTCATGACGTAAACCACCATTTTAGTAAATAGTTGAACCATGATGAGAATAGGATCTACCCTAGCTATTTCAAGTTAAGTTTAAGATAATAATAATAAAAACCTGGTAAGAGCTCTAACATAATTTCCAAGTGATCACATAAAATGATATCCAAGTGATCACATTCTCCAAATAAGAAATCAAGTAAGAAGGTTAACCCTCTAAATTAATTCCTTGCAACAGGACTACAAGATAAACAACCCTATACATCACTAAGCACTTGTACAAGCCTTAAAAATGTTTTAAGATCCAAAAGGAAGAGAATGAAGAATAGTTTTCAATAAACAGTTGTTGAAATATTGACTTATTATTAAAATCCAAGCATACCAATATAGTAAGGAATATTTTAATACAAGATAATGACTTAGACCCACCTATAATAAATGTTAGCATAAGATATACATTCAAATTATTCAACCAATTTTGGATTAAAATGGGATTCAAATAAGTAATCCAAAACAAAATATAAAAGGATAAGAAACAAGAAAAGAAAGAGAAGGAATCCAGCCAGAACAGGCCACAACACCCCACGAAGTGTTGAAATATCCAAGTATCGATGTGTCCTAGTACCATCTAGTGTCTGAAACGGCTATGTATGGAAATATCTATTTATCAAACTATTTGCGTCGGAATGGCAATGTTTAATTATGTGCCGATGTCAAATTTTATTTGAAATGCGCCAAAGTTTAGAACTTTGTATGATTATGAACAGGTCTGATGATGTATTTTTTATCACCTGAAATAGCCTAATATTTCTAGGTGATGTAAAAACTGAAAACACAGAAAAAGCAGGTAATGTAAAACTGGTTTTTGTTGATGTATTTTACATCACCTCTATTGGTGATATCACCTGTATTGGAGATGCTCTTAGTCCATGAGTTTGCACGTGACAGTCTATTTCCGATTAAACGAACCAGCAGTATGAGCAGGTTTAGAACTTTATTTAAAATGCACCACAGTTTAGAACTTTTTGTATGAGCAGGTTTGATGATGTATTACATCACATGAAATATCCTAATCTTTTTAAGTGATGTAAAAACTGAAAACACAGAAAAAGCAGGTAATGTAAAACTGGTTTTTGTTGATGTATTTAAACTGGTATCACCTGTATTGGTGATATCACCTGTAGTTTGCACGTGACAGTCTATTTCTGATTAAACGAACCAGCAGTAGGCCGTTTGCACCCCAGGGCGGGCGCGGCCGAGCTCTATCCACCCATCGCTAGCTGCTCGTATCCTCACCGCAAGAATGGCGGCACCGCCCCACGTCCTCCCCTTCCTCTCCCCGTCCTCAGCATCCGCCTCCCTGCACGCACCCTCCGGCCGCCGCCGCGCAGCCAACCTCCGCATCGCTGCCGCGGCGGGGCAGGCCGGCTTCTTCACCCGCCTCGGCCGCCTCATCAAGGAGAAGGCAAAGAGCGACGTCGACAAGCTCTTCTCCGGCTTCTCCAAGACCCGCGAGAACCTCTCCGTCGTCGACGAGCTCCTCACCTACTGGAACCTCGCCGACACCGACCGCGTCCTCGACGACCTCGAGGAGGTCAGCCGTCACCTCACCTCCCCTGCTTACCTGCTGCTCCATTCTCCCTCTGACGACGATGCTTTGGTTCTCGCGTCGCGTGCAGGCGCTGCTGGTGTCCGACTTCGGGCCCAAGATCTCGTTCCGGATCGTTGACACCCTCCGCGACGAAATCCGGGACGGCAAGCTCAAATCCGGCAGCGAGATAAAGGCGTCGCTGAAAAGATGCATCCTTGAGCTGCTGACGAGCAAGGGCAGCAACACCGAACTGAAGCTCGGCTTCAGGTTCTGCTCCCTCTGCTGAACTGAGCACCAGTGTGCTACTGTTGTGTGCTGCGTGTTGTCTGAAAACTGGGAGGTCTGAGTGTGCTTGCTCGTTTCTGCAGGAAGCCGGCGGTCATCATGATTGTGGGAGTGAATGGTGGTGGAAAGACGACATCGCTAGGTAGTTCCGGGCATGCTTTACTGCCTTCTTGCTCTCATTGAGATGTAGTACATTTTGTCACCGGAAGAAATGCTATAGGTTTATCGCGATTTCGCACATTGAGGCTGCGTATTTACTTGTTGCTCCTCGACTGGCCTGAGTGATGCGAAGAATTGCTTATCCTTCTTTGAAAATTTTATTTAAACCTTATCACATCGATGACATTGGTCTTTAGGCCTTCTATTGACCATGGTGGTCTTCGTACTAACATTACATCGGAATTTTATCTGCAATCCTCTGCTTGATCTATCAGTGCTAGTTCCAACCTACCTTTACTATACGGTGAAAGGTTTTACTGATTTATTGAAATGAATTTATAATGGCAATGTAGGGTAGGCTGTACAAGATGTCTAATGTGGGCTAGCATTGGATTGAGCTTTAGGTTACGTGATCTGTTTTTTCTCTTCCGGTGAAATTATGTGGTCACTATGAAAGTAAACAAACTCTCTGTATAGCAAGACTAATTCATTATGTGGTGATAATTTGGACATTCCTTATCAATTGGACCTGCTGCTCAATTGGGCACATTGTTTTGTGTTTGTTTGTTGTTTTCCACATGATGCTATGACGTGGCAAATTGATCTATTCTGTCATCTGAAATATTTGCAGGAAAGCTTGCTCACAGATTTAAGAATGAAGGAGCGAAGGTGGGTCTATTTACTCCATATCTGCTGGTTCAGCTATATGCCTATATATATTGCTTGAGTGCATTCTTATAAAATTGGAGAGTTTATGTTGCTGCTTTCAACGATAATACAGGTATTGATGGCAGCAGGTGATACCTTCAGAGCTGCAGCTCGTGACCAGCTAGAAGTTTGGGCTGAGAGAACTGGCTCAGAGATTGTTATCGATAGAGATAAGAAGGCACAAGCTCCATCAGGTATGAACTTCTGATCCACCAAGCATGATTGAAGTATGTTGTTATCTTAATGAGCCCAACTCTTATGTTTTATCTAATTTTTGACTCGCTTGGTAGTTCTTTCGCAGGCAGTGAAACGTGGGAAGCGTGAAGGTTTTGATATTGTCCTGTGTGATACGTCAGGACGTACGGTTGTTGTTACAGAGTTGGAGCAGAATATATTTACTCCTTTTCTTGTTGTGAAAATTGACTTTGCTTCAGCAATTATTTTACAGGACTTCATACAAATTATGGTCTGATGGAAGAGCTGGTTACTTGCAAGAAAGTCATGGCTAAAGCCCTTCCTGGTGCTCCTAATGTATATCATATCGATGTTCAAAAGATTTAGTTTTGTGGTGTATTATTAGGTCAATGTTTTTGCATAGTTGCTTTATCATGTATTCTTTGGTCATGCTCCTGCAGGAGGTCTTGCTGGTTCTGGATGGCACAACTGGCTTAAATATGCTACAACAAGCGAGGGAGTTCAACGATGTAAGTGCAACTCGATTTGCACCTAATTCATTAGTTGTGTTTCTATATAATAAAGAATAAGTGATAATGATGGACTTTCTTACCTTGGTGCCAGGTTGTTGGAATCACAGGATTTATCCTGACAAAGCTAGATGGCACTGCTCGTGGTGGCTGTGTGGTATGCACAATCTCCAGACCTTTTTTTTTTCACAGCTGCAGTTTCCTGTCCTGGGTCTGTCCTGAACTCACTAAGTTTATCTGCCACAGGTTAGCGTTGTCGATGAACTTGGGATACCAGTGAAGTTTATCGGTGTTGGCGAAGGGGTGGAAGATCTCCAACCTTTTGATGCAGAGGCATTTGTGGAAGCCATTTTCCCGTAAATTTCTATTTTGGAGAAAAAGAAGCATTCTTCTGACGTACATCCTCAAAAGTTTGTGGCCTTGCTATTAGTATTTTTCATGTAACAAGATTTTGCTAACCTGCTAGAAGTTAGAAGCAGTTTTGTGAGCATCTACAGTTTTTTCAGTCCAGTCGACGTCTCACCTGTGGTTTCTCCCATATGCTAGTAGCACATGTATATTACCTCTATCCATAAAAGGATATCAAAAGTTTGTCTAAATTTGAATGTATCTAGTCACTATTTAGCGTATAGATACATCCAAATTTTGATAAATCTTCGATATCCTCTTTTGAATGGAGGGAGTACTTATTTTTTTCATCCATTTCTATGCATTCATAACATAGAGCTTGAGTGAGTCGTAAACAACACAAGATACCATTTGAGAGCACAACAGCTCGAGTGATTAACATGTATTTTATGGTTCAATTGAATTTGTATTTTATCCTCTCTTGTCCTCATGCATACTGCTGACAAACATTAATTGCGCTCTTGAGCGTCTCGATCAGTCAGCTGGCAAAATAATTGATCCCAACACTAATGTGAGCAGTATTGAAAACTACTCCACCACGAGATACAGACAATGCGGTGCAGTCACACAACACCTCCACACAGCTCTGCAGCTACACCAGGTCCTCCACACACAAACGCCCTGCCATGGTCACCGCCGCCGACGGTGCCGCTGCAGCCCACCATACCGGTGGCAGGGACCATGTGGTGGTGTTCCCGTTCATGGCGAAAGGGCACACGCTCCCGTTGCTCCACTTCGCCACGGCGCTCTCCGTGCACCACAAGGACCTGCGCCTGACCGTGGTCACCACGCCGGCGAACCTCGCCTTCGCCCGCAGCCGCGTCCCCTCGTCCGTGCGCTTCGCCGTGCTACCGTTCCCGTCGCTGCCTCAGCTGCCAGCCGGCGTCGAGTCCACCGACGCCCTGCCCAGCCCGTCCCTCCACCCGACGTTCGTGCAAGCCGCAGCGCTCCTCCAGGAGCCCTTCGCCGAGCTCATGGCGTCGCTCTCCTCTCCGTCGCCGCCGCTCGTCCTCGTCTCCGACTTGTTCCTCGGGTTCACGCGCCGCGTCGCCGCCGACGCCGGCGTCCGTCACGTCGTGTTCCACGGCATGTCCTGCTTCGCCACGGCCTTAGCCACGTCGGCCATGATGGGCCCGCTGCCCAGCTGCGCCGGGCAGGGCGGCAGTTTCCACGTGCCCCGCATGCCGGCGCATCTGACGTTCACGGCGGCGGAGGTCCCTCCAGGTGCGCTGACCAAGACGACGGACCAAGAGGATCCCCTGATGGATGAGGATTCCGAGGCGAGCAGCTGGGGCGTCTTGGTCAACAGCTTCACCAAGCTGGACGAGGAGTTCGTGGCGATCGTCGAGTCGTTCAACCAGCCGGGCGCCCGCGCCTGGCTGGTCGGCCCGCTGTTCCTCGCCGCCGGCGACATTCTGCAACAGGATCCCGAGGGCTGCCTCCCCTGGCTCGACGAGCAGTCGGAGCCGGTGGTGTACGTGTCCTTCGGCACGCAGGCCCACGTCGCCGACGAGCAGCTCGCCGAGCTGGCGCGCGGGCTGGTGCAGTCCGGCCACCCCTTCCTCTGGGCCGTCCGGTCAGAGACCTGGTCGCCGCCGGTGGACGTGGGACCCCACGGCCGCGTCGTCCGCGGGTGGGTTCCGCAGAGGAGCGTGCTGGAGCACCGTGCGGTGGGAGGGTTCGTCAGCCACTGCGGGTGGAACTCGGTGATGGAGAGCCTCGCGGCGGGGAAGCCCGTGCTGGCGTGGCCGATGATTGCCGAGCAGCCTGTGAACGCGAGGCACGTCGCGGACATGATTGGCGCGGGCATCAGGATGGACGTCGCCGTCGACGGTGGTGCCGTAGTCGACAGGGCCGAGGTGGAGAAGAAGGTCAGGAGGCTGATGGACGCCGACGGCGAGGAGGGGCGTAAAATGCGTGCGAGGGCCGCCTGGGCTCAGCAGGAGGCCAAGTCGGCGGTGAGCGGCGGCGGCACGTCGCACATAGCATTGCTGAAACTGGTGGAAGAGCTGCAGCGAAGCTACGACCGTGATGCTAGCGTACGAGCGTAATTTCAACTCTTGGGTATTCCCGAGTTTGTAATCCACCCTATGCTGAGAACGTTCCTTCATTTGGAATCATCATTTTCGGAGGTTTTATCACTTAACACAATATATTGAGGAATTTTTTTATCACAGAACCACAACCTGAGATTTTTTTTTTTTTCACAAAACATCAACGTATGGTTAATTTTTTCACGGAACACATACTTTGTTTAGCCTGCTTGATACTACATTTAGTCACAATAAATTGATGACGCACCTTTGGCCTAACAATATGCATACACATGCCTCCGTCCGCGTCATGGACGATTCGAGCTCTCTTGCCACGAATTTGCTACACCTGAAATCTATTGCAGCTAGATCAAGTGACCTCTCGGGTCAATCATGCACCCACGAGTCCTACGAGGCGGCCATGGCAAGCTCCCCTTGGGAGCACCAAAGCTCGTGCAGGCGGAGATCTAGTTCTATGCTGCGAAGGACGAAGTGAAGAAGAAGGCTATAACATCAGGGGTTGGTCTCTCCACAACCATGGAGGAGTCTTCAGACGATGACTTTTGGGATTATCTCTACTCCTCCTTCGATGGCGATGACTAGGAGTAGTGTGTTACAGTGTGTCATAGTGTGTCGAGTTCTACGTCGTGTCTGTCGGAGTCAAGGCCTAGTGTTTGTCAAACTATGAAGTACTACTGTTTATGGAACAATGAAAACTACTTTATCCATCGAAATTGAGTTTGGTTCCTTATTTACTCATCTTTAATCTATCTGGTGCCCTTTTATACATCACCTCGTTTTGCAGATTTTTTTTGGTGCCCTAAAGCTCAAAATATGGCGCCCTAAAACCACTTTCAAGTGTCCTATTATGCATCATCTATTGGAGATGCTTGATGCTGGTTTGCATTGGATCTCTATCTTATTTCCACACCATATCCGGGACCAGGGACGGAGCCAGAAAAGTAACACAAGGAGGGCCAATTGCATGTAAAATTTATTGAAGGGGGCCATATATGTAAATTTAGGCAACTTGCAGATCGAATATATAAATTAACCAAGGTTTTTTAATAAACAAATTACCATGAGGGGGGCCATGGCCCCAGCCAGCCCCATGCTGGCTCCGTCCCTGTCCGGGACGGTGATCACCCAGCTAAAGAATATGCACTAGGTAAGATACAAAGTTGCAAGGGTCTATTTGATTGGTAGGATAAGGAAACCATAAGAATAGGAAAAAAAATGTAGGATTGGAATTGTCACATCGGCTTTCCTGTCATCATTTCACCAACTTCCTTGACCTTCCGGCACTGGCATGCGTCAGCCCCATACATGGTCTTATGACTTTGCGGAGATTTTTTTTTGTAAACAATCACCCATACATGGTTTATTTTATGTTCTTACCTATTGTATGGATATACCAAGAAAGATCTATAGCTACCCCACCCACATACTTTAAAGAGCCTAAAGGAGTCTGGTCCTGCTGAATGTTTTTTTTTGTCCAGGTTTATGTCTTTTCCAACCTACTCAAGTCCAAACTGTTGGGCCCCTTAGAGGCATAACTCTAAGTGGAGGTTTGGTTTCTTATGAAATCTAGTGCAAAGAATTCTTAGGATTTTTTTACGGAAATCAATCCTGCAAATCAAATAACCATCATAGGAAAATTTTCTATACGGTTTTTTTACACGTAAATGCTCTATAGGATTTAATCTACATTTTTTCTTTGCAAATATTTTGAATAAAACATGGCCTTATATTCCACTCTCTCTAATCCATAATAATTGTTGTGGCATTAGTTCAAATTTGAGTGATTTTGAACTAAAATCATGATATTTATTATGGATCGGAGTTACTACTATAGTTTGTTTGAGCTTTTTTTGAGGGAAATAACCGGACTTTGATGTGAGTTTTATAAATTAAATAATAGTTACACCGTGAACTAAAGAGGAAATGATAAAACTCGGCCGATCATCTACCCAAACACACAGGAGTGAATCTATCTCTTATAATCAATCAACAACAAAAAAATTCGAACTTAATTGAGCCGTTATTTGGGTAGAGTTTTTGTCTTAGTCTCGTCTAGTTGTTGAGCGCTGTTTAAACTGATCTTCTCCGATAATCGTGTGGACTTCTTTATACAATTTCATACTACTACTCAAGCGAGGGATCTAGGGCTCTAGGCTCGTTAATTCGAAAAAAAACTAGGAAATCGCCCAAAATATAAGATAATATACTTTCATTTAAAATAAAATTTGTGTAAGTAGTTAAAACATACACAAAAGGACTTTACAATCAATTTTGTAAAGTCAAGTACCAATGACAAACCGTAAAATCTCTGGCTCCTCAATTCGAAAAAAAAAGAGAGGACAAACCGTAAAGCAAGCTACATAGTACGTACTACTAAAAAGAAAAAAAAAACTGAAAGTCTGAAACTAATCAGCTAGCCCTGCTTCACTTCAGAGACGGAAACTGAGCAACATCATCGATGCTCGGCGGCGGCGGAGCCTGCAGCACTACAGGTGCCGGCGCCACTTCCTCTGACACCAGCGGCGCAAGGGCCTTCTTCACGGCGGCGCCCGGCTGCTGCTTCGCTCGATCTTTGTACTGCCCCTGCACCCTCACTTCGTTGGTCTTGCCCGTCTTAGCGTCTGCAGCTACGTTCTTTGCACCCTTCTCGTCGTCGCCAGAGGCGCCGCCGCCGTTCTCCGCTGCCTGGGCTTGCTGCCGCCGCTCGAACTCGGCCTGGCGTTCCTGCCTCTGCTTGAAGATGCGCTCCCGAGCCGATGGGTAGGTGAACAGGACCCTGGTAAGATTGGTATTACGCGCAGCTGGTGGTGGCGGGGCAGGGGTAGTAGTCTGCTGCTTGTTCATCGGCTTTGCCATAGACGTCGCCGCCGTAGACCGGAGCCCGGAAGCGGCTACCGGTGTAGGATTCTTCCTGGACGCTGCTACCGCTGGCCGGAGACCGGCCGCTACAACCGGTGCAGGGATCTTCATGGGCGCCTTGGACCCGGCCGCCCGAGGCGAAGGCGACGGGGGTTTCATGAGCTTGAGCTTATAGTCGCACGCGGCCGCCGACAGTGGCTTCTTCTGGGGCTGATCCTTCTTCTTCGGGTCGAAGTCAGCGAGCCGCTTGTCACCGGGGTCGTCGCCGTCTAGGAGCGCGAAGACGTTAACGCTGGCCTTGATCGCCGCCATGACCAACGATGTGATGCGAGGGGCTTTCTCTTGGATCGCTGCTCCCGGTGTGCGTGATGTGAATATTTATAGGCTGGAAGAGAGACGTGCCTCCGTAGTTGAATCATGTTCGAAAGTCGAAACCGAGTCGGTATTGTGGCCGATTCCGAGTTTCATACCAGTTCGGCCTTTGGTGCTATTTTCCGGGAACCGCCTATAGGACGCGTCGGTTTACCGGCTGACGCCTGAAGTGAACCGCCAGGTGGTCCGGCCTAGTTACAGATGTTTCCAATTTTTTAGCTGAGTTTTTGTTTGTTTTTTGTTTTTCTCTTATGTTTATTTTTCCTTTTCATGTTTATTGTTTTCTTCTCATTTTTATTTTTCTCTTTCAGATTTTCAATTTCTATTTTTAAATCATATGAATATTTACATTTCCTTGATGAATGGACATTATTTTTTTAATTTGAATTATGTTTACATATTTGAAAAAATGTTCGTGCATTTGAAAACATTCATAAATTCGCTAAAATCTTCACAGACTTTGAAAAAATATTCATGATTTTAAAAGTGTTCGTGAATTTGCAAAATGGGACAGGTTGACGAGGGCCTCCTTCGTCCTACCCTCTCGTGGATGTAGGGTCGATGTTGAGCCATGTGGTCACAACCTGGCGGTGGGGCGATGCGTAAGCTTGGGGAGACGTTAGTGCGTCTCAATCTGTTGTGCCACACACATATCACACACCGCGGGGAGGGGGGTTGATACTTCCGTAATCGAGCTCATTGCCGAGAAGAGCCGAGGACGGGGTAAGACGCGGCTGAGCATGATCGAGACTGTGAAAATGTTTGGAGGCAACATGCGGCAGCGAAATCGACAGAGTGGGTTGCCGTTGGTGACTGAGGAGGTGATGGATCGGGGTAAAGGGTTGATAAAATGGTCGGTGGCTTTTCTCGTGGTGACTTTTGGCATCGATCAACGTTGTTGTACGTAGGATACTTCACTTCCGACTTTTGTACGACACAATAGTTGCTGGAAATTCTGTGCATTGGACGCAGCTGCTGCACCTCTAATTCCCGTCGTCGGACACGCAATGTGGTTTGCCAAGAACTAGCTTTCTAAAAAGGATTGTATTTTGGAACAGAGGTAATAGTAGTTTGGTTGGGTATTGAGGTGGAAATACCCAAATTTTGATCTTTGGGAGGAAAAAATGGCAACCTGCCAAAAAAGTACGGGTACCCACATCTTTTAGGGTGTGGTATTGAGCGTTCTTTTGGGCCAAAATAAAATCAGTTCTCGGTACTGGAACCAGATTGGGCAACTCTCTTGCGCACCCCAAATCCAGCTGTCGTCTCCTCCTCTCTCCCACCCCCAAAACCACGAATTCACTCGCCATTCCCAAACACACGAGAGTGAATATCTCTCTCTTGATAAGCAATCAACAACAAAGTTATTTCGAACTTAATTGAGCCGCTGTTTGGAGTAGAGGTTTTGTCTTCGATAGTCTCGTCTAGTAGTTGAGCGTTGTTTAAACTGATCTTCTCCGATAATCGTGTGGATGTCTCTCTATACAGTTTCATACTACTCAAGTGAGGATCTAGGGCTCTAGGTTCGTTAATTAGAAATAACTAGGAAATTGCCCAAAATATAAGATAATTTACTTTCATTTAAAATAAAATTTGTCTACGTACTAGTTAAAACATACACAAAAGGACTTTACAATCAATTTTGCAAAGTCAAGTACCAATGACAAACCGTAAAAGCTCTGGCTCCTCAATAAGAAAAAAAAATGACAAACCGTAAAGCAAGCTACATTGATTCTGAAACTAATCAGCTAGCCCTGCTTCACTTCAGAGACGGAAACTGAGCAACATCATCGATGCTCGGCGGCGGCGGAGCCTGCAGCACTACAGGTGCCGGCGCCACTTCCTCTGACACCAGCGGCGCAAGGGCCTTCTTCACGGCGGCGCCCGGCTGCTGCTTCGCTCGATCTTTGTACTGCCCCTGCACCCTCACTTCGTTGGTCTTGCCCGTCTTAGCGTCTGCAGCTACGTTCTTTGCACTCTTGTCGTCGTCGCCAGAGGCGCCGCCGCCGTTCTCCGCTGCCTGGGCCTGCTGCCGCCGCTCGAACTCCGCCTGGCGTTCCTGCCTCTGCTTGAAGATGCGCTCCCGAGCCGATGGATAGGTGAACAGGACCCTGGTAAGATTGATATTACGCGCAGGTGGTAGTGGCGGGGCAGGGGTAGTAGTCTGCTGCTTGTTCATCGGCCTTGCCACAGACGTCGCCGCCGTAGACCGGAGCCCGGCAGAGACTGCGGGTGTAGGATTCTTCCTGGACGCTGCTGCCGGTGCCGGCGGCCGGAGACCGGCCGCTACTGCCGGTGAAGGGATCTTCATGGGCGCCTTGGACCCGACCGCCCGAGGCGAAGGCGACGGGGGTTTCATGAGCTTGAGCTTATAGTCGCACGCGGCCGCCGACAGAGGCTTCTTCTGGGGCTGATCCTTCTGCTTCGGGTCGAAGTCAGCGAGCCGCTTGTCACCGGGGTCGTCACCGTCGAGGAGCGCGAAGACGTTGACGCTGGCCTTGATCGCTGCCATGATGGATGATACAATCAATCCTAGGGGTTTTCGCTTGGATTGTTGCTCCCGGCCGGTGTGCGTGATGTGAATATTTATAGGCTGGAAGAGAGGCGCACCTTCGTTGTTGAATCATGTTCAAACCCGAGTCGGTATTATGGACGAAACGAGTTCCGTTCCAAGTTTGATTCTTCTTTTTGCCGATTCCGAGTTTGATATAGTTTACCGCCAGGTGGGCCGGCCTAGTTAGCTGTGCTTTTTTTTTGGGGTTCGCTTTTATGTTTATTTTTCCTTTTCATGTTTATCTTTTTAATTTTCTTTTTCAATTTTTCTCTTATGTTTTTCAATTTCAAATTTTAAACCATACGAGTATTTACATTTGCGTAACGAATGGACATTATTTTACCAAGTTTTATTCCTTTACGGGGTTTAAAATGTTTGCAACTTTAAAAATGTTAAATTTGAATTATGTTCACATATTTTTTTTGTTTATTTGAAAACATTCATAAATAGGGAAATATTCAATAATTTTGAGAAAATATTCATTATTTTAAAATATGCTAGTGGTTTGTAAATGAGACGGGTTGATAAGAGCCTCTTTCTTGCTATCCTCTTGTGGAGTGGGGTGGATCCTCTCAACCTCCCTCAACCCTGCTCCTACTCAAGTTTGTCATCCAATGAGTTCCACACTTGCACCAACTTGACGGCTCAACGCAGAATCTTAAGGGAACCACAAGAGTATAGAGGCACTCCTAGTTTGCTTGGTGATGTGTGTCCAATGTGGCCATGGGGAAACTGTGTGTAGGCATGGTGCGAGAGGGCATTGTGACTCTCCATGAAAGCTTAGTCGATGATAGTCTCCCTGCCTTGCTGTCTTTCATCATCATCATGAACATCCGTAAAATACCACCCCATCGTGCAGGAGGTTTGGCGGCACAACGCGAGTGAAAGCCGAATAGAATTTTAGGCTGCGTGATCAATGTCACGGCCTCCCTCCTCATATATTTATATGCCAAAGAAATACAAGTCCAACATGATTACAACACAAATACATATCTGTATGCTGCTAGGTTTCTTGGAGTCTACTCCAAGGCGGCGCGGACGCCGTGTGTAAGTCCTTGTCTAACACGCCCCCGCAGTCTGAACGATGGAGAGTATCGACGTGAAGACTGGAGCGAAACTCTCGGAATAATGCAGTCGGCAGTCCTTTAGTGAAGATATCAGCATACTGTGAAGAGGACGGGACATGAAGCACACGAACAGCACCGAGAGCAACCTTTTCCCGAACAAAATGTATGTCAAGCTCAATGTGCTTGGTGCGCTTATGATGCACAGGGTTGGCGGAGAGATACACCGCACTGACATTGTCACAGTAAACAATTGTGGCAGTGTGAATAGGACAGTGAAGCTCCTGCATTAGTTGGCATACCCAGCATGATTCGGCCACGGCTGTTGCAACGGCTCTATATTCGGCCTCAGCACTGGAGCGAGAGACCGTCATTTGACGGCGAGAAGACCAGCTAATCAAATTATCTCCAAGATACATGCAAAACCCTGACGTGGAGCGTCTGGTGTCCGAACATCCCGCCCAATCAGCATCCGAGTAGGCAATGAGAGAATGAGAAGTGGATTTGTGAAGTGTAAGACCGTGAGAGAGTGTACCCTTGAGATAGTGAAGAACGCGTTTGATAAGAGAGAAGTGAGGCTCTCGAGGATCATGCATGTGAAGACATATTTTTTGGACAGCATATGAGATGTCAGGACGAGTGAGGGTGGCGTACTGTAATGCCCCAGCCAGGCTGCGATAAAAGGATGGATCAGCCACCGGTGGACCGGCGGTAGAGGAAAGTTTAGACTTGGTATCGATAGGAGTGGTGACGGGATGACAATCCCGCATACCGGCACGGTTAAGAATATCTAAGATATACTGATGTTGGGAGAGATGAATGCTAGTGGGTGAGCGAGTGACATGGATTCCAAGGAAATGATGAAGGGGACCAAGATCCTTCATTGCAAATGCATGACTAAGAGACGAAGTGATATTGGAGAGGAAGCTGGGAGAGGAAGCTGTAAGGATAATGTCGTCGACGTACAAGAGAAGATAGGCGGTGTCGGCACCGCGGCGAAGAATGAATAGGGAGGCGTCGGATTTGGATTCAATGAACCCGATGGTGCGAGCAAAGGAGGAAAAACGTTGAAACCAGGCACGTGGGGCCTGTTTGAGACCATAGAGGGATTTGAGAAGCCGACATACGTGAGTAGGGGTTTGAGGGTTGATGAAACCAGAGGGTTGTTGGCTGTAGACAACTTCGTTGAGGTGACCATGGAGAAAGGCGTTTTTGACATCGAGTTGATGGATAGGCCAAGAGTTAGAGAGAGCAAGAGATAAGATAATGCGGATGGTGGCCGGTTTGACGACAGGACTAAAGGTTTCATCGAAATCAACTCCGGGTTGTTGAGAAAAACCACGAACAACCCAACGAGCTTTGTGTCGGGCAAGAGAGCCATCGGCGTTGTATTTGTGACGGAAGATCCACTTTCCGCTCACAATGTTAGCGCCAGGAGGAGGGGGAACCAGAGTCCATGTCTGATTGAGGGTGAGAGCATCAAATTCTTCCTGCATGGCATGTCGCCAATTAGGATCACGAAGAGCGGTGAGGTAGTTAGTGGGAAGAGGAGAAGAGACGATGGCTTGGAGGTTGAGTTTGGCAGGTGGACCAGGGAGGCGGCCGGTGGTGGACCGTGTGCGATGCAGGATAGGTGGTGGTGGCCGTGGCGGACTAACTGGTGGTGAAGGTGGTATGGGTGGAGAATGTGCTGCCGCGGCAGGAGAATGAGGCGCGGCAGGCTGGCGTGGCTCGGCGGCAGGCTGCCGCGGGCTGGCGGCAGAGAGATCGGCTGCCGCGGTAGGGCGGGCTGCCGGCAGAGAGGGAGGAACGGGTGGATCAAAGAGGTCAGGATAAGAAGATGCAGAAGGTGTCGGCGAGGCGACAGGGGCATAAGGAAAAGAGGTTTCATCAAAGATGACATGTCGGGAGATGATAATGCGACGAGAGGTTAGGTCAAGGCACCGATACCCTTTGTGACGAGACGGATATCCAAGAAAGACACATTTGGTGGATCGGGGGGATAGTTTGTTTGGTGAAGTGGAGGTGATGTTTGGGTAGCATAAACAGCCGAAGACACGTAAGGTGTGATAAGGTGGTGGAAGGCTGAGAAGACGCTCATATGGTGTAGAGAGAGAGGTAGCTTTGGTTGGTCTAATATTAATAAGGAAGGTCGCGGTATGAAGTGCCTCAGCCCAAAGAGAGGGCGGCATCGAAGCTTGGAATAAAAGAGTGCGAATGATATTGTTGGTGGTGCGAATAGCACGTTCGGCCTTGCCGTTTTGCTGCGAGGTGTGTGGGCAAGAAAATCGGAAGAGGGTGCCGTGTTGGGAGAAGAAGGAGTTTACTTGATGATTGTCAAATTCGCGGCCATTATCACATTGAATAGCTAGGATGGGAAGGTTGAATTGGGTGTGAGCATAGGCATGAAAGGCGGTGAAGGTTGCATAAACATCTGATTTCTTGCGAAGTGGAAATGTCCAAAAGTAATGCGTAAAGTCATCCACAATAATGAGATAATAAGTGTAACCAGAAGAACTAGGAATCGGTGATGTCCACAAATCACAATGTATTAATTGAAACGGTTTGATACTATAAGAATTCGAGGAATAAAAGGGGAGCCTAATGTGACGACCTAATTGGCAAGCATGACATAAAGACGATAGGGGTTTATTGCTAGGAATATGTTGTTGCCGATGAAGATGTTGCATGGTGGGATGGCCGGGGTGTCCAAGGCGACGATGCCAAAGCTCGGTTGATGAAGTGGCAAGTAGAGTCTGGGCTTCTGGTGGGCGGCAGATGGAGTAGAGAGGACCGGGACTATTGCATCGAAGAATCACGGTCTTGGTAAGAAGATCCTTCACGGAGAAACCAAAGGGGTCAAATTCGATGGAACAAAGATTATCGATTGTAAATTGACGAACAGAAATTAGATTTTTGATAATGTGTGGAACAATTAGAATATGACGAAGAAAGAAGTTTTTAGAATTAAGGGTGAAGGTGTGAGAGCCGGTATGTGTGACAGGGAGAGAAGCACCATTGCCCACTATGATTTTATGTGCGGAAAAGGGAACGGAGGAGGAAAGTATACCGTGATCGGATGCCATATGAGACGAGGCGCCGGAGTCCATGATCCACTCCTGGCCGCCAGGGAGCTGCAAATTCTGGAGAGCTGTAAGAAGAGCTGGGTCAATATGTTGTTGCTGCTGCGGCTGCTGAGCGATCATCATGTTGCTGGAGGGATGCTGGTAGCCGGTGGCGGTGTACGCCTGGTACGGTGGCAGAGCTGGTCGAGGCCCCAAGACGCCGGGGGTCGGAGCGCGCCAACGGGGCTGCCAGGAGGAGGGCATCGCCGGCTGCTGCTGCTGGAGTTGATGAGCGCGCGTAGGGAGGCCGGTCCAGGGATTAAACATCCAAGGGCTGTTGCTGTCACGGCCACGGCCGCGACCTCCGCCGCGTCCACGGCGGCCTCCGCTGCCACCACCCCGGCTGAAGTTGGTGAAGACGCCGGGCTGGAGGGGCGAGGGAGTCCGTGGATGAGACGGACCACCGCCAGGGCCGGCAGGAGGAGGGGCGCCCCCGGCGTGTGATGAGTTGCCGCCGTTGGGAAGCACACTATTGCCGCTGGCCCAGAGCGCAGTGGATGCCGCATGCTTGGCATCAGTCTTCTTTTGCGCCTCCTCGAGAACCAGGGCGGAGCGCGTCTGCAAGAACGTGGGGAACGGCACCTGGTAGGGAAGGAAGGCGCGGAGGTGGCTGTATTGTTCGTTGAGGCCGCGGAGAACCGTGAGGACGAGGGTGTCATCCGAGATCTTCTCACCAACGTCACTGAGAGCATCGGCAAGAGACTTGAGCTTGGCGCAGTAATCATGGACACTCATGTCACCTTGTGGCGTGTTGCGAAATTCCGCGTCGAGGGCAAGGGCGCGACTTTTCTTGTTGTCGTGGAAGAGGTTGGCGATGGAGTCCCAGATCTGCCGCGCCGTCGAGCCAGGGGAGATGACGATGCCGAAGAGCTCGGGGGAGATCGAGCCGTAGATCCAGGAGAGGACGGTGAAGTTGTAGGAAAACGTTGCATAGAAAACAAAAATTTTCCTACCGCGAACACGCAATCCAAGCCAAGATGCAATCTAGAAGACGGTAGCAACGAGGGGGTATCGAGTCTCACCCTTGAAGAGATTCCAAAGCCTACAAGAGGAGGCTCTTGTTGCTGCGGTAGACGATCACTTGCCGCTTGCAAAAGCGCGTAGAAGATCTTGATCACGATCGGTTCCGGCGCCACGAACGGGCAGCACCTCCGTACTCGGCCACACGTTCGGTTGTTGATGAAGACGACGTCCACCTCCCGTTCCAGCGGGCAGCGGAAGTAGTAGCTCCTCTTGAATCCGACAGCACGACGGCGTGGTGTCGGTGGCGGTGAAGAAGTCCGGCGGAGCTTCGCTAAGCTACGCGGGCAATATGGAGGAGAGGGGGCGGCTAGGGTTTGGGAGGGGGTGGCCGGCCACTCTATGGGGGGCGGCCAGCTTGTGGTCTTTGGGGTGGCCGGCCCCCTCCCTTGGCCCCTCATTATATAGGTGGATCCCAAGTGTTGGTGTCCAAGTCTTCGAATAAGACCCGAAACCAAAACCTTCCATAGGAGGGGGAAACCTAGCCCAACTAGGACTCCCACCCAAAGGTGGGATTCCCACCTCCCATGTGGGGGTGGCCGGCCCCCTATGGTGGAGTCCACTTGGGACTCCACCCCATCTAGGGCTGGCCGGCCATGGAGGTGGAGTCCCTTGTGGACTCCACCTTCCTTGGTGGTTTCTTCCGGACTTTTCTAGAACCTTCTAGAACCTTCCATAGAACCTTCCGCGACATTTTATTTCACATAAAATGACATCCTATATATGAATCTTATTCTCCGACCATTTCGGAACTCCTCGTGATGTCCGGGATCTCATCCTGGACTCCGAACAAATATTCGAACTCCATTCCATAATTCAAGTGCTACCATTTCAACATCCAACTTTAAGTGTGTCACCCTACGGTTCGAGAACTATGCGGACATGGTTGAGTACTCACTCCGACCAATAACCAATAGCGGGATCCGGAGATCCATAATGGCTCCCACATATTCAACGATGACTTTAGTGATCGAATGAACCATTCACATACATTACCAATTCCCTTTGTCTCGCGATATTTTACTTGTCCGAGGTTTGATCTTCGGTATCACTCTATACCTTGTTCAACCTCGTCTCCCGACAAGTACTCTTTACTCGTACCGTGGTATGTGGTCTCTTATGAACTCATTCATATGCTTGCAAGACATTAGACGACATTCCACCGAGAGGGCCCGGAGTATATCTATCCGTCATCGGGATGGACAAATCCCACCGTTGATCCATATGCCTCAACTCATACTTTCCGGATACTTAATCCCACCTTTATAGCCACCCATTTACGCAAGTGGTGTTTGGTGTAATCAAAGTACCTTTCCGGTATAAGTGATTTACATGATCTCATGGTCATAAGGACTAGGTAACTATGTATCGAAAGCTTATAGCAAATAACTTAATGACGAGATCTTATGCTACGCTTAATTGGGTGTGTCCATTACATCATTCACATAATGACATAACCTTGTTATTAATAACATCCAATGTTCATGATTATGAAACTAATCATCCATTAATCAACAAGCTAGTTTAAGAGGCATACTAGGGACTTCTTGTTTGTCTATATATCACACATGTACTAATGTTTCGGTTAATACAATTATAGCATGATATATAACATTTATCATAAACATAAAGATATAAATAATAACCACTTTATTATTGCCTCTAGGGCATATCTCCTTCAGTCTCCCACTTGCACTAGAGTCAATAATCTATTTTACATTTGTAAAGATATAACACCTTGGCCTTCTGGTGCTTTATCATGTATTGCTCACGGGAGAGGTTTTTAGTCATCGGATCTGACAAGCTCAGAAACGTATGTATTTTGTAATTCATTTGCGTCTCAACGCATCACTCATTTCCAAATGAGTCGGCATTAAATAAGTTTGGTCTTCTGGTGGAACCTTAATTCCGCGGTCTGAAATATGTCACTAATATTGTCACACACAATATAGCTTCAAAGTTCTGACTCTGTCGGAAATACACCAAGTTCTCAAAGAACCTCTTGACTTAACATCCTTTGTCATTGTCAAAACAATGACATACTCGCCTTCTTTTGTAGATTCCGTCACAATATTTAGAACTCTTCTAAATCTAGCATAGACAACTTCTAGCTCATTGTGCTACTTTTAAAACAACACTTAGTCTAATTTGAGATTGAAATTATATTTTATATATGACAAAACCAATATCGGTGTAACACCTTACAGTGATTTGTTTGTCATTTCTTCATACAAAAAAATATATATCCTTAGTTCTTCTAAAGTACTCAAGGATATTCTTACTGTCGTCCTATGATCATCTTATGAATCATTCCGGTATATGCTCATAACATTTTAGAGCACAAGATATCTGATTTTGTACAAATTATTCGTGATCTAAAATCACTCATGTGTTTTTTACTCATCGAGTGTCAGATACACTCAAGTCTTGTTAAACCTTCACATGACAAGAACATTTTCTTAATATTTCTATATTGAACTACTTCAATATCCATCATATGTACTTTGACTTAAACTTATTTATGTGTTTCAATCTATCTTCATAGATCTTGTCACTAAATTTGTTTCAGTCCATATCCTTTCATTGAAGTTTAATTTTCAATGAAACCTTTTAATCAAGTATATAATTACATCATTTATAACCAACTATATGTCATCTACATAAAGTAATATAAATATGTCTTAGCGCTCCCACTTAATTTCTTGCAAATGCAAGCCTCTTCATCGTTTCTGATGAAATCAAAAACTCTTTGACTATTTCATCTGGTGAAGATTCTAACTCCGCGATACTTACTTCATCCATTGAAGTTCGTATACCTATCTAGTATTCCACGGACCAGCAAAACTCTTGGTTGTATCTTGTATACACCTTTAATACACACTTCTGTTAAGTAGTGTATTTTGCCACTCTACTAACATATCTCATAAAAGAAATATGTAGTGATTACTAGAATAATCCACATAGACTATAAGCATTGCTACGGAAGATTTAATCTTATCGTAGTCAACTCTTTGAACTTTGTCGTAAACTACTTTTCGACAAGTTGAGCTTCTTCAAGGATATTTCATCCAAGTCCATCAATTTCATAGATCCATTTACTTTCAAAAAGTATTCATCTATCTTGGATTTCATGGCGTATAGCCATTTTAACGGAGTCAGGGCCCATCATAACTTCTTTGTTTGTAGTTGGTTTATTATTGTTCAAAATCAATCCTTTGTCCACAAATCTTTTATTTGATCACAAAGTAAACCATACCTACAAGGTTCAATATGTACTTCGATCTCCATGGCTAAAACACTTTGTAGTCATGGGAGCCATGATCGTCGTAGCCGCTTCCGAAACCAATTCCAATGCTGCGCTACTCTGATCATTATGCTCAGGTTCATAAACCTTATCAAATTATATTGTCCTCCCACTCAAAAACTTCACTAGAAACAATTTCTTGGAAATAAGAAACATTGACAAACACTTTTGTCTTTGTCTCGTGGGAAGAATTCCCAATAACCAACAAAGACATTCATCCGATTTTGGTTGTAAACTTCTTAGACCAAAATTTAAAGAAAAGACTATTAGGGTTTATACCCATGTCATAACTTGTATGATGTCATTTCATCGGATCATGATGATGCTCTATTCAGTGTAAAAGCGGTAGTCACTAAAGCATAATCCACAAAAATATAATGGCATCAATATTTTATCTCATCATTGATCCAACAAGGTTTGGATACATATCTCGGATACTATATCATCATTATGATACTCCAAGAAATGTGAGTTGTAGAATAATTTCATAACTCTCTTAGATGTCCGCTAAAACTCGTAATTCAAATATTTCCACCATGATCCAATCATAGATATTTGACTTTTCTATTACGTTGATTTCCACTTCATGTTGAAATTTATTTGAACCCATTCAAATGTTTCAAACTTCTTCCTTATCGAATATATCCATATATATACTCAATTCATTGTTGAAAGTTTTCATGAAGTAGAAGAATCTCCCGCACACAACTATGCTCAGTGAACCATATACATCATTATGTATTTTTCCACTAAGTTTGTTGCCCGTTCAACTCTTGGCCTATGAACGGTATTTTAATCATTCTCTTTAGAAAAGATTTGCAAGCGTCAAATGATTCAAAAATCAAATGACTCCAAAAATCCATTTGCATGGAGTTCCTTCATGCGTTCCTTTCTAACATGACCTAAATGGCGGTTCCACAAATAAGTGGAATTCAAATCATTTGCCTTATGGCATTTTAGCGTCGGTTTTATGTATGTGTGTTTCACCATTAAGATTTATAATAACTTATCCATCGTACATGGAGTAATGTCATAATTTGAACAACTCATTGTTTTCATTTGACCAGAGCAAAATAACAATTATTAAGTTCTTTATTATAAATTCTAAGGGCTAGATAGAATGCCAACGACGAACATAATAACACTTTATTTTGTTCCAGACGTGCTTTTCTATCATATTCCTTGTCAGTCACTTAGGCCATTGTATTCTTATATTGCGTTGTTTTGTATGACACTTCATACCAACCAATATGGTACTAATACTCAAGAATTTCATTGTGTGACTTAACTAGGAATACAACCATAACATGTATATCATTTATATACACCTGAGCTAGACTTTCTAGTCTTTTCTTTTCTTTTTGCCAAAATATCTTTTGCAGTTTCTTTTTTTTTTTTAGCTTTCCTCATTATTCAGAAAAACACTTCAACATTAATAACTTCTAGGTTTGTTGGTCAAATACCAATAACCTTGAGGTTCTTACTTTGAAGTTGATCATCATATGACAAGTGTTCCAGATTTCACTATTAGTAACTTTGTAATATGATGAACAATTTCACTCATAATTTTATCCATCATATCATGACGACTTTTTGAGACCATGTCTGTACATGCTAGGCTCGTAAAGTTTTAACCTTGGTGTTTGCATGTGCAAATCTAGCTTGCACCCATTGTATGCACACGTAGAATCTATCACACCCGATCATCACGTGATGCTTCGAAACGACGAGTCTTAGCAACGGTGCATATTAAGGATGGTCACTTCATGGATATGCGAATATTGTTAGTGCCCCAATAGTTGGAGGATTGTGACGCCTTGCGTCTTCAACCTTCGTACATTCCCATAAAACTTATGAGTTTATGTAGTCTCACCAAATTATATTCTATCATCTTGCAATAAGGTCTTAGATATCACTTATATCTCATACCTTGATTATTTCTGAAAACTAAATTTTCAGCTACTTACTTTTCAAACAAATTTGAACTTCAAGTTTCACGGAGACAAGATAACTTTAGGTACTAATTGAAACCATAGCTCTTTGAATCAACAATGTGAGGTTTACTAAAAGTTTGCAATAGGACTTAATCAATTCTTGATTCTTTAACAATACGGTACCAATCCGTAAAGTTTCTTGTCGGATTTTAACGAGTATTTCTATCTCAATAACAAGACTAGCGCATGGTAGAAAACGGATGCCAATACTACAAAATTAATACAAAATACTACTCCAGACTATGTTTATGATAATTAGTTCATGTTTTAATCTAATTACTAATGAACTCCCACTTAATACAACATCCCTCATAGTTGTTAAGTGGTACACGATCCAAATCCACTACACCAAAACAGATCATCACGTGAGATGATGTAGCTTCAATGGTGAACATCAACATGTTGATCATATCATCCATATGACTCGTGTTCAACCTTTCGGTTTCCGTTGTCCCGAGGCCATGTCTGTACATGCTAGGCTCGTCAAGCAAACCCAAGTATTCCGCGTGTGCAACATTGCTTACACCCGTTGTATGTGAACGTTGAGTCTATCACATCCGATCATCACGAGATGCTTCGAAACGACGAACTGTACAACGGTGCATACGAGGGAGAACACTTTATTATCTTGATATTAATGTGAGGGATCATCTTATAATGCTACCGTCGCGATCTAAGCAAAATAAGATGCATAAAGGATTAACATCACATGCAGTTCATATGTGATATGATATGGCCCTTTTGTCTTTGCGCTTTCGATCTTCATCTCCAAAGCACGGACATGATCTCCATCATCAACGGGCATGATCTCCATCATCGTCGGCGTAGCGTCAAGATTCATGGCGCCGTCTTCATGGTTGTTCACCTCATGTAGCAACTATTACAACTACTTTGAAATACTACTCAACATGAAGATTAAAGACAACCATAAGGCTCCTGCCGGTTGCCACAATACAATAATGATCATCTCATACATATTCATCATCACATTATGGCCATATCACATCACCAAACCCTGCAAAAACAAGTTAGACGTCTCTAATTTGGTTTGCATATTTTACGTGGTTTAGGGTTTTCGAGAGAGATCTAATCTACCTACGAACATGAACCACAACGTTGATACTAATGTTTTCAATAGAAGAGTAAATTGAATCTCTACTATAGTAGGAGAGACGAGACACCCGCAAAGCCTCTTATGCAATACAAGTTGCATGTCGAACGAGGAACAAGTCTCATGAACGCGGTCATGTAAAGTTAGTCCGAGCCGCTTCATCCCACTATGCCATAAAGATGCAAAGTACTCAAACTAAAGATAACAAGAGCATCAACGCCCACAAACCATTGTGTTCTACTCGTGCAACCATCTATGCATAGACACGGCTCGATACCACCTGTAGGAAAACGTTGCATAGAAAACAAAAATTTTCCTACCGCGAACACGCAATCCAAGCCAAGATGCAATCTAGAAGACGGTAGCAACGAGGGGGTATCGAGTCTCACCCTTGAAGAGATTCCAAAGCCTACAAGAGGAGGCTCTTGTTGCTGCGGTAGACGATCACTTGCCGCTTGCAAAAGCGCGTAGAAGATCTTGATCACGATCGGTTCGGCGCCACGAACGGGCGACACCTCCGTACTCGGTCACACGTTCGGTTGTTGATGAAGACGACGTCCACCTCCCCGTTCCAGCGGGCAGCGGAAGTAGTAGCTCCTCTTGAATCCGACAGGCACGACGGCGTGGTGTCGGTGGCGGTGAAGAAGTCCGGCGGAGCTTCGCTAAGCTACGCGGGCAATATGGAGGAGAGGGGCGGCTAGGGTTTGGGAGGGGTGGCCGGCCACTCTATGGGGGGCGGCCAGCTTGTGGTCTTTGGGGTGGCCGGCCCCCTCCCTTGGCCCCTCATTATATAGGTGGATCCCAAGTGTTGGTGTCCAAGTCTTCGAATAAGACCCGAAACCAAAACCTTCCATAAGAGGGGAAACCTAGCCCAACTAGGACTCCCACCCAAAGGTGGGATTCCCACCTCCCATGTGGGGGTGGCCGGCCCCCTATGGTGGAGTCCACTTGGGACTCCACCCCATCTAGGGCTGGCCGGCCATGGAGGTGGAGTCCCTTGTGGACTCCACCTTCCTTGGTGGTTTCTTCCGGACTTTTCTAGAACCTTCTAGAACCTTCCATAGAACCTTCCGCGACATTTTATTTCACATAAAATGACATCCTATATATGAATCTTATTCTCCGGACCATTTCGGAACTCCTCGTGATGTCCGGGATCTCATCCTGGACTCCGAACAAATATTCGAACTCCATTCCATAATTCAAGTGCTACCATTTCAACATCCAACTTTAAGTGTGTCACCCTACGGTTCGAGAACTATGCGGACATGGTTGAGTACTCACTCCGACCAATAACCAATAGCGGGATCTGGAGATCCATAATGGCTCCCACATATTCAACGATGACTTTAGTGATCGAATGAACCATTCACATACATTACCAATTCCCTTTGTCTCGCGATATTTTACTTGTCCGAGGTTTGATCTTCGGTATCACTCTATACCTTGTTCAACCTCGTCTCCTGACAAGTACTCTTTACTCGTACCGTGGTATGTGGTCTCTTATGAACTCATTCATATGCTTGCAAGACATTAGACGACATTCCACCGAGAGGGCCCGGAGTATATCTATCCGTCATCGGGATGGACAAATCCCACTTGTTGATCCATATGCCTCAACTCATACTTTCCGGATACTTAATCCCACCTTTATAGCCACCCATTTACGCGGTGGTGTTTGGTGTAATCAAAGTACCTTTCCGGTATAAGTGATTTACATGATCTCATGGTCATAAGGACTAGGTAACTATGTATCGAAAGCTTATAGCAAATAACTTAATGACGAGATCTTATGCTACGCTTAATTGGGTGTGTCCATTACATCATTCACATAATGACATAACCTTGTTATTAATAACATCCAATGTTCATGATTATGAAACTAATCATCCATTAATCAACAAGCTAGTTTAAGAGGCATACTAGGGACTTCTTGTTTGTCTATATATCACACATGTACTAATGTTTCGGTTAATACAATTATAGCATGATATATAACATTTATCATAAACATAAAGATATAAATAATAACCACTTTATTATTGCCTCTAGGGCATATCTCCTTCAGAAGTCGTCACGAGCCCAATCGGAGGTGGGGGAGGTGTCCGAGGGCGTGGCGTCGGCGGTGCCGGTGACGTGGCTGGTGAGGCCGTAGCGTCCAAGGGCGACGAGAAAGAGCTCGCGCCACTTGATGTAGTTGGAGTCCTGCAGATCAAGGGTGATGGCGACGATGGTCTTGACGGAAGGGACGTAGGTGGAAGGGTTTTGGGGGGTAGGGTTGTTGTCGACGGCCTTGCCGATCTCGGCAGCACGGCGGTCGAGCTCATCCTTGCGCGCCTGAAGGAGGGATTCGCGCTGCTTCAGCTCGGCTTCGAGCTTGGCGATCTCGTCGGGAGTCATCGCGACGGCGGGGGGAGGGTGTAGAAAAATTTAGGGTTTAGAGGGGGGGTAGGATCGGCTGGTGCTCTGATACCATGAAAGCCGAATAGAATTTTAGGCTGCGTGATCAATGTCACGGCCTCCCTCCTCATATATTTATATGCCAAAGAAATACAAGTCCAACATGATTACAACACAAATACATATCCGTATGCTGCTAGGTTTCTTGGAGTCTACTCCAAGGCGGCGCGGACGCCGTGTGTAAGTCCTTGTCTAACAGCGAGTGCGAGGTGCCAACGGAGCGACGATTCAAGTTCAAGGTCAAGCCACACGGCCAACACCTGACAACGGGACATGTGAGGTTATGTGAGCTCGGGGAGACGCTAGTGCGGCTCAATTCGTTGTGCCACACATGGATCACGCGCTAGGGGCCTCCATATAGTCGCAGTCGGTGTCATTAGCGGCGAGTGCTCATGCACGAGGTAGGACGCGGCCGCGTAATTGGGACGCTAGGCAGTGGAGCAATCGCCGAAGTGCGGTGACGTGGGTGAGGGAGGAAGTGATGCGCCGGGGAGAAGGGTGGAGAAAACGGCCGGTCGCTTTCCCCTTGGTGGCTTTTGCCCTTGATCAACACTCCTACAGGTAGGATACTTCACATATGATTCTTGTACGCTGAAGTTGCGCATGCCTTGGACACAAGCCTGTCATACAAAAATCGGACATCGCAATATCGTATGTGAAGCAGGGACGGATCCAGAAATAACGTTTCGAGGGGGCCAGTTGAACAACATATTTCTTGGAGAAGTGGATGCAGAAGTGGAAATACCCAAAATTTGGTTCGAGTATTGCTTTCTCATGATCTATTGTATCTCTCTATGTTGATGTTTAAGTAGTGAATTGTTTGTGGCAGTTATGATATAGTTTGTTGTTGGTTGCATACAAGTATATGTTATCTTCTATGGTGATCTTGTTGCTCTAACATATGAGTATGAGTGCACACATATGCTGGGGTATGCACAAGCTTGTCACTGTTACATGTTAATAGGATGAGAGATAGCCGGAGTTTGACAGAAACCGAATCTCAAGTCTTAGAGATACATGTTTTTATTTATTCATGGTTAATCAATAGAGGTATTGTCATGGGGACCTTAGATATAAATGCGGTGGTTGAACTTTATGTCTTAATAATTTTATTGTTTGCTCTTAATTAACCTTAGGATCAATCACTAGGGCTATATTTGCTCATGTATATGGTTGCACTTATTCATGGCTTCCCTCCTTAGAAGAAATAATAAAAATAATATCTCTGTGCTTCACTTGACAACTAACCAAATGATATAGCAATTTGCCTAAGCACTTGCTTCCTTGGGTTATCCACCTCCACTTCAGTAGCTCCATTTTACTTGCAGTAGCTTGTTTACCTATAGTATTTTATAGTATTTGCTTTCAAAAACTTTACTGTTTTCTAGTTAGTTTCAAAAAGAACCACACACATTATAGGGAAAATTGGTTCTATACCATTAAAAGATTGAGACTTTAGAAAACTACCACTGAAATTTGTCTGTTTAGAAAAAGGCCATCCAAAAGTTGCTCCGTTGTAGGCTGGTATCATCCCCGTCAACTCCACGTCAACTAGAGTAGAAAAGTGAATTTTGACCTGAAGAAATACACAAACCCACCCGGCTCAAAGAAAAAACTCAACTAGACACACACATAGCTTAGCTGGAACGGAGAACACCAGGCGACGCGCCTCCCAGTGGCGGCTCTCCTCCTCCGAATATTCCTCCATAGGGCTACGGAGGGGCTAGAGAAGCAAGAGCTCACCCGGAACTCGTCGGACTAATTACGAGGCAGAGGAGCAAGAGACCGATGCCTTCCGTTGATGCCGAACTACGGAGCCGACCGACGCTGGGAGCTTGGCTCGGGGATACTCCAAACTTGGCAGCAGCACCGCCTGCTTCGGCAGGGCCGTGAAACGGCTAGGGACCAGATGAGGAGGAATAGACTAGGCGACGCGGGAGATTGATGATGCGGCGGCAGCCTACCTTAACGAAGGAAGACGATGCCCAATCCATCGATTCTTTTTTCAACATATTTAACGTGAAACTTCACGGTGATGGCACAAAAGCTCTAAGGGAGCAATCTTTGGATGATATGTTTCTAAAGATAAAAAATTTAATGGTATTTTTCTAAAGTCTGGATCTTTTGATGGTATATAACCATTTTCCCCTACATTATAGTTCCTAGCTTTGTATAGAAGACCATATAAATAGTTTATAAGCTTTAGAGAATATATAGTTTACCATCAGCTTCTCATCGAAGTGTACTATAGTGATCCCCTGCACTTGGGGTTATCAACGTACAATACTTCATGCCTGACTTTTGTACGACACAGTAGTTGCCGCAAATTCCATGCATTGGACGCAGCTGCTGCGCTGTCCGATTCCCATCGTGCAAACATCGCAATGCCGTACGTGAAAAACTAGCTTTCTAAAAGGGATTGCATTTGAAACGGATATGATAGTAGTTTGGTTTGGTATTGAGGTGCAAATACCCAAATTTTGGTCTTTGGGAGGAAAAAATGGCTACCTACCTAAAAAGTACGGGTACCCACTTCGTTTAGGGGTATTGAGTTTTTTTTGGGCCAAAATTTCGGTATTGGAGCCAGATTTGGCAACTCTCTTCGCACCCCAAATCCAGCTGTCGTCTCCTCCAAAACCATCACGAATTCACTCTTCGTTCCCGCACACGAGACCGAAAGAGAGCGAGGAAAAGACAGAAACGCCCCAACGGTCATCTCCCCCACGCTCCCCGTCCTGTCCTCGAGCCCATGGCCGGCGGCGGCGGCGGCTCGCCGGCGCGGGAGGGCGTAGGCGGCCGGGCCGAGTGGCTGCGAATCTACGACCGGATGGTGGCCATCCTCCGCAAGAACCACCGGCACGTGGAGGCGCTGCTCGCCGACCGCGCGCGCCTCGAGGCGCTCGTCAAGGTCCAGCACGAGTTCTGGGTCGCCCGCGACGGCCTCCTCCGGGCCCGCCTCAGCGAGGTGACGTGGTTCCCCCTTCTCTACAAGTTCTTCTTTCTCCTCGGCTTCGGCTCGGCCGGCGGCTGACGCCATCTAGGGTTTCTCTGGCGGCAGACGCGGAGGACGGAGGCGTGCGTGCGGAAGGGCCACGAGGCCAGGCTGGAGCTGCTCCTCGGGGACAAGGAGCGGGCGGTCCGGCGCTACCAGATCTACGCCAGTAAGAAGAGATCCTCGTTTCTTTCTCCTAGGCGCTAACCTCTCCTGTTCTTGTGGTCGATTTCGGTGGAAGAATCCGACAATTAAGTGTTCTTTTGGGGGATCTAGGTAGCCAGACGTGTAAAAGTCGCATCTTTTTTGTTCTCGTCTTAGCTAAGGGCTTGTTTCTGGAGGTAAACATGCGGTTGCTGATTCCCTGTTCTGTTGGGTCGATGTTTTCGATTATCAGGGCGAATATTTTACTGCTACTTGTGCGATTTTTTTCATATTATGCTTGGATTTATGTGACCTTCTTAATATTCCATTACTTTGCTGATACTGGTGGGAAATACTCCATCTTCCCATTCACTATGAAACGCCTGATGCCAAATCTGTCAGGAGTTCTCTGTGCATTGATAAGCTTTGTTAATCTTTATATTCTTCAAAGCTACTCGAAAACTTTGTCAATGCCTATGTCATGTGCTGCACAGAAATTTGGGAACTTGTTATTCTAAGTATAAATTTATATGCTAATTTGGGCTTCAAAAGTTGTTGTTAATCGCTTCGACTCTTGCTGCATTATTATTATTGTTCCATTGTTGAACATTAAGCCAGTATCCCTACAATGCGATTTTCTGTTGTGTCCGCAGTTTACCACTCCATTAACATTCATCGAAAACTTTGATTCATGGTGATTGTTTACCCACACCTAAAAATGCCAGCTGTTGTTTTTCTTTCCATTTAGAATAACATTTTGCCAATAGATGATTAACATTAGAAAGGAGCACCCAGATTGTAAGAAACTATGTTGCTACTGTGTACTGATATTATCATTGCCTTTTGTTTTCAATGTAGAACACCAAGATGATGACCTGGAAGATTTCAAAACTTGTGCAGTAGCTTTGGCTGAAGAAAACGCTAAACTGAAGGTACTTGCCAAACCATAAGTTGCATACTCGCAAACATGCTCATAAAGGATAACTTGTCCATACTCACAAGCATGTTCTGTGTGCCTGCTTGTTTTTCTTAATTTTAGTTGAAACTGGAGGAAGCTGAAAATTCTGGCGAGCTTAGCGAGAAAACTACGGAACATGAGCACAGTGTAAGAAATTGGAGATCTGAGATAAGGGAGTTAAAGACAGCCTATAAGAACCTGAGCTCAGAGAAGGATAAGGAAGTTTCTGCATTACTCGCAGAAAAGGATTTTGTGTGGAACCAGTACAAGACAATGGAAAAAGACTACGATTCGCTCCTTAAGAAGAAGAAAATAGAGGCAGCACAGGCTACTGAAGCAGCACAAAAGCTGCAGCAGAAGGTGGAGGAGCTGCAAGTGATGGCCCAAAAGAAGGATGATGATATTAGCAGATTACAAGCAGAGGCTAATGGTGCCAACAAGATGATACTACTTCTTGAGAATAAGCTACAAAAACTGCACTCCCTGCATAGTCAGGAAGACGACGAAACCCCAAAAGTCAAGGGTGGGCACCTGCAGGCTAGTCAAAAGCGAAAGCAGGATATCAGTGGGACACGTAGAAAATCTAGGTCTGAAGTTGTGTCTCTACGTGGGAAATCCAAAAATAATCCTCAGAGGCAAATGGTAGAAGATCAACCTGAGACCAGTCAGAAGCGTCAGTGTGCCTCTTCCTTATCAAATGTAAGTAGTCCATGCCCAAGTATATCATTCATGTACTGTGACATACTCCACTGATAACCTATAATGCAAGTTTCTATTGTTGAAATAGTAATGTTTACTTTTCCTATGACCCTGTAAGAGCATCCCCACTCGTTGGCGCTCCCCACGCCCAAATCCGGCGAAATTTTCGTCCGGATTGGATGAAGATTTGGCGTGGGGAGCGCCGAAGTTCCAGCCGTCCCCCCGGCAGGAAACCCCCAACCTCGACCATTTGACATATTTCAAACAAATTCAACATAAAATTTAACAAGTTCGGCAAACAAGAGTACGAAAATGGACGAACACCTGACGGGCGTGGTCGAGGCAACCCGAGCCGCGAGCGACGAGGAGCAAGCAGGCCGGAAAACAGGCCGGCGGAAGAGCAGCCAGATAGGCCGTCGTCCAAAGACGGCGGAATATAGGCAGGTGGGGAAGGAGGGGTGGCGGAATCTGGGCAACAAGCCGGCGGGGTGGTGCCGGCGGCGAGAGAGATACGAGGGGTGGGGGAGATTTTGAGCGACGTGGCGGTGGGGTTCGTGCGTCGAGTCACCGACAGATCGGGCCCTTCCCCGCTTTTCACTCGTCCGGAGTCCCCGAGCGCTCCCCGGGGGGCCGGGGGTGGCGTGGGCTCGCCGGATGGATGAAGGGCCAAATCCGGACGAAAACGAGGAACCGGGGGCGCGACTGGGCCGAATTACGCCGTCCGGATGGAAAAAACGCTCGCCGGGGGCCTCGACGGGGGCACGAGTGGAGATGCTCTAACAACATTTGATTGTAATGTCCTTGTTGGTAATCCACATAGGTGTTGTTTTGCTGTAAACTCAGACAGAGTAATCTTGATGCAATTTAAGTTAGTACTGATCGAGTCACAGGGGCTCATAAAGGACAAGTGCACATGCAGTCTTACAGAGAAGTCAAAAACTGGGCAAAACATGTTTCTGACCTACCAGGTTATCAGTTTCGGGCTAATGGGGTGACCTTGTAATGCTAGTTTAGTCATGCATAAGCAAACCGAACATGCAAAGAGAGATATACTATCATTTCTTCACTTTTCTCATCAGTTTCAGTGTCCTAATTCATATGCTGCATATGAGTTGCGATCAGCTTTGTTATAGTGAAATTTGTAATTTCCTTACAGCAGAATAACAACTTTTCAGTGTCCTAATTCATATGCTGCATGAGTTGCGATCAGCTTTGTTCCTATATAGTGAAATTTGTAATTTCCTTACAGCAGTATAATAACTTTTCATCAATAATTGTAATGTTTAATTCAAGCCACATGAGTTCGATCTTGCTATAGATATGGACAAATAATAACTGATGGATTTAACGTGAGCATTATGTAGCGGTAGCTTCGTGAAGGCCCAGGACACATGCATTCAAGGAGACTTAGAAGTGGCCAAATATGTTCCTTGTCTACCATTTATAGCCTTGTACTGCTGGCTTCTTCATCTATATGCAAAAACAACACCTACCCTGCAAGGAGTGTACAATAAAACCATTACTCTTCTTATGACACTATCCTTTGCGCATCTATGTCCTAATTCTTGGTAGGCCGCATGAGTTGCATCCTGCTGTAAATATGGACAAAGAATGTGGTTGATGGAATTTAGGTGAGCATTATGTGAGTCGTATATGCCCATGAAGGACCATCACAGATACACTTGGGAGACTAATAGTAGGACATTTAACTGTAATACTTTCTGTTCATGTGTGTCCTAATTCTTGGTAGGCCGCATGAGTTGCGTCCTGCTGTAAATATGGACAAAGAGAAATGTTGATGGAATTTAGGTGAGCATCATGTGAGTCGTAGATGCTCATAAAGGACCATCACAGATACACTTGGGATGCCAGTAGTAGGATGGCAACATGTTGTTTTCATCACTTCAGGTGCTTAGTTATTGGTCTGCATGCATAGTCCAAAATTACACAACAATGACCAAATATATCTTCTTTGCTTGTGTTGCTTGGAACTTCCTACCTCGCATATTATGATGTCCTAATTCTTGGTGGGCTGCATGAGTTGCATCTTGCTGTAAATATGGACGTATAGTAAATTGATGGAAAGTTGGAAACTAGGCGAGTGTTCTGTAAGTTTTGAATGCTCGCTGTCAAATAGTTTTCTTGAGACTATTGATAAACCTTTGGTTTCCCAACATCTGACAATGACAATCAGAGCTTTAACTATATCATGGACAAGACAATGACAATCAGAGCTCTAACTATATCATGGACAAGAGGGATCTTTCATATATAGTTCTGTCGAAATCCTTATGGTATGTTCTTGCCATTGAGGCGTTGCAGCTTTAGGTAAATTAAACCAACATGCTTTGTTTGAGTGCTAGAAACTTTCGTTTTCGATATTGTGAGTTGCAGCCTGCTATTAATGTTTTTAAGCCACGATCGTCGTATGGAATAGGAAAAAACAGCACTTCCTTCAAGTACTGAAGCACACGATCTTGATGATGTACTAGTAATCTAGAGTAAATTACATGAAACTACCACAATTGGAGCTAGGTTAGCAGATTGGTGTCGGTTTTGATTTTGATTTTTTTTCTTCAAAAAATTGCCTGTTCTGGGGCAGGATGTTACATATTGGGTTGTCAACTTGATCATGTCTTGACAGCCTTCCTGACTCGTGGGGCCTATCTGTCAAAGCTGAGTTGGCAACTAAGGATGCCACATAATTTTGTTTGACCAAAATCTATGTCCACCTGTCACCTGTGGGGCCACCGCAAGTAACACATATCTCTTATCGCGTGGCCGTGGTGCCCGTGCCGAGCCCACGGACCAGCACGGTGGTGCTGGTTGTGTTTGTGTCTACCTCTGCTCCCTCTTGCACGCGCCGCCACCGCCGTTTCAAATCTCATACAGGAAATCCCTCGCACGTCACCACCCAGCTATGTGCTGACCACTAGTACTGTTCCGCTGCGGAGAGGATAAGGACGCACAGAGAACCTCCTCTCTGCCTCTTGCGAGCTACCGAGTTCTTCTGAAGTCGCTGCTGCTCCGTCGTGCCAGCGTTTCCATTTTCCCTGAGCCCAGCCAAAGACCTGCATCAGCTTCGCCTTGTCATGCCGCCCCTCCCCTCCAAAAGAATCGCACCGGGAGGCTAGGACTTGATGTATCCGACCTCATCTTCCTCCGCTCCAGCTGCCGCTTGCCGCCGACCATGCCATCGCCTCTGCGCTTCTCTGACCCTGCCGAGCAACCATCTAGTTTGGTGGTGAGCCCTGCCTTGTTTCCTCTCTCTCTGCATACACTTCGTGGTTAGCCCTGTGATCTCTTCCGTGCTGCTGGACAGAGACAGAGAAATACAGAGGAAGAGGGGAAGAAGACCAAACCGACAGATTGGACCCACCTCCACATTAATGAATTTTCCATGTGTGAGCTGCCACATCATCACTGACAGATGGGCTCCGTAGGTCAGAAACTCTGTCAAAGCATCATTACATGACTATTGGTGGTATATGTAACATCCTGCCCCAGAACCGGTAGTTAAAAAAAAAATCAAAACCGGCACCAACCTCTTAACCTAGCCCTGATTGTGGTACTTTTATGTAATTTAGTCAGTGATCTAGCATAATACTAGTGTAAAACCCCTATTAATTTGTTTACATCCATTGGCTCTTCCTTCTGCAGTATTTGAACAACTATTTGATCCTCTGCTGTCCTTGGGTTTTGGAGTGTTTTCTGAGGTGTCCTCTTGCTCTATTGAGTTGAGTAGCTTAGCTTATTTCTTAAGTGGCTTTGTAGTTAACTGTTCTGAATGATATTTAGGGAACTGTCATTCTGTTGCTGTAATTGATGTCTCCTCAATTTCCATGTATCATATTGCTGTTTTGAAGGTAAAAGTTAAACCTATCCATTGCGTGTGCGTGGTAGTTATGTGATATCCTATCTATCGCTAGTGCCTTTCTTTGACACCTCTTGTTATTGTTAGGGATCACTCCTTAGTTCTTGCATATCCTTTGCTCTCTTAGATGAAACGTGACTAGTCTCCACTAGCAGACAGGTTTCAGGAAGCATTTTGCTCACACATAATGGTTAATGTGAATTGCAACGATCATATATGTACCAGAGCATTGAAGGCGCACCATTCTGCTTTTCTTTAACTACCGTAAATTTTAGTTGGGCCTTTTCTTGATTGTCTTTTATACCCTTGTTCACCCGAAGATCTTCACTTGGCTCTGAGTTTCTTTTAGTTGTATTTAATTGATGTTAACATGCGCTGACAGAATGCGATCGATGAATGCAGGGTGTGGGTCTTCGACGTTGCTCCTCGAGGATGAACCTGAAACCTGCGTCGTCACCTGCACCTCAGCAGGTACTCTTCCACTCCAGTTTCAAGGTTCCAAAGCTGAAGACCCCAGCTCCAGTTTCAAGGTTCCAAAGCTGAAGACCCCAGCTCCTCCCCCGCCCCTGTAGCCTGATCTGACAGTACCCTGACTGACGTGTGTGCAGCTGCTGTTAGACACCCGCCGTGATGACGGTGTAATGTAGGTGAAGCTAACCTTATCCTGTTCAGCGCGTCCCGCTCCCCATTGGAAGCGGCGATTGTGTTTGTAACTTATCTGTGCCCTTATTTTTTGGATGTCTTTTGTAACATATGTCATGGGCGCTGTGCAAACTGACGGATGTGTATATTGTGATTAACCATGTAATGCCCTTGGGCCGGAATCTGTGCTAGTGTCAGCTTGGTTTGATTTGTGAAACAACCTTGGTCCCATAGCTTGTATAGGTATAAGTTTTATTTCAGCCCTGAAGAGTTGAGTCTCTTTTGGTTAATTTGTTTTATTTTTCTAGCTCTCTCTTGTGCGTTCTAAGTTTTGTGCACTGTGGGAGGTGTTGCATTTGTTGCTCAATGAAAACCTGGCATATTCCTTGTTACTTTTCTATATTACGTTGTGTGAAGTCAGTATTTAGTTGGTAGTTTATGTTGCCTAGTTTTCTGGCATGGTTAGTTTGCTTGTGAGAGCATGCTATATGCTGCTGGAAACTCAAGCCAGAAATGGGGTTTTGCTGTGAAGACTGTACGGTTTCGAAATGAACTTGCATTGAAGCGTGCATTTTTTTTTTGGTATTCTGTGGCATTATCTTTCTGTACTACACTATGTCTAGGTAATAACTGGAACCATGCTAAAGTAGTATGAGTGGTATTTTGAAATCAAATATTAGATGCTGAATAGTTGGTCATAAGCCCGAAAATGGTGAATGGAACCTGGGTGCGCGTGCACCCATTTACGAAAAGTTCAAAAAAATGCTATTTAAAAGTTTCCAAAAAATGTGAAGTAAATGTGAAGTAAATTTTTGCATGTAGATATTATGTTGATACTTACTCGTGTGTGTTTTCACGGAAAAATACCATTGTGTGTGACCTACACAAAAATGACAAAATACAAATTCCTATTCCTATGAATAGTACAAATTCCTATTCACTATTCTCATTTGGACATTTTGTCATTTTTATGCAGGCCACACACAATGGTATTTTTTCGTGAAAACTCACACGAGTAAGTATCAACATAATATGTACATGCAAAATTTTACTTCACATTTTTTTGAAACTTTCAAATAGCATTTTTTTTGAACTTTTCGTAAATGGGTGCGCGCGCACCCAGGTTCCATTCCTCCGGGTCGGTCATAAGCCGCCTGTCTCATGATCAGATCGAGATGCAAAGATGACAGCTTAATGAAGGTCTCCCATATGATTGCCAGTTGGAGTAACTTAAGCTGCCTGCTTGTCTCGAGATCAGATCGAGATGCACCCGAAGGCTGGCAGCGCGATGGAGGAGCAGGAGGCGAGGGCTGGCCTCAGCGAGGTGGGAGGCAGATCGAGCTGGCTGGAGAGCTTCAACCTCCAGGATTTGCTGAAGATGAGGCATGGCGGTGGAGGATCCTCGCCTTGGTTTGGCCGGGTAAGCATAGGTTTCTCCTCCCCTTTCCTGTGGCACACAATGGATTCGCTCGTTCATGAGTTTAGTGCGCAACCGCAATCCCTATTCGCTGCTTATTGCGGGAGCGATTCGCTCCCGCTCAAGCGACGGATTGGGTGGGCCGGCCCATTAGCGCTTAGGACGTACGGTTTTCATTTGTTTTTTCGTTTTTTCTCAGGGTTTCTCAGGTTTTTTGAGTTTTGGATGATTTCTTTTATGGTTTTTTGCTATTTTGGTTTTACTGATTCCAAAATTTGTTCAGATTTTTTTTGTTCAGATTAAAAAAATGTTCATCTTTGAAATTTGTTAGAATTTGAAATTTGTTCAAATTCAAAATTTGTTCAAAAATAAATTTTGTTCAAATATATTTTTTTGTTCGATGTAAAATTCTTTTGTTTTAAACTTTTCGGTTTTTAATTTTTTCGATTTTGAATTTTGTTCCGGTTTTGTTCAGATTTTTTTTGTTCAGATTTTAAAAATGTTCATGTTTGAAATTTGTTCGAATTTGAAATTTGTTAGAATTTAAAATTTGTTAGAATTCAAAATTTGTTCAAAAATAAATTTTGTTCAAATATATTTTTTGTTCGACAAATTTGTTCAAATAAATTTGTTCAAATAAATTTTGTTCAAAAATAAATTCAGTTCTCTAAAACTTCATATTTAAAATACCTTAAAACAAAAAACAGATAACAAAAGAAAAAGAAAACGAAGAAAGAGTGACTACCTTTAATTGGCAGCAGGGAGGCCCACAAACAAGCTACTTCAGGCGGGAGGGAGGCCCGCTCCCGCTTAAAGCGGGCAATAGGAGCTGCCGTGCGCAACCTTGCAAGTGCGACTGCACGAAAACTCTAGAAAAAGGCCGACCTTCGCGAAGGGAAGACAACTCGCTCCGCACGTGACAAGTGGCGCGCTGTGGTGCCAGAAAATCCCTTGGAAGTGGTCTCCCTGCTCGCCACGTGTCGCAAGGGGAAACAAGGTGGGGATGTGGGAGGAGAGAGAAGATAGGGGAGGCTGAGTTATGTCAGCTTTTCCCTTTTTTCCTAGATTCGTATTTTTAAAATGAAATATCTTGAGAACCGTAAGTCCAAATTACGAACCGTTTCCACTTTTGAGACCCTCTCGTCGAGATCTTCAAAACTAGATCCCATGTTGATAGGTTTCGGGATATTTTTTTCCCGTACTTCCTATACTACTATGATTGTAATCGTGGTATGTACCTAACTGTACTCGTGCTTCAACTGATAAGTACTTCTATTTTTAGTGTATTTGATACAGTTTTTTCGATTTTTAGTACGGACCGGCCCAGTTAGGTGCGGGCTGCCTCCTTTTTTTTCGATTTTTCTTTTCTTTTTTGTTTCTTATTTTCTGTTTCTTTTTTTCCTATTTTATTTTTTCTGTTTTCTGTTTTCGTTTTTCTTTCGTTTTTTCTGTTTCCTTTTTTTACTTTTATTTTTCAGATTCGAAAAATAGAAATATTTTTAAAAAATAAATTAAAAAATGTTCAAATATAAAAACCGTTCAAAATCTGAAAACCGTTCAAATTTAAAAATCGTTCAATAATGAAAATTGTTCAAACATGAAAAATGTTCAAATTTTAAAATTGTTCAAATTTAAAAATCGTTCAAACTTGAAAATTGTTCAAACATGAAAAATGTTCAAATTTAAAAACCGTTCAAATTTAAAAACCGTTCAAACGTGAAAATTGTTCAAATTTTGAAAATATAACTTTTTGAAAAATATTCAAAATATAAAATCGTTCAAATTTTAAAACTGTTGAATTTAAAAATGTTCATATTTTGAAAAAAATCTTGAAAAATAATTTCATAAAAAATGTTAGATTTTGAAAAAGAAAAATATTAATAACAGAAAAAAACAGAAGAAAGAGAAGAAGAAAAAAAAGAAAAAAAACGTACCTAAGCTAATGGGCCGCGGCCCAAACTACCGACCTGGTCGCTGGGGGTGTGCGGCACCCCGCACGCGCCGACCAGGTCGGCGTATAGCAGTCCCCCCCACCCGTGACTGCACAGCGCTCTGGCTCCGCCCCTCACCTGTGCTCCATGGGCCGCACAATCAAGGACACCCTAAGCCTCCGTGAGTCTGAACAATTCAAGTTTGAGTTAATTAGGCCCTCTGGCCTGATTTCCCCTTGGCAATCCACCGGGCGCATTAAGTCGGCCAGCACTTCATGTCATTCTCCAGCTCCTGACCCAGCGCGTGCGATAAGCTCAAGCTCCTATCCTTGCTGTGCCGTTCTTGTCACTCTGTTGCAAGCACCATTCTGCGCGACTGGCTTCTCAATGAATGACATGCAGCTGTCAAAGCTGTTTCTGAGTTAACTTAATTTCTGCACTCACATGGATTTTCACTGCATCTATACATGATACGTTCTTCTTCTCTAACAGTTTCAGCTGTGTTCTTCTTGCTGCAGATTTGGAGAATATCCGAAAGCAGGTCACTGCTATATTCACCAACCTGACGAATGAGTGGCTTTCGTGTATCTTTCTTTTGTGAGTGTGATCTGAACTGCATCCTGTTTATCCTTGAACTGTTGCTCAATTAAAATCCGGAGTGTTCCTTGTTACTTCTCTATATTAAGCCGTGTGTAATCAGTATTTCTGCCCGTAAGTTAATTGTACATTCTGTTGTGTAACTAGTTATTTTGCTCGTGATTCTCCATCTTGTCACTCGAGTGGCGAATCGCATCTAGCACCTGGATTCGTTGTGTTCAGCTTTGCTGTGTTCTTGAGATTCTTGGTACACAAAAGAATTATTGTTTCCATCAATAAGGAGAATTTCTTAACCTCCTTGGACATGTGAGCATTTTTTTTTAAACTCTCGCATCCATGTGCATTACTTTGTAGACCAAAGTGATTTTATTCCGAAGATGCATTATTTCTACAGCCATGGCAGCTCTGGGAAGGAGGAATATGGATTGAGCTTCTAGAAACATCAATCTCAAGGATATCCATACAACCGAGCTAGGAGTACATACAAGAAACATCACACTGACGTGGGAGGATCGACCCACACCATGTCAGAAGTCGCTGCAATGTAAAAACAACGAGACTGTTGTTCTTCCAGAGCCTAATCATCCAGCATACTTCTACCTAATGGCATATAAGGTATCAGTCTTTCCCATATTATAATGCTAAAACGCGCGCCTAGATAAATCGGCTAATGTTGTTGTTCCATGCAGTAACAACCATTACTGCGGAACCAAGATGGCAGATAGTTGATCACTTGCGAGGGACACGCACTCGCTGAAGCGATTGAGCTAATTAGCATTAGCATAAGGGAGCCATGTGCCATTGATCAAACCTTTCAGACCTTTGCCTGGCCTCATCTTGCTTTGCCATTCTCTGCAATACCTTGGCGAGCTCCACGTCCCTCTCCGAGTCGAAGTACAGAAAGTCGGTGTCTAGCGTGTCTTCCGTGTTATCGAGTCCGCCATCAGTAATGTCGATCGAGGAGAAGTAGTCGACAGAATGGTCTGGATACGCGAGCTTACGCGCCGACTCCCGGCCATAATAGCAACGACCTGTATATTGGCAGGCAGAACCAAATTGGCATGAACATAATCTGCATTTTAAGAAAAAAAATTATACTCCACTGTACTAGTTTAGCTTACCCGTATCATACGCCTGTGGCAGAGGGCAACAGATGGATGTCTTGGGGTAATCGTGATACGCCATGAATTGGGCAAAGAAGAGTGTGTTCCCGGATGCGGATTTGGTGGTCGCCATGAAATTGACATGGTAGAATTTGCCGTAGCGAGGGTGATCAGCTAAGGCCGAGCCACATATAAAATCCAGCTTGTATTTTGGTTCGGAAGGATGGCCACGGGCGTATTCCCGCAGCAGCTTTTCGATACTGCCACGGATCAAGCTTTGCTGTCGATCATAGGCCTGCCTTTTACTGGCGAGAATTCCCAGCGCCGTCTTGGAAAGGTTTCTTCTCTGAGAAAGTGGCCTCGTCGCCGGGGTTTCTTCTTTGAGGATGGTACGTATCTGCGTCAAGGAGTCGCGGGAGAGCGCGGTGTTGTTGGTGGTGGCACTCGTCATCAGCGACCGGAGCCTGTCCAGCTTCGCCGGTGCCAAGGATGCGAAAAATGCTGCCATGGAAGACGCTTGCGGGTGCTCGGCAGCGGTGGCGGCATCCACAAAAGGGTTGGGAGAGCTCCCATCCTGGTTTAAATGTGGCTGGAGCATGACGGAGATGTCGCACTGCGCGTAGGAGAGGTACTTGAGGATGTCGTGCAGCGGCAGCTTCTGACCGGAGGTGGCGTGGAGGAGGGCGACGAGGCCATGTAGGGATCGGGACACGGCTCGGAGGATGGCGAGTGTGTCGAGGATGTCGTGTGGCTGGGTGCGGCGGTCGGCGTCCGGGAGCGGGAAGTTGGCGTCGTACCAGATGGCGCTGAGAAGGATGTTGGACACCGGGTCCATGGGCCCGTAGCAGTGGCCGGCGAGGAGGACGCCGCGGACGTGTTTGCGTGCTTTGTGGCGAGGCAGCATGGCGAGCGCGCTGAGGTAGAAGCCGTGGATGGCGCCGTAGAGCGACATCTCCAATGACCGGACATATGGGCACGCCTCGGCGTCGGCGGCCTCGAGAGACCGGACGAACAAACATGGCGAGCCCGGTGGAATCTTCGTCATCGTGCCCGGCGGTGCAGGTTGCGTGGAGCCCATGTCTTGAGGACGCCGCAGGGACGCAATGTGGTCGCCGGCTCTCTGGACAATGGTGGTGTAGGCGATCCGGCCATCGCCAAGGTCGGTGCAGCTCGTGGTGCCTTCTTCAAGGGTTGGCAACGGCGGCAATGTCTTCATGGCTGAGACGTCGTCTGGGTGGCGGAGCACTTGGAGGACGGTCTTGACGTCGTGGACGGTGAGGTCTTGGTGTCGCAGAACGGGGGCCAGCATCTGGAGACTCTCCGGGGGTAGCCATGCCGTGGCGAGCGAGACGAGTTTGCCCGGTAAAGGGTGCTTAACGTGCGTGGCAGCGAGGCGGAGGGAGCTCCATGTCCTCCCGGAGCGAGGGTCGGGCGGCGCGGGGCGGGCGGCGTAGAGGTCGTGCTCGACGAGCAGGACGGCCATTGCGAGGTCGGCGCGTGCCCAGACGAGGTACCGCCCGGCCTGCTCCTCGGTGAGCAGCCCGAAGTAGGCGCGCATGAAGTCGAGGAGGCACCGGCTGGACCTCGACGCTACATCGTCCCATCTATCCCTTGTCCTCTCGCGGCGGCCGCGCCCGGAATTCGCCGGGCTCGTCGTCGTCTCGAAACCGTCGGGGAGGAGGGAGACGGTGTTGAGGACGATGTTGGTGACGGGGTCGAGGAGGCCGAGGCAGAGGCCGCCACGGTCGACTAGCTTGGCCGTCTTTACGCCGTCCGCCCGCATGCCCTCGACGGGCAGCCGCCGGAACGCCTCCTGGTAGAGGTCGACGAGGAGGCCTCGGAGGGTCTCGGCCGTGGCGGCTGAGATGCTGCCATCGGCGGCGAGGCCGTCGTCGGTGAAGCAGGAGATCAGCCCCCTGGTAGGGTCGTAGGGCTGCAGGAGTGGCGGCGGCATCGTCATCGTAATGAGTTTTTTTTCTTTCTGGCTAAATAGAAGGATAGATGTTGAGACGATATATATGGGTTCGTTCTTGCTGGGCCGGGCCTGGGAGGTTATTTATTTATTTATGAGTTCTTGGGAAGAAAATATTTTCTTTTCAAACCGACTATGGTCTCAACACCTTGACATTGGTAGCCGGATTCTTTTCGTTTTCCACGTTGCTACTGGCCTAGCCTGTAGATGGAAAACCGTGCCTGTTCTTGCCGGCGGTTTCATCAATCCATCTTGTCTACGGTCTTGTTTGGCACTAAAAGTTTTGTAGGGATTTCTTTCCATAAGATGGGAATGCTGCGGCTGGAATGATCGTTAGATACCACGATGGATCAATCCTTGTGTCGGCCTGTAGGGTCTTGCAATGGTGTGGCTCCGCGCTGGAGGCAGAGCTACGAGCGCTCATGGAAGGAGTGAAGTTGGCTATAGAAGTTTATCATGATCCAATCAAAATTGAGACTGAGACACTGAGAATGATGGAGAGCACAAAACTAGTGAATTCAGATAGAACTGTTGGTCTTACTTATGTACCGCGTTCTCAGAATTGTGCCAGCCATGAATTGGCGAGATTTGGTAGTTTGAATAGTCATACGGCTGTATGGTTAGGGTCTGGGCCAAATGCCATTCTGGATACTTTTTTAGGGATTGTAATGACACTACTATTTAATTAATACAATCCCTTTACCTCCGCAAAATAAAGTTTTGTAGGGATTAGTGAAGATGATTCCACTAAACTGTAAATTCTTATTTACTGTTAAAAGCATGTTTAGTACTCCCTCCGTCTCAGTTTACTAGTCTTCCTCGTATACCTAGGTTGCCAATTTAATCTATATAATTTAAATTATATAATGTAAAAAATATATTATATTACTAGAAAATAGAATATCTAAACTTTCTAATGATATAATTTTTATAATATATAAATAATACTAACTTGATTAAATTTGCAATCTAGAGGCACGTGCACGTATAATAAACTATGAGCGAGGGAGTATTAATGTACTGAGCGAATTTAATTTTCGTTTATCCTCACTTTTTTTTTCCTAAATCTTGGTAGTATTATTTTCTAATCCTTAGTACTCTACTCTATCTTTTTTTTTGATAATAGATGCTTTATTACTTGACCAAGTAATTACACCCGGCCTCTGCACAACCATAGAGGCGCGTCGAGGGTAAGGGTGCACAGATTTTTTGATATGGTCCAGACCTCTTCGAATTTTATCTCGATGCACTAAATTTTTGGTGCGCCGACAGTATCCATTTCAGTGGTTATATTTCTCAGGAGTATGCATCTCAAAGCATTTATGTGTAGCTTTCTTGTGTTCTTGAGATCCTTATAGGAGAAAAAAGGCTTATTGTTTCCATCAATATGGAAAATTTCGTAACCTCCTTGGATGAGCATTTTTTGAACTCTTGCATACAAGTAGGGCTAGACATAAAGCCCGAAACTCGGTGAGCTAAACGAGCGCTCGTTTGCTTGACTCTTTTGAGGTCGGCTTGTTTTCTTAATGCACAAAGTCAAAGATCATTTTTTGCTCGTTAACGCTAATAAGCTAAACAATCAAGCTAACGAGTTTCATGAACTACTCATTAAGCTAGCAGCCAAAAGTTCTCAATTATAGTGATATGTCTCAAGATATGTAGCTAATCAAGTTTGACTCAGTATCAAAAACAAGGAAGCCCGTCGTGTGAGTGCATTTCCTATAACAACAATTGGTCTTACTTGTATCTTATTATATCGTCTTCTCATCTTCTCGAACCACTAGCGGCGTGCCTCTACGTATCTGATGACTGCATCCCCATGTGCCCCTTGCTGGCCTCCCAAACTCCTGATGAAATCGCCATATTTAATCAACCTACTACTAGCTTAGCACTTTTCCCGCATTTGCTCCTTAATTATTCTTAATGAGGGCTTGTGAGCGCTAGTCCAACCCTACATACAAGTAAATTATTTTGTAGACTTAAGTAACTTTATCCTGAAGATGCATCATTTCTACAGTCATGGCAGCTCTAGGAAGGAGGAATATGAATTGAGCTTCTAGAAACATCAATCCCAAGGATATCCATACAACCAATGCTAGAAGGTGTTAAGCTTCATGCACTAGCCACTTGAACCAAAAGTCCGAACTGATGGAAAGGGCTAGGCAATCCATATGTACACTTCACAACACCCCCACTCGCGTGTGACGGGAGAAGAGAAAGTCAACACGTGAAACAAGAAGAGCACACCGAAACAGCGGTGTCTATAGAGGGGGGCAACAGTAATTTTTAGGCTTAATTGCGAAAACCATGTAAGAGGGGGGCAACATCAATTTTTAGGCTTAATTGCGAAAACCATGTGAAAGTCAGGATTTGAACTTGAGACCTGGGGCTCTGATACCATATTAAGCTTCATGCACTAGCCACTTGAACCAAAAGTCCGAACTGATGGAAAGGGCTAGACAATCCACATATACACTTCACAACAGAAGGTACATTAACATCGCACTGATTTGAGTAGAGGAGAGTGAAGAGGATCGGAAGTCGCTGCAATGTTAAACAGCGAGAGTGTTGTTCTTCCGGAGCATGATCATCCAGCATGCTTCCACCTAATGGTATAAGAGGTATCAGTCCATTCCCTATTTTCGAAAACGTCTTATAATATGAAATAGATGGACTGAATGAATCGGCTAGTGTTGTTGTTTCGTGCAGTAACAATGATGTAACAATTACAGCGGAACCTGACGGCTGTTAGTCGAGGACTTCGTTTTAAACAGAGGCAGGCATACAAGTAACCCCACCTGAGAGGCACTCACTGAAGCGGTTGGCATAATTAGCACCTACTGGGAGTGCTGGTCCATTGATTAATTATTTCAGTAGACGACCTTTGCCTGGTCTCGTCTTGCTTTGCCATTCTATGTAATACCTTGGGGAGCTCTGCATCCCTTTCCGAGTCGAAGTACAAAAAGTCGGTGTCTAGCGTGTTTTCCGTGTCATCGAGTCCGCCATGAGTAATGCCGCTCGAGAGGTAGTCGATGGAATGATCCGGATACGCGATCTTACGTGCCGACTCCCGGCCATAATAGCAATGACCTGTTGAACCAAATTAGCATGAACACAATCTACATTTTAAGATAAAAGTTATAGAAAGATTTAAGTAGCTTAGCTTACCCATATCGTACGGTTGTGGCAGAGGGCAACAGAAGGGTGTCTTCGCGATCGTGATATATTGCGTCCCCCGGAATTCGGCAAAGAAGAGACTATTCCTGAATGTGGATTTGCTGGTCGCCATGAAATTGACATGGTAGCGTTGTTCAGCTAAGGCCACGCCACATATAAAATCCAGCTCATATTTCGGTTCAAAAGGATGGCTACGGGCGTATTCCCGCAGCAGCTGTTCGATGGTGCGGCGGAGGAAGCTTTGCTGGTGATGATAGGCTTCCATCTTACTCGCGAGAATTCTCAACGCCGTATTGGACAGCTTTCTTCTCTGAGAAAGTGGCCGTTGGATCATCATCGCCGGGGTTTCTTCTTTGAGGATGGTATGTATCTGCGTCAAGGACTCACGAGAGAGCGCGGTGTTGTTGGCGGTGGCACTCGTCATCAGGGACCGGAGCTTGTCCAGCTTCGTCGGTGCCAAGGATGCGAAAAATGCTGCCACGGAAGACGCTTGCGGGTGCTCTGCGGCGGTGGCGGCAGCCACAAAAGGGTTGGGAGAGCTCCCATCCTGGAGTAAATGGGGCTGGAGCATGACGGAGAGATCGCACTGAGCGTAGGAGAGGTACTTGAGGATCTCGTGCAGCGGCAGCTTCTGGCCGGAGGTGGCGTGGAGGAGGGCGATGAGGCCATGTAGGGATCGGGACACGGCTCGGAGGATGGCGAGTGTGTCGAGGATGTCGTACGGCTGGGTGCGGCGGTCGGCGTCCGGGAGCGGGAAGTTGACGTCGTACCAGATGGCGCTGAGAAGGATGTTGGAGACTGGGTCCATGGGCCCGTAGCAGTGGCCGGCGAGGAGGACGCCGCGGACGTGTTGGCGCGCGGCGTGGCTTGGCAGCATGGCGAGCGCCCTGAGGTAGAAGCCATGGATAGCACCGTAGAGCGACATCTCCAATGACCGGACATATGGACACACGTCGGCGTCGGCGGCCTCGAGAGACCGGACGAACAAACAGGGGGGGTCCCGCGGAAGGTTTGTCATCGTGCCCGGCGGTGCAGCGTCCGTGGAGTAGGAGGATAGCATGGAGTCCATGTCTTGAGGACGCCGCAGGGACGCGATGTGGTCGCCGGCTCTCTGGACAATGGTGATGTATGCGATCCGGCCATCGCCAAGGTCCGCGCAGCTCGTAGTGCCTTCTTCAAGCGTTGGCGATGGCGGCAAGGTCGTCATGGCGGAGATGTGTTCTTGGTGGCGGAGCACTTGGAGGACGGTCTTGACGTCGTGGACGGTGAGCTTATTCCCGCGGCCTTCCTGTCGTAGAATGGGGGCGAGTATCCAGAGGCGCTCCAGGGGTAGCCATGCCGTGGCGAGCGAGACGAGCTGGTCCGGGCAAGGGTGGTTAGCGTGCTTGGCAGCACGGCGGAGGGAGTTCCGTGTCCTCCCAGAGCGAGGGTCGGGTGGCGTGGGTCTGGCGGCGTAGAGCTCGTGCTCGACGAGCAGGACGGCCATGGCGAGGTCGGCGCGCGCCCAGACGAGATACCGGCAGGCCTGCTCCTCACTGAGCATCCCGAAGTATAAGCGCATGAACTCGAGGAGGCACCGGCTGGACCTCCCCGCTACAGCGTCCCATTCATCCCTTGTGCTCTCGCGGCGGTGCGACGACCACCTGCTGGGGCGGCTGCGACCAGAATTCGCCGGGGTGCTAGGGTTCGTCGTCTCGAAGCCTTCCGGGAGAAGGGAGATGGTATTGAGGACGATGTTGGTGACGGGGTCGAGGAGGCCGAGGCAGAGGCCGCCACGATCGACTAGCTTGGCCGTGTCGACGCCCTCCGGCATGTCCTCGACGGGCAGCCGCCGGAACGCCTCCTCGTAGATGCCGACAAGGAGGCCTCGGAGAGTCTCGGCCGTAGCGACTGAGATGTTGTCATCGGCGAGGCCGTCGTCGGTGAAACACGAGATCAGTCCCCTCGTGGGGTCGTAGGGCTGCAGGAGCGGCGGCGGCGGCATCGTCATCGGTCGGCAATGAGATTTTTTTCTTACTGGAGAAGTACAAGGATCGATGATGAGACGATATATGGGTTCGTTCTTGCTGGGCCGGACCTGGGAGGCTAGTTATTTTTATTTATTCATGAGTTCTTGAGAAGAAAATATTTTCTTTTCAAACCGACATGAAGCCGGTAGTCTTAGGTCTCAACCCCTTGATTTTGGTTGCTACTGGTAACTTGTAGATGGAAAACCGTGCCTGTTCTTGCCGGTGGTTTCATCAATCCGTCCTGTTGTTATCACCAGAATTTGACCGAGTTAGAGGTGGGCCGCGATCAAGATGGGCTTGAAGATTATACATGGAAGAATATACATGAATCGGCCTGTTACGCAAAGTTTGGGCTAGTTTGCCCGTGTATCTGTAATATAGTAGATCGCATCTTAGATTAAAAGATAGAGTTTTACCCGTGCACGGTTAGGTGCACGCCTAAATTAGAAAGTCCCCTGGACTATAAATATGTATCTAGGGTTTATGAAATAAACAACAACCAACGTTCACCACAAATCAATCTCGGCGCATCGCCAACTCCTTCGTCTCGAGGGTTTCTTCCGGTAAGCATCATGCTGCCTAGATCGCATCTTGCGATCTAGGCAGCACAAGCTTATTTTGTTGTTCATGCGTTGCTCGTACTGAAGCCTTTTTGATGGCGAGCAACGTAGTTATCTTAGATGTGTTAGGGTTAGCATTGTTCTTCGTATCATATGCTGTCGTAGTGCAACCCTTATACATCTAGCCGCCCTTACACCTATCTTAGGTGTAGGGGCGGCACCCCGCTTGATCATTATCTAGTAGATCCGATTCGTTACGGTTGCTCCTTGTTCTTCAAGGATTAGTTTAATATCTGCAATAGTTAGGCCTTACAAAGGGTTGGAGGATCCAGCGGCGTGTAGGGTGTAGTTTGCTAGCCCTAGACAGGATGTTCCGGGGATCAACTTCGTGTTGGTTTTTAGGCCTTGTCTAGGATCGGCTTACGATCACCGTGCGCGGCCGCGAGGCCCAATCGTGAGTAGGATGTTCCGATTATGCGGTGAAAACCCCAAATCGTAGTAGATTGCTTTAGCTTTATCTTGATCAAGCAGGACCACCATATATTCGTGCACCTTGTGCGAATCATGGGTGGATCGGCTCCTTGAGCCGATTCACAGGATAACCTGAGAGCCGATCGAGGCTCGTATTTAATGTTTACGTGTATGCCATGCAGGAAACTAAGCGAGGCATCTCCATCACCTTCCCGACCAGGTATAGGTCAGGTGGCACGCCCTTGCACCAGCATCGGACGTGCGTGCCGGAGGCTTTGCGGGCCGTTGCTCGGAGGGACCAGGGCCAGCCGCATCCCTAAGTTGTTCCCGGCTCTACTGTGTTGCCCGTCGCTGCTCGCCGGTGGGTTTCTGACCGCAACACATTCTGGCACGCCCGGTGGGACAATCTTCTACATCAACCACATCGCCATCTACATCCGAGATGGCGGACGGCACCCCGATCACGTACGAGGATCCGACCAGACGAGCTCAAGAAGAAGTATGACGAGGTCAAAGCGATCCTCGAGGCCGACCTCATCGGCTCGTTTCACAGAACCCGTTCACATGGCATCAGGTGGAAAGGGTTCTCGCCTGATGGTGCGCTCGATGGAATAGACCTGTCTGCCCCGTCAGAAGAACGCACCAGGTCCCTGCGTCAGGAGATCAACTACATGGTGGCTCACTCGCTGCACCGCCACTCTGAGAACCTGGTGAACACTTTGGAGCGTGTCGCTCTCCGGGTGATCCAGGAGATCATGAGGCACCCGTACTCTCCGTCGGGACCAGCTCTCGGGACACACCAAGGAGAGATGCCACTCCAGTCCCGTCCACCGCTGCCGTTTGCGTTGGCAGCACCAGAAGTGCCGAATTCACCGGCATTCGTCGTCTACAAGATCGGTGGTGACCCTAGTGACTGCCAGTTCTTGCATGAGGTGCCTAAGGAGATCCCTCACGGATACATGTGCACATACGTGCCGGACTGCGGTAACTGGGCACTCACAAACCAGGCCGCAACAGCAGGGACTTCTGGGAAAGCAGGAGGAACATCAGCAGCAGATCTTGAGAAGCAGACGTGGCTAGCTAAGTACGCCACTCCGACGAACCTCCAGAGCCCAGCTCCTGCAGTTGGCTCAGAGCTGGAAAAGCAAGCATGGCTGGCTAAGTACGCCACCCCGGCGAATATTCAGAGTTCGACTCCTGCAGCCAGGCACCGCGGATCAAATCGATACTATATCGAGAGACCGGTTCGGCATGGTGCCGAAAAGGAGGACAATCGGCTATTCCAAGCCGTATCCCGACGAGTACGAGTTGGTCCCGCTACCACCCAAATATCGGCTCCCTGATTTCTCCAAATTCGGTGGATCGGATGGTTCCAGCTCCATCGAGCATGTGAGCCGATATTTGGCACAGCTAGGAACGGCCTCGGCGTCGGATCCACTACGCGTGAGGTTCTTCGCACGGTCCCTCACGGGATCGGCTTTCGGGTGGTACACTTCGTTGCCACCGGACTCGATCCGAACTTGGAAGCGATTGGAAGAACAGTTCCACATGCGGTATCACTCGAGGCTTCCGAGTCCGGCCTTGCCGATCTAGCACGGATACGTCGAAGCGTGGAGAACCGTGGCGAGAATACATCCAACGCTTCAGAAATCTTAGGAACCGATGTTATTCGGCTCGTGTAACTGAAAAGGAAGCAGTCGAGTTGGCAGTGGTGGGCCTTGCATCACAAATCAAGGACATGGCCTCCCAAGCAGACTACCCTTCGCTGGCGCACATGGTTCAGAAATTGTCAGCATATGAACAGCGCCACCCGGACTTGTACGAGGACAAATTCAAGCGTGCAGTAGTCCTGGTCGAGGCAGATGAAGACGAAGTTTCTGCGGGAGATCAAGAGGTAGCAGTGGCTGAATGGACTCGGGGGGCAACCCCGTGTCCTGCAAATGGGTTAAGCCACCTGGACCGCCCGGAGGGTTTGATTTTGACGTGACTAAAACCGAGCAAATCTTCGACCTCTTACTCAAGGAGAAGCGAGTTGAAGATACCCGAAGGCCTCAAAATCCCCACGGTACGAGAGCTGAACGGAAAGCCATACTGCAAATGGCATAACTCGCTCTCCCATGCCACCAATGACTGCAGGGTGTGGCGTCAGCAGATCCAAATGACGATAGAACAAGGACGTCTGATTTTTAACCAGTACGCCATGAAGGTCGACACCCACCCCTTCCCCGCCGTTAACATGGTGGGGTGCACTTACCTTGAAGGTTGCCAGCCAGGATCCTCGTTCAGCATCAACATGGTAGGACCTGGATACCACTCTGGCAAAGATGGAGACGAGGGCAGCTGCTCTCATAGCAAGGACACAGAGGAGGCCGCTCCACGCGATCGGCTCCGTCACGATGGCAAGCGCTACGTCACAGAGGGAGAGGTGAAGAACATAAGATATCAGCGACCTCTCTCTGATCATCTCCTCAATAAGTATGTGAGTCAATATAGCCAACGCCGACGATCCAGCGACGATGATGATAGAGACCGTCTGGCGAGGGACGCCAGGAGACATCGTCGGCATGATCGCGATGAGGAGGAGTACGAGCGCCGTGCCAAGGAAAAGTCAAGGGAGCAAGACGACGAGGATAGGCACTGGGACTGCCCCTTCTTCAGACACTGCTGGGATTCAGGAATGAGCCGATTGCCTACAATCGGCAACTGCCCAGAATGCAAGCAAAAGAGGAAGGAGGCAGCTAACGTGTCCGTATTCGAACGTCTAGGGCCTCTCCCACTTCGGAACAAGCACGCTGAGTCCCCTCGAGTGGAAGATCTCGAGGATTGGGAAGACGATGAAGAAGAAGAAGAAGACAGGTACCACCGGCCAAGGTGGTGCCCTGATGGACTCAGCCGTTCCCAAAAGCGTAGGGTGCAGCGATTGCGCGGCTTGGAAGAAGCCGAAAGGTTATATCTGCGCACGCTAAGGAAGGCGCGGCCTGATCTGGCCGCGAAAGTTCAGCGAACCCTGGACGAAGAGGGTCGACCACAAAAAATGGTGTGGCACCCCAAGCAAAGGAAAGCCGATGATGAGACATCGGCTGGCACAAACATGGTGCTCATCCTTCCAACAGAGTTTAGTGCTCCAGGATTAAACGATGCACTCGATTTGGATGACGGCGAGCGCATCGACGTGACAAAGGATGGGGTTAAGCTGGTCTTATCCACTGGCCTGACCGTGTAGCAAGAACGGACCGATGAGCAAACGTGGCGAGGCCGATCCTTGGGATCGGCCCCAAAGATCTATGAGGGAACATTACAAAACCTTCATTGAGTGCTTCGATCAATATGGAGGCCGATTCCGGCAATCGGCCAAAATTATCCTCACCACATGTTCTGCTTATGTTCAACATCGATCTACTGGGCAGCGGTTTTACGTCGGCTGATGAGTTAGGAAAAATCAACATTGGTCCTACCGGAGCCGACGTGCAAATACGATGCCTTGGCTAAACTACAGAGCCGATATCTGCAGTTACCTGACAGATTCGGCTTGGGGGGCATCTAATCAGATGAACAGGTGCAGATGAACATGTGTGCAGTGAAATGATTGGGGCCGATAGAAAAATCAGCCAGTAAAAAAAAAATCAGCATCACGATACACAGCCGATGCAAGGACATCGACTTTAGAACTAAGGAACAAAGCCGATGCACAGCCATCGACTCTAGTACAATTACACAAGACTATGTGCTCAAGGCTCAGGTTTTCACCAAGATGGTTTTCAGTTCGGCTTCAAGAGCTCCTGTTTCCTTGAGGGGAATGTACAATAAGCCGACAACCCTTTGCGCCAGGTCAGCGGTAACATCAGTTTGGCATGCAAGGCAGCCTCTTTCTCATTATGCTGTCGGTGTTTCATCTACAACATCGGCGTTCAGTGGAAGAAAGCTGGTCAATGTTTGGCTGACTCTTCATGGTGGCTGTCTCGGATTACCAGATTACCGGAGGTCAAAGCCTTTTTTGTTTGACCTGTGCATCCTCGCCGGTATTCTCGCCTTGATTAAGGCTCGGGGGGCAACTAACTTGGTAGATGCTCTGTTTTTAAGAGCCGATTGAAGTTGCATCGGCTGACCCTGCATCATAACCTTCTCCGAAAGCGGTGAGTTGTTGCAGAAGAAGACTGCTAAAACTGCGGAGAGGAGCCAGAAAGGGGAGCCGTCATCTTTTACAGGGTTTGGACCGTCCTGTTGCTGTAAGAAAAGGAAGGAGACTGGATGCTCAAAATAGCCGATGAACAGTCATCGGCTATAGGATTGCGAAATATTATGGTCAGGTATCAAATCACAGTCTGAATTTGAGAAGTGTTTGACTGACGGTCTAATCGATATCTGAGTCCGGCTTCATGGGCGTCTAAAGGAAAAAAATCCGATACGTTGCTATCGGTCTTGGTGTGGCGAGCGGAAGGATTGAAATTGGATTAATTGAAAGATAAATTGGAAGAACAATTCTCATTAATTCAAAGGAGTGGCTTTACAGGAAAGAGCCGATGGCTCTCAAAAGGGGGATCTGGTGCCTAGTGCACTGCTACTACTAGTCCTACTCTACTAGTCGTCGCTGTCCTCATCATCGCCGTTGTCGATGCCGTCGGCGCTGCTCCCAGGAAGTTCCTCGTCGCTGCTGCCCCAGCCCTCGGCCGGAGCTTCTTCTTCCTCGTCATCATCATCATCCTCGCTGTCCGCCCAAGAGCGGAAGCGCTTTGTCGGCGGGTATCCAATGGAGGAGGAGGATTCATCCTCCTCCTCTTCCTCCTCGTCATCATCATCGTCTTCGCTGTCCGCCCAAGCGCGGAAACGCTTTGCCGGCGGATGCTTAGCGGGGGAGGAGGAATCATCCTCCTCCTTTTCCTCTTCTTCCTCTACTTCCTCTTCTTCGTCCTTCCCGTCGGAGGAGGTGGGTTTCACCCAGGGATGGAGGTCGTCTTCGCTTTCGCTTATCAGCTCCCCTTCGATGAGGAACTTGAGGTCGTCTTCCCCATCGGTCAGAGGCAGGTCGCCATCTGACCCGACGAATGCTTCGGGTGGACCGTCCGGCACATGGTCGAAGTTCCACTCCGGCTCGCTTGAGGAGAAAGACTGGAGGGAGAGGCCGGAGGAGACGGAGGAAGAGGAAGACATTGCTACAGGGAAAGAGGGTTTTTTTTGGTGCCGATAGCTAGAACAGAGGAAGGGGATGAAGAGGGCTAATCAATCGGTACGGTTAAAGAATAAGGAGCCCAGTGGAGATTTAATGCCATTACAGTTTCCGAGGAAGTGATGCTAAAGCTATCGAATTTTGCAGAGAAGTTGAGAAGACAAGGTATCATGATGAAGGATACTGCAACGGTTCTGCTCTGCCATGACATGACCCGACGAGGGAGAAGCAGAGTGATTTTGGAATTATCAATTCCAAAACCAGGGGGGCATGTGTTATCACCAGAATTTGACCGAGTCAGAGGTGGGCCGCGATCAAGATGGGCTTGAAGATTATACATGGAAGAATATACATGAATCGGCCTGTTACGCAAAGTTTGGGCTAGTTTGCCCGTGTATCTATAATATAGTAGATCGCATCTTAGATTAAAAGATAGAGTTTTACCCGTGCACGGTTAGGTGCACGCCTAAATTAGAAAGTCCCCTGGACTATAAATATGTATCTAGGGTTTATGAAATAAACAACAACCAACGTTCACCACAAATCAATCTCGGCGCATCGCCAACTCCTTCGTCTCGAGGGTTTCTTCCGGTAAGCATCATGCTGCCTAGATCGCATCTTGCGATCTAGGCAGCACAAGCTTATTTTGTTCTTCATGCGTTGCTCGTACTGAAGCCTTTTTGATGGCGAGCAACGTAGTTATCTTAGATGTGTTAGGGTTAGCATTGTTCTTTGTATCATATGCTGTCGTAGTGCAACCCTTATACATCTAGCCGCCCTACACCTATCTTAGGTGTAGGGCGGCACCCGCTTGATCATTATCTAGTAGATCCGATCCGTTACGGTTGCTCCTTGTTCTTCAAGGATTAGTTTAATATCTGCAATAGTTAGGCCTTACAAAGGGTTGGAGGATCCAGCGGCGTGTAGGGTGTAGTTTGCTAGCCCTAGACGGGATGTTCCGGGGATCAACTTCGTGTTGGTTTTTAGGCCTTGTCTAGGATCGGCTTACGATCACCGTGCGCGGCCGCGAGGCCCAATCGTGAGTAGGATGTTCCGATTATGCGGTGAAAACCCCAAATCGTAGTAGATTGCTTTAGCTTTATCTTGATCAAGCAGGACCACCATATATTCGTGCACCTCGTACGAATCATGGGTGGATCGGCTCCTTGAGCCGATTCACAGGATAACCTGAGAGCCGATCGAGGCTCGTATTTAATGTTTACGTGTATGCCATGCAGGAAACTAAGCGAGGCATCTCCATCACCTTCCTGGCCAGGTATAGGTCAGGTGGCACGCCCTTGCACCAGCATCGGACGTGCGTGCCGGAGGCTTTGCGGGCCGTCGCTCGGAGGGACCAGGGCCAGCCACAGCCCTAAGTTGTTCCCGGCTCTACTGTGTTGCCCGTCGCTGCTCGCCGGTGGGTTTCTGACCGCAACACCTGTCTAGTGTCTACGGCCTTGTTTGGCACTAAAACTTTTGTAGGGATTAGTGAAGATGATCCCACTAAACTGTAAATTCTTATTTATTTCTAAAAGCATGTTTAGTATTAAAGTACTGAGCGAATTTAATTCCCGTTTATCCTCACTTTTTTTCTTTCTAAATCTTAGTAGTATATTTTTCTAATCCTCAATACTCTACTCTATCTTGTGTACCGAGCTAGGATGGAGTTTTGTATGAATGGGACAATTCTTATCTGGTTTCAAAGGCGTATAGCATTCCACGGACCAGCACATCTAGCTCCTTCTTAAGGGCTCCTTTGATTTGAAGGATAGGAAAAACATAGGAATAGGAAAGGTATAGGATTGGAATGGCATGTCTACTTGAATCCTATAGGAAGATGAAGTTTGTTTGATTGTAGCAAAGGAATTTTTTCATGAGGTATGAGCTAATGTTTTTTTCCTATAGGAATTACACTACAAGATTCCTATAGGAATTTTTCCTATAGGCTATGTTCCTATGAATCAAACAACATGTATAGGAAATTTTCCCATAGGAACCAAATCCTACACAATTCCTATGCAAATCCTTTGAATCAAAGGAGCCCTAAATGGTTGTGGGATTCTTGTTCTAAAAAAAAGCATAAACTTTTATGTTGGTATTTGTTGCACAAAATACAAGGGCTATGTTGCAGGAAAAAACTTCTATTTGCCGGAGTACAGTTGCATTATGTGTGGGGACTTAAGAACAGAAACCAGGGATAACCTATTCTTTCATTGCACATTTGCTTCTTGGTGTTGGTCCCATCTATCGCCAGATTGGGTTATTCCAGATGCAGATATTCATTCTGTTCTGCAATCCTTAAAGAATGCTTTCAAGCAAGCTTTTTTATGGAGGTTTTCATTTTGGCTAACTAGGCAATCTAATTCACTACAATTATCATATTTTTAAAGGAACTAGAGCAAATCTATGTAGATGCAAGAGTCTCGCCTTGCTTCAAACCTAGGAACGTGCTACAGCTTTGACCTAACGGCCTCTATGACTTCGCCAACGGCTTCTCCATTAGGTAGGTTTTACTCGGAGCTAAAAACAAAAGGCTTGTTGGTTTCAAGAGATGGGCAGCGTAGACGTCGTGCTCGATGAGCAGGGCGGCCATCAGGAGGTCGGCGCATGCCCAGATGAGGTACCGCCTGTCCTGCTCCTCTGTGAGCAGCCCAAAGTAGGCGTGCATGTGCATCAACTCGAGGAGGCACCGGGTGGACCTCCCTGTTACAACATCCCACTCGTCCCTTGGCCGCTCGCGGTGGCGCGACGACTGCAGGAGCGGTGGCATCGTCATCGGCAATAAGTTTAGTGTTTTCCCGGCTGTGAACAATGGAGGTTGCATCAAAATAGAGAACCGAAAATCCTTCAAACAGAGAACCAAATATGCAAACAGAACTCATTGAAAAGAGGCCAGAAAATATACATGGAGAGAAAGAACCAATAATAATCTATCTTCTATTTTAGAATAGGTATATTGTAGAATCTCCTCTCCTAGTCATTCAATTTCTATCTCCATCTCATTTGTATTCCCTCTAAAGATCTCTCTAGATCGTCCAGTGATGATCTTTTGTTTCCAGATCGAGACATACATATATCAGATTTCTACCAAAAAAGAGTAAGATCCATAGACGAGTCTATCAGGTTAGTTTAGGGACAATATATAGAGCCACCAAAATTTAGAGAAAAGCAACAATAAACTAATCATAGTTTCGTTTCACCTAGTTCATACCATAGATTTCATGTCCATCAGAGGAAGATATGTAGACCTGATAACCATCCAGAAAATATAAAACATGGATATAACATCATATATGTTGCAAGTATGTGAAAATATGTGTCAACAAACTACAAAATTCATGCATGCATTTTACATGCATCATAGCGGCGCTATCATGGAGGCGAGGTTGAAGATCTCGGTGGAGACGTGTGTATACATCCAGTGGATGATGGTGAGGTTGTCCTTTGCCCAACACAGATCAGTGGGGCAAGAAACGGAGTCGGAGGCGACGTGATCGAGAAGATTGAAGCAACCAAGATGTACTTCGAAGAGGTGGCGCCAATGATAGTAGTTGTGGGAGGGAGATCTAGAGTGATGGGAATAAAAGGGATAACTTTGAAGATTGTATCGGTGTAGGAGAGGTGTAGGAGAGAGGAGCCGCCATTGGAGAACGGGTGGATTGGCTGAAATTAAAAAGGAGGAGGTGTTTGTGGCGACGGTGACAGCAGCACCCTTTATGGTGACGTAGTCGGGAGGAGGGAGGGGCGACTGGGTGGTGGCGCAACCATGACCAAGGATCTAGTATCTTTTTTTTTTTTTTTGAACAGGGGAGGCCTCGAAGGGCCTAGAGCTTCATTTCAGTCAAAGCGGTGGCAGTACAAATTACAGAAAGGATCAAAGAAAAACAAGAAATTACAAACCGAGCCTTACAATTTGCACCGAGGACCCTAAGAAAGAAACAGGAAAAGCAATCCGGTCCAGCTCCTTCTCCACCACTGCAGAGCTCGTCGTAGTCAACCTGCAAGCCGCCGGGGACGGATCTAGTATCTGATACCATGTGGAATTCAAATAAACTCATAATTCATTAATTGATTGAGGGATTGCGAATTATATATACAGGGGCAGCCGACTAACCCTGACTTGCAAGACAAAAGAAAAGTAAACTGACTACTATACAACCTAACAATAGGGACCAACGACCAACTCGACATGTACTTTTCACATGTTCTTCCCAGGACCACACGGAGGGATTCGCCAGGATTTTTCGCGAGATCACTCCAGCGTTGACATATGACACCACTGATTGTTGTTTAATACGGAGTAATAAAGATAAGTCCGGGCCTATATTTCCGGTCGAGTACGTACTACGTAGCCACGTAGGACTTGAAATCAGCGTGGACTAGGATAGTTGGTCTCCGAAAATACTGCAAAGAGACATGTGTACTCATAAACCTTATAATTTGCTTGCCCTAAAATGTGTATTTCTATCGCTTTAAAAGAAATTGTGGGTAGAGGAGGCATGTATGTATGTGCGTGCCAATTTTCGTACCCAAATTTAAAAGTATGTAGCTTAGGCAAAAATGCATAAGTTCGAAATAAACAGTTTAAAGGAAACTAAGAGCATCTCCAGTTGCGTCCCCTAAACCGTCTTCCAAACCGGGCTGGACTGAGCGTTTGGGGGACGTGTTTTGTTCGTGCCGCGTCTTGGGGACATAATTCCCCAGTCGCGTCCCCCAAACGCCCTCCCCAAATGAATATTGGTGCATGAAAATAAAGGTTTCCATTCAAATTTGACTATATATTACAAAGTTTGATTGAAAACGGCTAGATTTCATCTAAACCTAGCCTACTGACCGCCTGGCGGTGCGTTCGACGGTCCCGCCCCGTCGTCGCCTCCCCTCCGCCGCAGCTCTTGATGCGCGCACCACCTCTCCGTGCTTAAGGCGGTGGCCAGACGCCACTGCTCCAGCAGTGCGTCGACGTCCGCCCTCCCCTGCTGCGCCGCACGGGGGAGAGCTCGACGGCGCGACGAATATGCGCCTCTTCGCGGAAACGGGCGTCGTCCTAGAGCTTCTTCTCCGACTCGAATGACTCGACGAGCACGCACTAGTAGGGAAATGCTTATAGGTGGAGCATAGTTCTGTGGCGCACCACTAAAAATGCGCCATAGAAAGATTTTTTGTGGCGCACCAGAAAGGATGCGCCACAAAAATAGCTTATTTTTGTGGCGCACCGCTAAACCGTGCGCCACAGAAATTATGTGGGGCCCATATCCTGCCACCACCAATAATTAGTGTAGTTATTTCTGTGGCGCAGATGGCGTGCTGCGCCACAGAAATAAGTGTTTCTGTGGCGCACTTGTTCCGGTGCGCCACAGAAATAATTTTTTCTGTGGCGCACTTGTGCTAGTGCGCCACAGAAATAGCGCCTTTTATATCATACCGTCCCCCTCCCCCGCCCGTACTTCTTCTTCCTCCTCCACCCCTCTTCCTCTCCCTACCACCGCGCGCCGCCGCCTTCCATGGTGAGCGTCGCCATCGCCGCCGCCGTCGCCTTCCTCCGCGAGGGCCGCATGCCGCCACGCTCCACCCATCCCCGCCACCAGCAGCACAAGCCGCTGCGGCGTGGAGGAGGAGGGGCCGCCGCATCAAGGAGGAGGGGCCGGCTCCGGGTCAAGGAGGAGGAGCCGCCGCGTCTTCCTCCTCCACCACCCCTGTCGTCATCGTCAACCTCCTCCTCCACCCCTATCGTCGGTGAGCTCCACCTCTCCCCTCCCCTCCCACTTCCTCTACCCCTGCTCTGGATGTGTTGCTATTGTCTCATGGATGTTGTTGTGCTCGATCTGGATGATGTTGTGCTGCTGTTGTGCTCTGGATGCTGTTGTGCTCGATCTGGATATATTATTGCCATTCTCTGCCTGTGAAGATGAATCATGTGGATGATGAGCCTCTTGTATTGAATTGGCAGCAATTTATAGTCCTAGCTTGCTCTAAGATTCTACAGAATGCAGAAATAGTACTACTAGTTGTTTGCCAGTATTAGCACAAGTGGTTACTGTTGATTGAAGATGCTTGTGTTTGTGTTGTTGTAAGTTTGGAGCAAGCAGCTGGCATGGCATGTGAGAGAGAACATGAGAGAGTTCTTGGGGTCAGAGATGATGGCAACATCATCACTGGTCCTGCACTGGTCCTGCTTTGAATTAGTAAGATCAAGTAGTGGCTTGAGTTCCTGTTGGTAATCAATACCAACAAAGAGCTACTTCATTTTAAGTAGAATTTCTTTTAAGGACTCTAGCTAGATTAGAGGGGAAAAAAGATTGCTGATTTGTTGCCTATAATAATGGATCATCAAATGTTTCCCTTTGTCCCTGGTTGCCTCCTTAATTGATGCCTTATGATACAAATGTTCCAAGTCCCTTGCATGATCCCATTTGTCCCTAATGTTGCTTAAGATGAATAAATTCCCTCTAATCACCATTTGGAGATCAAAACTAGTTCTTGATTTCCATTAGCTAGACTCCAATACTAAAAATGTCTCCCAAATATGGAGACAAACATTTTACATTACCCCAATGTTATTTCTCTCACATGGACAGTTTCTGATGGTATGCTTGCTCCTCACTGCTTTATCAATTCCCTACTGATCCTAAGTACCCATGAATATCTGGTGACTGTTCAAGTTTCAATGTTGGCCTTTATTCTTGGTAGCTCAAAGTGTCATGCACATGTGGCTTTTACCTTATGGGTGTACTATTATTATGGGTCTCTCCTATTTAACTATATGGTTAAGTTATCTGTTTGTCTTTTGTTAATCTCTCGGTGGCTGACAGTAACTAAATAAGCTTATGCTTAATTAGTCAGATGTTGAATTAGTGGGGAAAAAGATTGCTGATTTGTTGCCTATATGGCTATAGCATTCCACGGACCAGCACATCTAGCTCCTTCTTAAATGGTTGTGGGATTCTTGTTCTCAAAAAAAAAGCATAAACTTTTATGTTGGTATTTGTTGCACAAAATACAAGGGCTATGTTGCAGGAAAAAACTTCTATTTGCCGGAGTACAGTTGCATTATGTGTGGGGACTTAAGAACAGAAACCAGGGATAACCTATTCTTTCATTGCACATTTGCTTCTTGGTGTTGGTCCCATCTATCGCCAGATTGGGTTATTCCAGATGCGGATATTCATTACGTTACTGCAATCCTTAAAGAATGCTTTCAAGCAAGCTTTTTATGGAGGTTTTCATTTTGGCTAACTAGGCAATCTAATTCACTACAATTATCATATTTTTAAAGGAACTAGAGCAAATCTATGTAGATGCAAGAGTCTCGCCTTGCTTCAAAACTAGGAACGTGCTACAGCTTTGACCTAACGGCCTCTATGACTTCGCCAACGGCTTCTCCATTAGGTAGGTTTTACTCGGAGCTAAAAACAAAAGGCTTGTTGGTTTCAAGAGATGGGCAGCGTAGACGTCGTGCTCGATGAGCAGGGCGGCCATCAGGAGGTCGGCGCATGCCCAGATGAGGTACCGCCTGTCCTGCTCCTCTGTGAGCAGCCCAAAGTAGGCGTGCATGTGCATCAACTCGAGGAGGCACCGGCTGGACCTCCCTGTTACAACATCCCACTCGTCCCTTGGCCGCTCGCGGTGGCGCAACGACTGCAGGAGCGGTGGCATCGTCATCGGCAATAAGTTTAGTGTTTTCCCGGCTGTGAACAATGGAGGTTGCATCAAAATAGAGAACCGAAAATCCTTCAAACAGAGAACCAAATATGCAAACACAACTCATTGAAAAGAGGCCAGAAAATATACATGGAGAGAAAGAACCAATAGTAATCTATCTTCTATTTTAGAATAGGTATATTGTAGAATCTCCTCTCCTAGTCATTCAATTTCTATCTCCATCTCATTTGTATTCCCTCTAAAGATCTCTCTAGATCGTCCAGTGATGATCTTTTGTTTCCAGACTGAGACATACATATATCAGATTTCTACCAAAAAAGAGTAAGATCCATAGACGAGTCTATCAGGTTAGTTTAGGGACAATATATAGAGCCACCAAAATTTAGAGAAAAGCAACAATAAACTTATCATAGTTTCGTTTCACCTAGTTCATACCATAGATTTCATGTCCATCAGATGAAGATATGTAGACCTGATCATAACCATCCAGAAAATATAAAACATGGATATAATATCATATATGTTGCAAATATGTGGGAATATGTGTCAACAACTAAAAAGTTCATGCATGCATTTTACATGCATCACGGTGGCACTATCATGGAGGCGAGGTTGAAGATCTCGGTGGAGACGTGTGTATACATCCAGTGGATGATGGTGAGGTTGTCCTTTGCCCAACACTGATCAGTGGGGCAAGAAACGGAGTCGGAGGCGACGTGATCGAGAAGATTGAAGCAACCAAGATGTACTTCGAAGAGGTGGCGCCAATGATAGTAGTTGTGGGAGGGAGATCTAGAGTGATGGGAATAAAAGGGATAACTTTGAAGATTGTATCGGTGTAGGAGAGGTGTAGGAGAGAGGAGCCACCATTGGAGAACGGGTGGATTGGCTGAAATTAGAAAGGAGGAGGTGTTTGTGGCGACGGTGACAGCAGCACTCTTTATGGTGACGTAGTCGGGAGGAGGGAGGGGCGACTGGGTGGTGGCGCAACCATGACCAAGGATCTAGTATCTTTTTTTTTGAACAGGGGAGGCCTCGAAGGGCCTAGAGCTTCATTTCAGTCAAAGCGGTGGCAGTACAAATTACAGAAAGGATCAAAGAAAAACAAGAAATTACAAACCGAGCCTTACAATTTGCACCGAGGACCCTAAGAAAGAAATAGGAAAAGCAATCCGGTCCAGCTCCTTCTCCACCACTGCAGAGCTCATCGTAGTCAACCTGCAAGCCGCCGGGGACGGATCTAGTATCTGATACCATGTGGAATTCAAATAAACTCATAATTCATTAATTGATTGAGGGATTGCGAATTATATATACAGGGGCAGCCGACTAACCCTGACTTGCAAGACAAAAGAAAAGTGAACTGACTACTATACAACCTAACAATAGGGACCAACGACCAACTCGACATGTACTTTTCACATGTTCTTCCCAGGACCACACGGAGGGATTCGCCAGGATTTTTCGCGAGATCACTCCAGCGTTGACATATGACACCACTGATTGTTGTTTAATACGGAGTAATAAAGATAAGTCCGGGCCTATATTTCCGGTCGAGTACGTACTACGTAGCCACGTAGGACTTGAAATCAGCGTGGACTAGGATAGTTGGTCTCCGAAAATACTACAAGGAGACATGTGTACTCATAAACCTTATAATTTGCTTGCCCTAAAATGTGTATTTCTATCGCTTTAAAAGAAATTGTGGGTAGAGGAGGCATGTATGTATGTGCGTGCCAATTTTCGTACCCAAATTTAAAAGTATGTAGCTTAGGCAAAAATGCATAAGTTCGAAATAAACAGTTTAAAGGAAACTAAGAGCATCTCCAGTTGCGTCACTGAAACCGTCTTCCAAACCGGGCTGGATTGAGCGTTTGGGGGACGTGTTTTGTTCGTGCCGCGTCTTGGGGACATAGTTCCCCAGTCGCGTCCCCCAAACGCCCTCCCCAAATGAATATTGGTGCACGAAAATAAAGGTTTTCATTCAAATTTGATTATATATTACAAAGTTTGATTGAAAACGGCTAGATTTCATCTAAACCTAGCCTACTGACCGCCTGGCGGTGCGTTCGACGGTCCCGCCCCGTCGTCGCCTCCCCTCCGCCGCAGCTCTTGATGCGCGCACCACCTCTCCGCGCGTAAGGCGCTGGCCAGACGCCGCTGCTCCAGCAGTGCGTCGACGTCCGCCCTCCCCTGCTGCGCCGCCTGGAGGGAGAGCTCGACGGCGCGACGAATATGCGCCTCTTCGCGGGAACGGGCGTCGTCCTAGAGCTTCTTCTCCGACTCGAAGGACTCGACGAGCACGCACTAGTAGGGAAATGCTTATAGGTGGAGCTTAGTTCTGTGGCGCACCACAAAAAATGCGCCATAGAAAGATTTTTTGTGGCGCACCAGAAAGGATGCGCCACAAAAATAGCTTATTTTTGTGGCGCACCGCTAAACCGTGCGCCACAGAAATTATGTGGGGCCCATATCCTGCCACCACCAATAATTAGTGTAGTTATTTCTGTGGCGCACATGTCGTGTTGCGCCACAGAAATAAGTGTTTCTGTGGCGCACTAGTTCTGGTGCGCCACAGAAATAATTGTTTCTATGGCGCACATGTGCTAGTGCGCCACAGAAATAGCGCCTTTTATATCATACCGTACCCCCTCCCCCGCCTGTACTTCTTCTTCCTCCTCCACCCCTCTTCCTCTCCCTAGCTACCGCCGCGCGCCGCCGCCTTCCATGGTGAGCGTCGCCACCGCCGCCGTCCCGGTCGCCTTCCTCCGCGAGGGCCGCATGCCGCCACGCTCCACCCATCCCCGCCACCAGCAGCACAAGCCGCTGCGGCGTGGAGGAGGAGGGGCCGCCGCATCAAGGAGGAGGGGCCGGCTCCGGGTCAAGGAGGAGGAGCCGCCGCGTCTTCCTCCTCCACCACCCCTGCCGTCATCGTCAACCTCCTCCTCCACCCCTATCGTCGGTGAGCTCCACCTCTCCCCTCCCCTCCCTCTTCCTCTACCCCTGCTCTGGATGTGTTGCTATTGTCTCATGGATGTTGTTGTGCTCGATCTGGATGATGTTGTGCTGCTGTTGTGCTCTGGATGCTGTTGTGCTCGATCTGGATATATTATTGCCATTCTCTGCCTGTGAAGATGAATCATGTGGATGATGAGCCTCTTGTATTGAATTGGCAGCAATTTATAGTCCTAGCTTGCTCTAAGATTCTACGAGAATGCAGAAATAGTACTACTAGTTGTTTGCCGAGTATTAGCACAAGTGGTTACTTGTTGATTGAAGATGCTTGTGTTTGTGTTGTTGTAAGTTTGGAGCAAGCAGCTGGCATGGCATGTGAGAGAGAACATGAGAGAGTTCTTGGGGTCGAGAGATGATGGCAACATCAGCACTGGTCCTGCTGCTAGTCCTGCTTTGAATTAGTAAGATCAAGTAGTGGCTTGAGTTCCTGTTGGTAATCAATACCAACAAAGAGCTACTTCATTTTAAGTAGAATTTCTTTTAAGGACTCTAGCTAGATTAGAGGGGAAAAAGATTGCTGATTTGTTGCCTATAATAATGGATCATCAAATGTTTCCCTTTGTCCCTGGTTGCCTCCTTAATTGATGCATTATGATCCAAATGTTCCAAGTCCCTTGCATGATCCCATTTGTCCCTAATGTTGCTTAAGATGAATAAATTCCCTCTAATCACCATTTGGAGATCAAAACTAGTTCTTGATTTCCATTAGCTAGACTCCAATACTAAAAATGTCTCCCAAATATGGAGACAAACATTTTACATTACCCCAATGTTATTTCTCTCACATGGACAGTTTCTGATGGTATGCTTGCTCCTCACTGCTTTATCAATTCCCTACTGATCCTAAGTACCCATGAATATCTGGTGACTTGTTCAAGTTTCAATGTTGGCCTTTATTCTTGGTAGCTCAAAGTGTCATGCACATGTGGCTTTTACCTTATGGGTGTACTATTATTCTGGGCCTCTCCTATTTAACTATATGGTTAAATTATCTGTTTGTCTTTTGTTAATCTCTCGGTGGCTGACAGTAACTAAATAAGCTTATGCTTAATTAGTCAGATGTTGAATTAGTGGGGAAAAAGATTGCTGATTTGTTGCCTATGATAATGGATCATCAAATGTTTCCCTTTGTCCCTCGTTGACAAGGGATTAACTTATCAATGCCTACGTATTGTAGACTAGGGTTTAGTCGGAAGTAGAGGGCAAGTAGATCTCGAAGGTTTCAGCCGAAAAGTACTCTACGATTATGAAAATTAGGGTTGCGTGAAACAATAAGTCGATCCTTTCTTTATCCCTCGACTCCCCCTTATATAGGAGGCGGAGCCGAGGGATTCGTAATACACAAGTTACAGAGTCCGGGAGGGTTTCTAACCCGTCCCGTAAAATTACAAGTCTATATTTCCTAATACAACTCTAACTTTCCTTAGAACTAACTTGGGCTTCCAAACTTCATATTCTTCGACTCATGGGCCTTCGGTAAACCCCGGGTACCATCTTTGGCAGGCCCAATGGGGATGCCTATGTCAGTAGCCCCCGAGATTTTGCTTCAATCGAAGAATCAAGGAAAATCTCCAACTTTATAATCATCCAATAACTTTGCCAAGCTTATTATATATCTTTGGATACGCAATTATATATTGTACATGGATAATGGTAGTTGGGGCTAGTTCATCTGACGGATCAGGTACTAGTTAACTGCTCTAGTGGCAATCCGCAAAAACCTACTTCAAGATCACGTCCCTGGACATGATCTCGGGATACTGGTGTTAACTCGACAGGTGCCGCTTAAGGTCTTACCATCTGTCGAGTCCCAATCATGTTTTATCGGGTACCTAACACGTCCGTTAGGATTTTTCTTCGTATCTGTTGATACGGAAAAAAGTAGCAAACCGACGTCAGAGACGGTGCCACGCCGCTCAGAATGGATCTGGGGTCTTACCTTCGCAGTGTTTTGCGGCATTTAGAGATTATTCGCAGCTTTGGCGCTCTGAGAATATATTGTCGAGTGCTTTTTCCGCTGTTGGAATAGCACATTTTATTGAGTCAACGCATGACTTATCATGTCCTCCCGATAGGAGTATATGTAGAGTTATCTGTATAACTCAAAATATGCTCACTATACTTTTTATAATTTCATCGGGCACGCGAACAGCGTTCCCGATGGGAGTAGCCCCCGAGGCTACAGCCAAGGACTTGTGCTTGGTTGTAGGCTCAACACTTTAACGCCTTATGTCGTTATATTGTCATTCTTTCTCGAGCTTTTTATTTCTATCGGGTGCGCGACCAGCGCTCCCGATGGGAGTAGCCCCCGAGACTATGAACAAATGCTTGCATTTGATCATAGGCTCTCGCCATTTCTATTTTTTCATACTCGAGTTTTTTTCTTTTTTCCAAAGTAGCCCCCGAGCATTTGATCAAAAACTTGTATTTGATCAAAGGCTCTCGAGATAATTAATAGTCTTTTACTGCTGCTAATTTCATTAATCTTCACAGCCGAATTTTTCTCTTGGCAAGGTGACATCATTACTGACGATAGCCACGATTATTGTATCAGGAAGACGCGAGTGATACGTCTCCGACGTATCGATAATTTCTTATGTTCCATGCCACATTATTGATGATATCTACATGTTTTATACATACTTTATGTCATATTTATGCATTTTACGGAACTAACCTATTGACGAGATGCCGCAGTGCCGGTTCCTGTTTTACTGCTGTTTTTGGTTTCAGAAATCCTAGTAAGGAAATATTCTCGGAATTGGACGAAATCAACGCCCAGATCCCTATTTTTCCCGGAAGCTTCCAGAGCACCGAAGGAGGGACAGAGGGGGGCCAGGGGGGCCCCACCCCACAAGGTGGCGCGGCCACCAGGGGGGCGCGCCCCCCTACTGTGTGGGCCCCCCGTGACTCCACCGACCTTGCCCTTCCGCCTACTTAAAGCCTCCGTCGCGAAAACCGAGAACCACGATCGACGAAACCCGCAAAAACCTTCCAGAGCCGCCGCCATCGCGAAGCCAAGATCTGGGGGACAGGAGTCTCTGTTCCGGCACGCCGCCGGGACGGGGAAGTGCCCCCGAAAGACTTCTCCATCATCACCACCGCCATCTTCATCAACGCTGCTGTCTCCCATGAGGAGGGAGTAGTTCTCCATCGAGGCTCGGGGCTGTACCGGTAGCTATGTGGTTCATCTCTCTCCCTATGTACTTCAACACAATGATCTCATGAGCTGCCTTACATGATTGAGATCCATATGATGATGATTGTAATCTAGATGTCGTTATGCTAGTCAAGTGAATTTTACTTATGTGATCTCCGGAGACTCCTTGTCCCACGTGTGTAAAGGTGATAGTGTGTGCACCATGTGGGTCTCTTAGGCTATATTTCACAGAATACTTATTCACTGTTATGGATAGCATAGTGAAGTGCTTATTTATATCCCTTTATGATTGCAATATGTTTTGTATCACTATTCATCTATATGCTACTCTAGTGATGTTATTAAAGTACTCTATTCCTCCTTCATGATGTAATGGTGACAGTGTGTGCATCATGTAGTACTTGGCGTAGTTTATGATTATGATCTCTTGTAGATTATGAAGTTAACTATTACTATGATGGTATTAATGTGATCTATTCCTCCTCTCATAGTATGAAGGTGACGGTGTGCATGCTATGTTAGTACTTGGTATAGTTGTGTTGATCTATCATGCACTCTAAGGTTATTTAAACATGAATATCGAATGTTGTGGAGCTTGTTAACTCCGGCATTGAGGTGCTCTTGTAGCCCTACACAAATAGCGGTGTTCATCATCCAACAAGAGAGTGTAGAGTGGTTTTATTATGTGATCAATGTTGAGAGTGTCCACTAGTGAAAGTACGATCCCTAGGCCTTGTTTCCAAATACTGCAATCTCCGTTTATTTACTGTTCTGCTGCATCTTTACTTACTACACGCCAGCAAGCACTTTTCTGGCACTGTTACTACTGCTCATACTTATTCATACCACCTGTATTTCACTATCTCTTCGCCGAACTAGTGCACCTATTAGGTGTGTTGGGGACACAAGAGACTTATTGCTTTGTGGTTGCAGGGTTGCATGAGAGGGATATCTTTGACCTCTTCCTCCCTGAGTTCGATAAACCTTGGGTGATCCACTTAAGGGAAACTTGCTGCTGTTCTACAAACCTCTGCTCTTGGAGGCCCAACACTGTCTACAAGAATAGAAGCTCCCGTAGACATCAAGCACTTTTCTGGTGCCGTTGCCGGGGAGGAAAGGTAAAAGGCACTGATACTTCGGTTCTAGGTAATAGTACTTTTCTGGCGCCATTGTGTTTGTGCTCGAAGCTATTTCCTTTAGATCCTGCAATTGCATCTTTTTGTTTCTTGTTTACACTAGTTAGGCATAATGTACAACAATGAGCTTCTTATTCTATTTCCTGATTTAAAACATGGATGGTTTGATCCGAAAATTAAAAAACCCATGGAACATGTTAGTATGAATACTTTGAACACCGTTGCTAATGATATGGAAAATTCTAAGCTTGGGGAAGCTGGTTTTGATGAGCATGATCTTTTTAGTCCCGCAAGCATTGAGGAGAAAATTTTCTTTGATGATACTTTGCCTCCTATTTATGATGATTATAATGATATTGGTCTTTTGGTTCCACCTGTTATGGAGGATAAATTTAATTATGATTACAATATGCCTCCTATATTTGATAATGAGAATAATAATGATAGCTACTTTGTTGAATTTGCTCCCATTACAACTAATAAAATTGATTATGCTTATGTGGAGAGTAACAATTTTATGCATGAGACTCATGATAAGAATGCTTTATGTGATAGTTATATTGTTGAGTTTGCTCATGATACTACTGAAAGTTATTATGAGAGAGGAAAATATGGTTGTAGAAATTTTCATGTTACTAAAACACCTCTCTATGTGCTGAAATTTTTGAAGCTACACTTGTTTTATCTTTCTATGCTTGTTGCATTATGCTTCTTGAACTTGTTTATTTACAAGATTCATTTTCATAGGAAGCATGTTAGGCTTAAATTTGTTTTGAATTTGCCTCTTGATGCTCTCTTTTGCTTCAAATACTATTTCTTATGAGTGCATCATTAAAACTGCTGAGCCCATCTTAATGGCTATAAAGAAAGAACTTCTTGGGAGATAACCCATGTGTTATTTTGCTACAGTACTTTGTTTTATATTTGTGTCTTGGAAGTTGTTTACTACTGTAGCAACCTCTCCTTATCTTAGTTTTGTGTTTTGTTGTGCCAAGTAAAGTCGTTGATAGTAAGGTTCATACTAGATTTGGATTACTGCGCAGAAATAGATTTCTTTGCTGTCACGAATCTGGGCAAAATTCTCTGTAGGTAACTCAGAAAATTATGCCAATATACGTGAGTGATCCTCAGATATGTACGCAACTTTCATTCAATTTGAGCATTTTCATTTGAGCAAGTCTAGTGCCTGTTAAAAATTCGTCTTTACGAACTGTTCTGTTTTGACAGATTCTGCCTTTTATTTTGCATTGCCTGTTTTGCTATGTTAGATGGATTTCTTTGTTCCATTGACTTTCAGTAGCTTTGTGCAATGTCCAGAAGTATAAAGAATGATTGTGTCACCTCTGAATATGTGAATTTTGGTTATGCACTAATCCTCTAATGAGTTTGTTTCGAGTTTGGTGTGGAGGAAGTTTTCAAGGATCAAGAGAGGAGGATGATATACACTATGATCAAGGAGAGTGAAAAGTCTAAACTTGGGGATGCCCCGGTGGTTCATCCCTGTATATTTCAAGAAGACTCAAGCGTCTAAGCTTGGGGATGCTCAAGGCATCCCCTTCTTCATCGACAAATTATCAGGTTCCTTCTCTTGAAACTATATTTTTATTCGGTCACATCTTATGTGCTCTGTATGTTTTCATTTTTGGTTTTGTTTGAATAAATGCATGCTTGTGTGGGAGAGAGACACGCTCCGCTGGTTCGTATGAACACATGTGTTCTTAGCTTTTAATTTTCATGGCGAAGGTTGAAACTGCTTCGTTAATTGTTATATGGTTGGAAACGGAAAATGCTACATGTAGTAATTGGTAAAATGTCTTGGATAATGTGATACTTGGCAATTGTTGTGCTCATGTTTAAGCTCTTGCATCATATACTTTGCACCTATTAATGAAGAAATACATAGAGCATGCTAAAATCTGGTTTGCATAATTGGTCTCTCTAAGGTCTAGATAATTTCTAGTATTGAGTTTGAACAACAAGGAAGACGGTGTAGAGTCTTATAATGTTTACAATATGTCTTTTATGTGAGTTTTGCTGCACCGGTTCATCCTTGTGTTTGTTTCAAATAACCTTGCTAGCCTAAACCTTGTATCGAGAGGGAATACTTCTCATGCATCCAAAATCCTTGAGCCAACCACTATGCCATTTGTGTCCACCATACCTACCTACTACATGGTATTTTCTGCCATTCCAAGTAAATACTTCATGTGCTACCTTTAAACCTTCAAAATGCTTCTCAATTTGTGTTAATGTTTTATAGCTCATGAGGAAGTATGTGGTGTTTATCTTTCAACCTTGTCATTTACTCTTGACGAGACTTTCATAATGGACTAGTGGCACATCCAGCTTATCCAATAATTTTGCAAAAAGAGCTGGCAATGGGGTTCCCAGCCCCAATTAATTACAACTTGCATTAATAATTCTATTCACATGTTTTGCTCTGATTCATCAGCAAGCAACTTAATTTTGCAAATAGACACTCCTTCATGGTATGTGAATGTTGGAAGGCACCCGAGGATTCGGTTAGCCATGGCTTGTGTAAGCAAAAGGTTGGGAGGAGTGTCATCAATAATGAAACTAAAATACATGTGTAAACAAAAGAGAAGAGGGATGATCTACCTTGTCTGGTAGAGATAACGTCCTTCATGGGAGCCGCTCTTGAAAGTCTGGTTGATAAGGTAGTTAGAGTACCCATTACCATTCGTTGACAACAACAAACACCTCTCAAAATTTTACTTTTATGCTCTCTATATGATTTCAAAACTTGAAAAGCTCTAGCACATGATTTAATCCCTGCTTCCCTCTGCGAAGGGCCGTTCTTTTACTTTTATTGTTGAGTCAGTTCACTTATCTCTCTCCACCTTAAGAAGCAAATACTTGTGTGAACTGTGCATTGATTCCTACATACTTGCATATTGCACTTGTTATATTGCTTTGCATTGACAACTATCCATGAGATATACATGTTACAAGTTGAAAGCAACCGCTGAAACTTCATCTTCCTTTATGTTGCTTCAATACCTTTACTTTGAATTATTGCTTTATGAGTTAACTCTTATGCAAGACTTATTGATGCTTGTCTTGAAGTACTATTCATGAAAAGTCTTTGCTTTATGATTCATTTGTTTACTCATGTCATTACCATTGTTTTGATCGCTGCATTCATTACATATGCTTACAATAGTATGATCAAGGTTATGATGGCATGTCACTTCAGAAATTATCTTTGTTATCGTTTACCTGCTCGGGACGAGCGAAAACTAAGCTTGGGGATGCGATACGTCTCAGACGTATCGATAATTTCTTATGTTCCATGCCACATTATTGATGATATCTACATGTTTTATACATACTTTATGTCATATTTATGCATTTTCTGGAACTAACCTATTGACGAGATGCCGCAGTGCCAGTTCCTATTTTCTGCTGTTTTTGGTTTCAGAAATCCTAGTAAGGAAATATTCTCGGAATTGGACGAAATCAACGCCCAGATCCCTATTTTTCCCGGAAGCTTCCAGAGCACCGAAGGAGGGACAGAGGGGGGCCAGGGGGGCCCCACCCCACAAGGCGGCGCGGCCACAGGGGGGCGCGCCCCCCTACTGTGTGGGCCCCCCGTGACTCCACCGACCTTGCCCTTCCGCCTACTTAAAGCCTCCGTCACGAAAACCGAGAACCACGATCGACGAAACCCGCAAAAACCTTCCAGAGTCGCCGCCATCGCGAAGCCAAGATCTGGGGGACAGGAGTCTCTGTTCCGGCACGCCGCCGGGACGGGGAAGTGCCCCCGGAAGGCTTCTCCATCATCACCACCGCCATCTTCATCAACGCTGCTGTCTCCCATGAGGAGGGAGTAGTTCTCCATCGAGGCTCGGGGCTGTACCGGTAGCTATGTGGTTCATCTCTCTCCCTATGTACTTCAACACAATGATCTCATGAGCTGCCTTACATGATTGAGATCCATATGATGATGATTGTAATCTAGATGTCGTTATGCTAGTCAAGTGAATTTTACTTATGTGATCTCCGGAGACTCCTTGTCCCACGTGTGTAAAGGTGACAGTGTGTGCACCGTGTGGGTCTCTTAGGCTATATTTCACAGAATACTTATTCACTGTTATGGATAGCATAGTGAAGTGCTTATTTATATCCCTTTATGATTGCAATATGTTTTGTATCACTATTCATCTATGTGCTACTCTAGTGATGTTATTAAAGTACCCTATTCCTCCTTCATGATGTAATGGTGACAGTGTGTGCATCATATAGTACTTGGCGTAGTTTATGATTATGATCTCTTGTAGATTATGAAGTTAACTATTACTATGATGGTATTAATGTGATCTATTCCTCCTCTCATAGTATGAAGGTGACAATGTGCATGCTATGTTAGTACTTGGTATAGTTGTGTTGATCTATCATGCACTCTAAGGTTATTTAAACATGAATATCGAATGTTGTGGAGCTTGTTAACTCCGGCATTGAGGTGCTCTTGTAGCCCTACACAAATAGCGGTGTTCATCATCCAACAAGAGAGTGTAGAGTGGTTTTATTATGTGATCAATGTTGAGAGTGTCCACTAGTGAAAGTACGATCCCTAGGCCTTGTTTCCAAATACTGCAATCTCCAGTTTATTTACTTGTTACTGCTGCATCTTTACTTACTACACGCCAGCAAGCACTTTTCTGGCACTGTTACTACTGCTCATACTTATTCATACCACCTGTATTTCACTATCTCTTCGCCGAACTAGTGCACCTATTAGGTGTGTTGGGGACACAAGAGACTTCTTGCTTTGTGGTTGCGGGGTTGCATGAGAGGGATATCTTTGACCTCTTCCTCCACTGAGTTCGATAAACCTTGGGTGATCCACTTAAGGGAAACTTGCTGCTGTTCTACAAACCTCTGCTCTTGGAGGCCCAACACTGTCTACAAGAATAGAAGCTCCCGTAGACATCAGCGAGCACTGCTCTTTCTCTGTCTTGCGGGCCCAAAACCCCTCACCAATTTGACACGTCGTGTAAGTGGGGGACACACGTCCTCCGCTTTTTTACGGTGCACGTACTGTAGCGCCTGTTCCGCTCCTTCACAGTCAAAATACACTTTTACCCCTTAGCCACGTGTGCAGCATCCATCTCAAAATTATTCCATCCAACGGTGCGTCGATTCGCCAAATCCCTATATAAGGTCTTCTTCTTCCTCCGTTCATCTTTTCGCTTGCGCCGCAACTCTGCTCTCCTCTTCAAAAATCCCCCATTGCGCCCAATACTTCCTGAGTTCAACCACACTCGCACGCACGCCTACGCCATTGTTGATGCCACCACGCGCACGGCTCACCAGGCACAGCACTCCTGAGTCAAAGATGGCGGCGGAAGATCTGGAGTGGGAGAGATCCAAGATTTCGAATCAAGACCTCAACATGATGAAGAAGCTCGGGTTAATGAAGAAGAAGGACGCGTTGCGCTTCCCCAGCGAGGAAAGCTATCCATCGCCTCCTATCGAGTATCGGGTCAGTTTTGTTGACCATCTTATTCGCGGCCTCTCTGCCCCCATTCACGATTTCCTCCGCGGTCTTCTCTTTGTTTACGGGTTGCAGCTGCATCAGCTGACTCCCAATTCCATCCTCCATTTCTCTATTTTCATTACTCTCTGCGAGTGCTTCCTCGGAGTCCATCCTAATTGGGCTCTGTGGAAGCGCATCTTCTGCCTCCGCCGCAATGGCTCCCACAACATCGCCTACAACATAGGCGGTGTTGTTATTTGCGTTCACCCTGACGTCGAGTATTTTGACGTCGAATTCCCCGACTCCGTCCAAGGGTGGCGCAAAAGATGGCTTTATGTGCACGAAGAAAGCTCCGACTCGGTGGAGTACAACATAGCTCATTTCGATGGAGGTGCCAAGATTCTTCGCCGCCGATCCTGGGACGCTGAAGCCACCGAAGAAGAAAAAACGGCGACGAAGCAACGATGTCCCGTATCCACGAGCTTCAAAACACCCGTGGCAAGGAATTGTCGGGTATCCAGATTACGGCGTACTTCCTTAGGATTAGAGTGCAGCCTTTACAAGCTCGCCAAAATCCCCTTTGGATGTATGCTAGCGAAGAAGATGCCGACAGGCTCTCCAAAGACCTTTCTGTAAAGGACTTGGAGAAGCTTATCCGAAGAATTTCGTCGCTCAGCAAGAAAGATGCTATTCCATCCTCTTGCCGCGTGGAGCCATATAGTGGCACCAACGCCCTCCCCGAGGTAATTTTTTCGACTATTAGTTTGTCCTCTCGACTTTTTTAATATTTGTCGACTACTATTTTGCTGACATCCCTTGCGTAACTTCTTGTCGACATACCTTGTCTTTTGTAGAATCATCCAGTTCTAGCTTCTCTTCCTCCTCTTCCTGAAGGTGGGGAAGTCGAAGAACGGGTTGTTGTCACCGACGACAACCAGGGTACTTCTCGCCCTGAGAGAGAAGTCGCGGGTTCTCACAAATCTGCGGCTTCCTCTGAAAGAGAAGTTGATTCTGAAGCAAACGAGTCAACACACTCCCTCCCGTCTGCTGTTTCTCCAGGGAACAAAAGAAAAAGGGATGAAGTTGTCGACTCTGGCACCTCCAAAGCCGGCGAACCTCCTGCCGAAGAAGCTGTTCCCGAAGAAGGGACAACTTTTAACCCTTACGACGATGCCCTTGTCAGCTCGTAAGTTTCTATCGACTTTCTATTTTTTCTCCCGACATTTTGCCTGCCTTGTTTCTTATAATTTTCCTTGATGAATAGTGGCGAGGAAGAAGATCCTCCTGTTAACGTGACTGCTCAAACGAGTACGTCACGTACTTTAGTTCTGTCGGAGACTCGCCCCGACGAAACCTCGCCTCCTCAACAGGACGTAGGGCATCCGTCTCCTGTTGAGAGCCCCCAAGCCTCATCGCAAAAAAAGGCAAGGATTGAGCTATGCCAAGAGCCCACTCTCTTGGCCAGTAGTTCAACGCCTCCTTCGCTGGATGATGTAAGTCCTTCTTTCATTTACATTTCAATCTTTTTAAGACTTCCGATTCTCCCTTGGTTTTTATTTTTCGCTGTCGATCTTTTGCTTCCTATGTTGATTTATCCTCCTTCGTTTCTCCTTTCAGCCTTTGATGAAGGAATTTATTCGTCTTGGTACCCAATTCATCGGGTACCGTGATCATGCTAAGAAGCTTGAAGGTATTCTTTTCTTGCCTCTTACCATTGAATATATTCTCCTCCTTCTATTTTGTCGTGACATTTGTCATCCTTTATTTTGCTAGCTAACCTTGCTGAAGCTAACAAGCGCGCTGATGCTCTTGCTCATGAGTTAGAGCAAAGCGAAAAAGCTCGCAAGAAAGCTGAATCAGATGCCACCGATGTCGAAGATCTTCGAAGAAGACTTCAGGACGCGGAAAACTCTTTAAATGAAAACATAGCTCAGCAAACTGCTCGTGAGGAGGAAATCATCACTCGTTTGGAGTCGCAGAGTCGACGTTTTGTTAGTAAGTGGTCTGACCATTGTGATTTCCTCGGGTAACCATACTGTTCTTTGCTTTTTTGCTGACAAGCTGCATATTTGCCTCATCGGGGAGAACGCAACAAGATTATGAGCTTGAGCATCCTGAAGGGGATCGTCTTCTCGACGCGCTCTCCCTCCTGGAAATTCATGGAGACGAGGCGCGCCAATGCCTTGCTGATGCTAGATCCGGTCTGTCGCAGCTTTTTCCTTATTTCTTCGCGAAGAAAGAGGAACCCAATACTTTTGCTGCTCTGGCCAAGTGCTTCAACTCGCAAGAAGATCTTGGGCTGGGTCTTCGTCAAGAAGGCTCGAAGATTGGGGTTGAAGGCACCATTGCATTGGTTGCGGACAGCCAACAAGACGTCGACTGGGCGAAAGTTGTTGATGCACAGAAGATGGATACGAAGAAATGGCAATCTTTGATTAAGGCTGCCAAGTCGAAGTCAAAGAAGATCCTCTCCTTCCTCGGATGCAAACCGACTCCTGCCCCTAGTTCATCAAAGCCGGAGGTCAAGTAGACCGTCTTGTCCTCTTATCTTTATTTTGCTCTTTTCCCTTTTGCCACTGTCGCCGTAATAGCTTTGGCGACAGCTGTTCATTGGTTCACTAGGAACTCACTTTTTTGTAATGCTTGTGTAAATATTCAAATGAATCAATGGAAGTCTATGTTGCCAAGTTATTGATATCAAAAAATTTCTTCTCCAGTTGGTTTTTGACAACTATACCGTGATGCCTCGTCCATCTGATGCGTTGCCGGCTGTATCTTTCTCGAGAAAAACTACTGCTACCGAGTTTATCGAAACTTCCTCGAGTACCGATCAAACGGGAGATATGCACGAACTTCGACAGCAACTTCAGTCGATGAAAAAACAAGTTCTCGTAATAATGGAACAATCTCGAAGATCTTCTGAAAGGGAGAAACTTGCCCTTCAACAAGCCCAAGAAGCCTTAACTTTGAAGGATACCTCAGTTGCTGAGGCTGCACAGGCTTTTTCGCGAGAAGAACATATGCTGCAACTGATGAATGATGCTAGCTTGGATATGGCAGGTATTCATCTTGAGTGCAATTTCTCTTATTTTTTCGGCTTGTTTGTTCTCCGCCTTCTGCTAATGTTTCCATTGGGTAGGTTCTTTTTTGGACACTGCTGCAGAAGATCAACGTGTGGAAGCTAGATCTAATGTACTTATAAAACTCGCCTTGGAGCATGGTTCAAACTTCTGGGCAACGCTTGAGCGTACCCGCCAAATTGTCAGATTCCAAGATTGTGCTTGCCAAGTTCGTGATTTTCTTGACTTCTGCACCAAGACACTGGCTTTGGTTTTCAATGCCTTGTTTCCTCGCAACCCTCCACCCGAAACTCTTCCTGATCTGATGGAAAAATTTCGGGATGCTCCTCGGATCCACGGGTTCGTGAAGGCACAGCTGACGGCCGGAGCAAGGTTTGCCATGATTATGTTGCAGATCTGCTAGCCGAAGTTAGATATGACGAAGATTTTCGAAAAATTCCAAACCAAGCTAACTAGGAGGAGGAGAAATATCGATAAAATCAACGAAGCTGTAACTCCAGTAGCCGAAGAAATGATGGATGAATTGCTTCGGCTAGACTCCGAATTTTTCGTGAGAGGGAGCTATGCTGAACATAGCCTTGGAGGTCCAAATAATGAGGGAGTCAATATAGATGCTATACTAAATGCTGATTGAAGAATTTCTTTATTGTTTTTTCTCTGTCAAAAGGTGCATGTATATTGTAAATGATATGTATATTGTCAAATATCTCGAACTATCTTTCTTTCAACAAGCCCCCGAGCTTTTTTGTTGGCTATTTCTTTGTGTCTACATTGATTTGCGAGGTGTATTGCACCAAGGCGAGATTTTGTTTTGCAAGTTCTATTTTGTCGGTAATGTATATATATTGTAGCTTCCGGGCGTGAGCCCCCGAGCGTGTCGATAAAGAAGATGTATGTCACCAATATTTTTACTATATTGCAGCACCGCGAGCCCGCCTCATTAAAAACCTTTTCAGTCCCACTCGGTGCCCTGAAAAGGAAAAGAGTGCGTCTGAAAACTCGCGGGCATTTCAGTACATTGTATTTTTACAAGGAGGACTATATTTTGACTTCAAGCGTAAAAACGCCTGAGCTGCGCCACGTTCCAAGGATTTGGTTCTGCAATCCCTGTCTTCTTGTCCTTTATCCTGTATGCTCCTCCTTCGATTACTTCTGTGATGATGTAAGGGCCAAGCCACGGCGGCTCGAGTTTTTCGTGGCTTTTTTGTCTAAGCCGAAGAACTAGGTCTCCTACCTGAAAGGATCTTGGTCGCAATCGTCGACTGTGATAGTTTTTCAGGTCTTGCTGGTACTTAGTGACCCGTGATAACACTTCGTCTCGAGCTTCGTCGAGTGCATCGACATCATCCTCTAATGCTTTTCTTGAAGCTTCTTCGTCATATTCCGTTACTCTCGGAGAATCATGCTCTATTTCTATCAGCAGTACTGCCTCAGCTCCATGGACCAGGAAAAACGGAGTTTCCTGTGTCGCTGTATTTGGTGTTGTTCGAATACTCCATAACACACTGGGCAACTCCTCTGGCCAAGTATGTCGAGCTTTTTCCAATGGTGCTAGCAGGCGCTTTTTGATACCATTGCATATGATACCTGTTGGGGGGATGACCCCTGGTATGCCAAAGGCATGCCAAACCGGATGGTTTGAGCCATCAGGATACCGGTTAGATGTTCATGCCGGAGTCTAAGATAGGCATTTGGCTGAACAGGCTAAACCGGTATCCTCATAAGAGGGATACCGGAACCAGATAGAAAAGGTACCGGGCCACCGGTAGGAAGGGCTTGTCGGCAAAGCTGGTCAAAGATCCTCTTCAGAGCTAGAAGACAAAGATGAGCTAAGCAAAGTAGCTTTAAACGAAGGGCTGACGATAAAGAAGAAGATGACGAAGAAAGAAGCCGGAGGACGTCGGCCTCCACGATTAAAGAAGACCCCGGTGTCATCTATGATTAAAGTAGCTTTGTACAGTAGCTGATAAAGTAGTTTGTCCAGTCAAAGATGCCATTAGGGTTTCTTGCACTGTAAGCCACCCTCTCCCCTATATAAGGAGAGGGGGCAGCCCTTCTTCACGGGCACGCATGTATGTATGTAGACAGAACCTGTAACCTGTGTGAATCAATGAACATGGTGATCTAGAGGGAGTTCTTCCTTGTGTCTTTCTTCTTCAACCTCTGGCCTTGGCCAAGTTCTTGAGGAAACCATCCGGAATCTCTTCCCACCTGATCACAAACCCTCCCCCGAATCCTCTTGCGTCCATTCAGCCCCAATCTAAGCCATCCTATGGCATCTGCTCGTTCACCACGACGACAGTTTAGAAGACAAAGATGAGCTAAGCAAAGTAGCTTTAAACGAAGGGCTGACGATAAAGAAGAAGATGACGAAGAAAGAAGCCGGAGGACGTCAGCCTCCCTGATTAAAGAAGACCCCGGTGTCATCTATGATTAAAGTAGCTTTGTACAGTAGCTGATAAAGTAGTTTGTCCAGTCAAAGATGCCATTAGGGTTTCTTGCACTGTAAGCCACCCTCTCCCCTATATAAGGAGAGGGGGCAGCCCTTCTTCACGGGCACGCATGTATGTATGTAGAC
>NC_061513.1:21715202-21759225 GCF_022539505.1 Lolium rigidum
TGCGGGTGATCCGCTATTGTGAAGCCAATGTCATCGACCAATTTAGGTACTCAATCGTTGGTGAGCATCTTCTCTGCCATGAACACTTGGCCGAGATTATGCCACACAGGCCTGTTAGGCAGCCTAACACCACGGATCCTTCGAGACCGCGCCGGTTGGCGTTGGTGCCGATATATGGAAGGTAGGTGGTCTTTGCAACCTATTACGGCTGGTCTTGGGTTACGTCGCATTGGGAGGGTGGAAGGTGGATCTCGCTCACGGAGCTAGGGATTTCTATTTGTTGCTTGAGCATTGGCTTGCCTGCAAACCTCAACATTGCTTGAAAATTTAAGCCAGTCCTTCGGATATATCAGTACTCACCAGCTAACAGCCGAGATAGAAATACATCGACATGGTCATTCACATCATATCCTCGGGAGATATATATATGGTCTTTGGAACCTTGGTCCACTATTTTGTCTGTTGTTACGGGGAGTCATCTCTGTTGTCGCCTCATAACAACTGCTCCTTAGAGTATTCATCTCTATTGTTTCCTCCAGTGTTTTCTGAAAACAATAATGTTGTACAGAGCATCTTTCTGACATCCAAAGGGAATCATCATCTCCTATTTGAAAATTTGACCCATGGTCTCATGCAGTGACCTATGGATTTATTGTGAACAACATCTTCTCCATCACCCACTATTTACTCATCAATGCTGATGCTGTCCTTGGGTTGGTTTCTCACAAGTCTTGACAAAATCTCTCATGTGATTCACACTTGAACGCATCTATTGCTCTCTCGTCGAGATATGTTCTATGCCGAGTTTTTGATGTTCCACCTTTGGATGTATTTCTCATTGATTCATCATGATTTTGTCCACCGACCTCAACTCTTCTAGTGATCTGAGTTTTGCAGGTGGACAGCGATTTCTTAACAATCATCCTCAAAGCCCATCATTTGTCGATGGAACACAGGAGGAAACTTCTTTATCCAAGATTATGCAGGCTCCACTGAGGTGTGCTTGAATGCTCTGCATAGCTGTTGTAGTTCCACCTCAGCTTCACCGTCTCGAGATAATCCTTTAATGATCCTAAGGATCTTTGCAGGCCATCGTTTTTAAGAAATTATCGGGTAGTTTAAACCACAGAAGAACTCGAGTTTTCCGGACCCTCCTTGGCAAAAAAGCATTAACCCACGCACTCCTCTTCATCTCTTTCTGGGGAAATGCCAGTGTTCCTTATGCATCGTACTCATCTACCCGTGCTTAGGTTGCTGTATCTCTTGCTCCACTTGTTCTCTCGGGACCTAGTCTTCTTTGCGATGGTGTGGACTATTTTGCCTTCTTGACGTCAACCCGGGAAGCAATTTATAAACACGTTCCCTTATGGCTCCAACTCCTGCTGGCCATATCACATTGCTTCTAGGATCTCCGGGAGGTGGCTTGGATGCGGATGAAGCTTGCGTCGCCATGTGTACCCAGCTTACGGGTGTCTTAGGGATAATATTCCCTCGTGTCTATCGACACAAAAGGACATGTCGAGGTTTTGAACCCAGATTCTCCCCTATCACAGGTATATTTTACAGCAGATCTAAGCTCTATTTCCTAGCTGCTACTGTGGCTCTCGAAGTGCAGATTGTTGACTCAAGTTAGCTCTTAGCCTGTGGCTATGTTTGCTTCCTGTCTCTATAAGCCCGATTTTACCTGCTTCTCGAGCTCCGCACAGTACGTGCTGAAAGCCTATATTGATACGCATAACTCCTCAGGAGTCAGCATTGTTATGGTCATTGGCTCCGTACCATCAATAGCTCTTGCGACTCGATCCCATCACCTGCTTGGAAATGCGCACCATCTCTCGTGTTCCTGGTCCGATATATTTTGTTCCTAAACCTTGCGTGAGGATCTGCGAGGATCAGCATACGGATTTCCGCGTCGTCGGAGTTCCTACGAGCGTCTCTCATCAGTAGGCTGACTTGGTTCTCCAATTGCATAGATGCTGATGATATTTCGGATTACGAACTTTGTTTGGTTTGGTGGCACCGTCATAGAGATTGGTGAATACCTGCTCCAGCAATGATTGGATCTGTCGATGAAGTTGAAGAACGCCGAGTGTTACTCGGATCATTACTTATACCGGAGTCAGCATATGAATCGAAAGACATGTCGCGCTGAAGATCTTGGCCAGGATTTCACTTGCCATGAGTGCTTGATGAAGACGTGGCGGCGAAATCTCCTCGTCGCGACTCGGTTCAGCGATGTTGACCCTGAAAATCGGGATCGGCCGGCCCCGATAATCCCGACGAGATCGGAATTTTCGAGACGATGCGATCCCTTCCTTCTCACGATGCGGACGTGGAACTTTCACGGCGTCCATCTCCATGGGATCCTCCAGATATGCATATGCATCCAAACGGGAGGGCGGGTGAGGAACAAAATATACTAGACCAGTTTCGATCTGTTTACCTCTGTCCATCGCGTTGCTTGCAGTTAACGAAGTCGACGATCTTGAACGTGCCATCAAAATCAGCTCCTTGGCACCTCTAATTCCCACAAACGGCGCCAATTGACAAGGGATTAACTTATCAATGCCTACGTATTGAAGACTAGGGTTTAGTCGGAAGTAGAGGACAAGTAGATCTCGAAGGTTTCAGCCGAAAAGTACTCGACGATTATGAAAATTAGGGTTGCGTGAAACAATGAGTCGATCCTTTCTTTTGTCCCTCGACTCCCCCTTATATAGGAGGGCGGAGCCGAGGGATTACGTAATACTTTACAAGTTACGGAGCCCGGGAGAGGTTTCACAACCCAGTCCGAAGTAAAATTACAAGTCTATATTTCCTAATACAACTCCTAACTTTCCTTGGTACTAACTTGGGCTTCCCAAACTTCCTTATTCTTCGACTCATGGGCCTTCGGTAAACCCGGGATGCCATCTTTGGCTTGAGCCCATTGGGGATGCCTATGTCCTTCGGTTTGCCCTCCTTAATTGATGCCATATGATCCAAATGACCCAAGTCCCTTGCATGATCCCATTTGTCCCTAATGTTGCTTAAAATGAATAAATTCCCTCTAATCACCATTTGGAGATCAAGACTAGTTCTTGATTTCCATTAGCTAGACTCCAATATTAATGCCACTGTGGTATCCTTTGAAGAAAATGGGAAGTTTCTGATGCTTTAAAAGACTAGGTGATGCTAGGTTATTAAGTTGGCTGTCAAGGTTGGTTTTATCTGGTTAACTTGGATAGGCTATGTGTTCTTGCTTGCCTATGCATATCCATCTCCTCTTTGGATTGAGCTAGCTCGGGCTTGGCCTCGCTCTTGCCCGGCATCACTTGAGTTCCTAGCCCAAGTGACGAGGTAATCCCTTATGGTACCCCGGCTTTGTTTTTGAACTCAAGCCCAGGTAATGACAAATTTCTATTTCTTGTTGGCTTTGATATGAAAATAGAGATATACCACGGTGGGGGATCATGTAAACTGAATGCCTTTGTGGCATCCTTTCAGAAGAAAATGGGAAGTTTGAAGTGGTTTTTAAAAGACTAGGTGATGCTAGGTTATTCGAGTTGAGCTTGTCAAAGGTTGGTTTTATGCTTGGTTGCCTTGGATGGGCTATAGCTGTTCTCTGCCTTGCCTATGCATATCCATCTCCTCTCGGATTGACTAAGCTCGGGCTGGGCCTCTCTCTTGCAGCATCACTTGGTTACTACCAGGTGATGAGTCATCCCTTATGGTACCCCCGGCTTTGTTTCGAGACTCAGCGTAGGTAATGATAAATTTTCTATTTCTTGTTGGCTTTGATGAAAATAGAGATATCCCACGGTAGAGGATCATGTAAATGAATGCTTAGCTGTGGTATCAACCGAAGAAAATGGAGTACATTTTTACGATGGTTTTAAAAGACTAGGTGGTGCTAGAGTGATTGAGTTGGCTGCCAAGACTTGTCTCCTGCACGGTTAGCTGGGATATACTATGTGTTGTTGCTTGTTTAGGCATACTCCCCATCGGTTCTTTTGGATTTCGCGGTTTCTTGGTCTGGCCTCTCTTTTGCCGAGCATCACATGGTCTATATGCAAGTGATGAATAATCCACTTTGGAGCATCCGCTCCATGCATGCTATGTGTGTTTGAGCATCTTGACTTATGTCACCATGGTTTCTTTGGTTTGATGGTGTTTTTATACTATACCGATGATTAGATGGTTGGTCCGATCACTTTCGTACACTCGGGGGTGGAGCTGAAGTGAGCACTGGTGTGATGGCACAAATATCGATATCTTGTGCATCCTACACGGCCTCACTTACTCCATCCACCGGATGTTAATACTTGTTTCGACCAACAGAAGTATGAGGCATTCCATTTGAGTTCATACTAGCTACTTCTTAATTGCATTGGCCTTTCTTCCATTTTTAGTCGCCGAGTAGATTAAATTGTTTGGTCACTTGTACACTCACAGGGTGGGGCCGGTGAGCCGCAGTGCGATGGCACAAATAGTCCATCCTACACGGCCTTGCTTGGCCCAAATCCTGGATGTGTAATATTCTTTCGACCAACAAAGTATGAGGCATATGATATCTGGATTGGGATACCACTTGGCTCTTTCTTGCATTTTAGTGCGGATGAATTACGAATGTTTGGTCACCTGTACTGCACGCCGCAATATACTTTGTAGGCGGGCCCCCCTTTACCGGTCGCCGTTCGTGAGACGAGTCCTTGACGAGACAACAGCAGGGACGAGGTCCTTGATGCAAAAAGACCATGCCGGCCCCCCTCGTTGGCCGCTTGAGGCCGTGTCTCCACGCCCTGCGCTCTTGCTGCTTGCGGTGAGCAAATGGGCGAGGTCGTTGGAATAAGGACTCCCAGCGCACTGCACTCTTCGCCTTCTTGCCCGGTGAACCAATGGGCGATAGTCGTTGGAATGAGGAAGCCAGCAGCAGCCAGACGCTTAGCACGACCGCGGAGTGCGATGTTGATGGATGGTGTGCACTCGTTTTAAGTCATCGGCGCACGTAGCAAATTCGGCCCGGCTACATTTTAAGATGGAGCCAGCGCGTTATGCTCCCCGATGTGGGACTAAAAAAATCTGCCAGTTCCTGTCGTTCGTTCATTCGGATTCCCGCGCGGCCTTGTATGTTGGTTTGGATTCGCTTAAAAGGCCTAGTAGACGATCGTGGGCTTACTAGGAGTACCGCAACCTCGGCCCAAACGTGATCAACCTCGGCCCATACGTCCCTGTGTCGTGAGTGAAAAACCTTGACTATTGCTGGTTCTGGATGGCCACAACTGGTGCTCTCCTAATGTCAACATTTTTTGCATTATCATTTGTTCTTTCATCATGTATGATACCTTGTATCATGTGTTCCATTCTCTGCAGGCAGGAGGTATTGCTGGCTCTGGATGTCACAACTGGCTTAAATGTGCTACAGCATAGTGATATAAACTGATAATGCTAGACTTTCTTGTCGGAATCACAGGATTCATTCATCCTGACCAAGCTAGATGGCACTGCGCAAGGTGGCCGCGTGGTATGCACAATTTCCTGACCTGAATTCACTGGCTTTATCCGTCTCGGGTTTGGAAGATCTCCAACCATTTGATCTGGAGGCATTTGTTGAAGCCATTTTCCCACAATTTTTTTATTTGGAGAAAAATCATTCCTAAAAAATTCTTCTGCCATGTCATCAATATTTGTCATGTCTCACTTGAGGTTTCTTCAGTTCATCCTGATTGCAGAGTCCATGCAGATGCTGAACAGAAACAAGCATTCATGGCATCCAGTATATGATTCCTATGTCTAAAGTACATATTTTATGCTTAAACTACAGGTTGTGCCAGTTCAAATTACGGATAACCAGGTGCAAAGAATACTAACACAAAACAGGAGCTGACTGCAAACATTCTAATGACTTTTCAAAGACCTCCATGCTACACGAATATTTCATTAGTGCTGATATACTTCATACATTTATAAAAATATTACAGCTGAAGTCGTAAACAATATACTCCAGGAGCTACTAGTGCAGCAAATCCCAGAGAGTAGCACATGAATAGCAAAGATTCTACAGATAAATATTCCAAACTCAGACGGGCGTTTCACCACCCCATGCCACTGGCATACACTATTGCCAGCTCCCATAACCCTGATTGCGAGAACCACCCTGAGGATAGTTCTGACCTCGGCCCGGACCAGACGCGCCATACGGCGGACCGCCTTGCGGGAAATTTGGCCCACCACCAACTCCATAGCCGCTGCCAGCCGCACCACGGCCACCTGCTGCAGGGAACGGAGGAGGTCCTCCTCGTCCTTGCTGAGCATACGGGCCGCTCCCATAGCCACTGCCCTGGCTTCCACGGTTCCTGATTATGTATAGCCCGAGCCACCCTGCGGGTACCTGTTAGGCCCCCTGGTCCTCGGGGTTTTGCATAGGGTGATGGCTCGGGCCAGCTGCCACGGGAGGTGCATTGTGCTGGCTGGGCCTGATCTGGTGTGATTGGCCTGGATGCTGGATCGGAGGCAAGCGAGTGTGTGGAGGAGGATGCTGCAGTTTTTGGCGCTTTGCAGCTTCCTCTGCTTGCCTCTGCTGCTGACGTTTTTTCTTGGTCTGGAACTCGTGTGATGCTTCATATGATGGCAAACTGTATAATTTAACATTTAATGGTCATGATTTAACTTAGATCCAGAAGAAAGGTACTAGAAAGGAATTTCCTTCGCCCTATAACGAAAACAGCCATCAGAACTACCTTTTTGGATCACACGGTAATGGATCAGTCCAGAAATACTCTGCATCGAGTGCATCTTTCGCTGGCATCCTCTGCAAAATAAAATGAAGGAACGAAAATAAAATAATGTTAAATCTTTAAAACGCATGGGCCTTGAGAAAGAGAAATAATCAATCATTTGAATAAAACAGCTATTATCAAAAAAAAATCGGATCTGCTCAAATTTGGTATACATTACCTGTGATGGATCTAGAGTTAACATCTTCTCTAAAAGGTCCAGAGCATGCCGGTCAAAACTGCAAATGCATAAGTGTGAGCACCAGAGACATGACTACTAAAGCTACACGACAAAACAATGCCAAGCATAGGACTCACTGTTTAAAGGCTTCTTTAACTTTTCTCTTCAACTGCCGGGGAGGCTTGAAATTGTTGTACCATGGCATTTTAGTGACGCCAGGCCAGTTTGCCTCATCAGGCGTGCCACAAAGCTCAAAGATTTTAGTTAGCTGCTCCGGCTGCGGTAATGTCATAAAACGTTAAAACCACAAAGGGTTATAACTGTAACTTAACATAAACACGCACTACGAAAGGGTCTAAATCACAAACGCCATGCTATTTAACTAGACAAAACGGTAAGATCAAAATTGGAAGTATATGACTAGAATGGAAAACGGTTGCATGACTAGATGGAACCTTTCAAGCACCGAGAAACAGAGGAAGTTAAAATGCATTAGAAATAATAGAGGGAAGCTAAAAATTGTATTCTACCGCATAACTCATGTAATCAATGCAATGGAGATCATGGCGCAAATAAAACCAAAACTTATTGATGCCTAGTAGTTCATTCATACACAAATATGATGAAGTGAAGGTTCATTATAAAAGGTAAAAACGACAAGAGAGCGCAACAAATGCTTTGGCTGTACACTTCATGTCTGAAAGCCTCATAGGTACATATATACCTCATTCTTTCCTGGCAGTATTGGCTTTCCATTGAGAAGCTCAGCAAAAATACAACCAACAGACCACATGTCAACAGCTGGACCATACCTTGTGCTTCCGAGTAGCAACTCCGGGGGTCTGTATGCAAAATCCAACAACAATAAGATAATACCCGGAAAAAAAATAGAAGGCAAAAAAATGAAGCATACATAACGAATACAATAGTGACAACGATCCTGCGGGTGGGCAGAGGAGGTTGTACCTATACCACAAGGTGATCACACGGTTAGTGAGGTTTCCGTTGTGGTCACTCGAGAACGATCTCGCCAGCCCAAAATCAGCGAGCTTCAGGTTACCCTCGTTGTCTATCAAAAGGTTAGACCCTGGAAGGGAAGTACCAAATACAACATATTAGCTCAGCAGCAGCCAAAAGGCCACAAAATTCGAGCGGAGGTGCCGAAGTATAATAATACCTTTGATATCTCGATGCAGCACCTGATTGACATGGCAATAGTGCAGGCCCGTAAGCAGCTGCTTCATGTAGCACTGGACCAGGACAAATCGGAGGATCAATACATACACCACGATAAATACCGTAACACCAAAAGGGAAACAGCGCGCACGTGAAGGCAAGCCGCACCTTGATCTGCGGCACGGTGAAGCGCATCCCCGGCCTGTCGGCGAGCCCGGTGAGGTCGTGGTCCATGTACTCGAAGACCATGTAGATGCTCCCCTTGTACTTGTTGCCGTCGACTACGTTCAATTCAACAACACGACAACGCGTCAGACCTCAGAGAACCTACAAACAACCCCATCCCATGCCCCAAGCAAAACCGAGGGCACTAGAATTGCAAGAGTGTAGTAAATCGAGCCGTACTTGGCTTTCCTTGCTCATCCCGCTCCGGGCCTGCAGATTCCGAATTTCTGTCAGTCCGAAGATCAAGCTCCATAATAAGCCTCGCATCTAAATTCAATTACACAGGTCAAGGGTGGTGTTCATGGTGAATTTAGAGCACCTGGGGAGGTGACGATCTCCTTGAGCTGGATAACGTTCTGGTGGTGGAGCTTCTTGAGGATCTTGATCTCCCGTATCGCCGTGATCGGGAACTGCGCCGAGACGAAACATCAAACCAAGCACCACAATACAATCGCATCGGCCGTCGGAGAAGAATGTGGGGAAGAAGAAACTTACGCCTTCGCGCTCGTTGTCCATGCGGATCTTCTTGAGGGCGACGATCTCGTTCGTCTCCATCTCCCTCGCCATGTAAACTTGCCTGGCGGCGACCGGCGGCGACGGAGACGTAGAATTAGATTCAAAACCGAGTAATTGAGAGGGAGGAAATTAAGGAGTAGGAAGGGTACCAACCCGTAGGTTCCCTCGCCGATCTGCTCGAGCTTCTCGAAGCAGTCGACGCCGCGGGAGCCCCACGAGGGGAACTCGTCCAGGTTCAGCTGCCCCGGCCCCGCCACCGCCATGGCCGGCCGCCGGAATCGACAGAGACGACACGAAGTGGAGATGCGGCGGCTGCCGGCGGGCTGGGTCGGAATCTGACACCGCGGCTGGGAGAGACAAGACAAGAGAGGGCCGCCAGGTATATGGGCCGGAAGGGCCACATGAGCCCTTCATGCCCGAGTGGATAAAGTTATATCCGTGACCGACATCAAACCGTACATATTTTTCTTTCCAACCAGTTCGAAAATAGCACCACGATTCCGAATTTCAGATACAAAAGGCTTCCCAAAAGTGTAGAAAAGGAATTTTGGGTGAAAATGACAAGGAACAATCAGATTTCAAAATTCTAAAGCTCATAACATGCCATTACATAATTTTTTAAAAACTCGTTATATAAATTGTTGGAGCGGTTGCACTGATATGTTTGTGTGAATAGAAAAAACTGTTACACGAATCTAGCCACTGAGAAGCCAAAATTTTACTGCACAAAAAAAAGATGGATAAGTGACTGGCACTGTTAACCACCAGTCTGGTTCTACGGTTTGGCAGAACACTGGAAAAACTCAGCCCGTAGAGCTTGGCAAAATGGGCAGAATACATAGCTGAAGTCCTAAACTGGAACCATGCTCTTCAGGCCAGAACGCCGAAATCCATGGGTCTGCGTGACGATAGCTGGACAGTGCAAACCACCTCATGTTGCTGCAGTCCTAGCCTTCTTGAATCTAGGAGAGTGGGCGGACTGTCTCGTCCCACGGTTCGGTGTGCTGTTGAACGCACCATTTCTGGGCCTCGTGTCGCGGCCTTGCGATTTACCGCCTCTGTAATTTTGACTATTTCCTGACCGTGCATTGGATTTGGGTCTGAAATGAGTTCTATCACCTTTGCCGCCTGATGCTTTGTCAGTATGGTTTCTGGCACCCCCAAAGTGAGGTTTCCTATCCCCTTTGACGAAGAATTCCCTTTTCGGTGTTTCCTCTTGCCCAGGTTCAGCATTAGAGTCACCCCATTTTCTTCTGTATATACCAAATGATATAAGTGATAAGTTGTAGTAAAGGATAAGGAAAAAAAAAAAAAGGAGCTGACATTGGCTTCACCTCTTCGGAGTAGGATCCTCAGGATCATTTGCCTCAGGCTCTGCACCATCTGCTGGATTATGATTCCCCTTGCGGCCCTGCAAAAAAGTGCAATAAATAAACTTTCAGCTATGTTTTTCTTTCCATGCGAGTAAGCTTAGTTGAGTATGTGAGAAGGGAATGGTTTGGGGGATCTTCGTGGCCTCATAATTTGCTGTTTTTCCTTTTAAAAGTTTGTAGTTAAAGAGGTGCTCTTTTTTATTTGAGGAGAAAGAATAGTTCTTCTAACAAGAGCTCATAAACAAAAAAAAATGCAGCATCTTTGCAGTGAATAGCTAGAAATCAAAACTCCATTCGACCTCACCACAGTGGAGTTATATTATGAACTTATGAGGACTATGAAGGAACTAACCCCCGCTTGCTAATTTAAATTTGATAAACTAACACATAATTGGTGGATATGGATGAATCACACACTATATGCAGCTTGGCCAAAATCATCAAAGGCTTAAATATACAACAAAAATCCAATGGGTGCAAATGTAGATCTGTCTTCCACAGCCAAGTCAGAAAATATTAGTGAATGGGAGTCTCACCTCTTCAACCTCTCTAACGAACTCCTTGTATTTTTCCGGTGTTACTAGGTTAACGGCATCAAATCCACATTTCCTAATCAATATTTCCAGTATTAGTACAACCTGCAACATCAGAACAGATCTTATTAAGTGCACCGTACAGAACATGGAAGAGATGGAAACTAAACCATGGAACAATTGCAGTGACTAACCTTCCCTTTGAAATGGTGCTTTGTAAAAGATGACCATGGTAATATGCCAGTCATGATATCTGCTTGCAAACTCAATAGTTTTTCTGGATGCAAAGATGTTACCAACACCTTAACAAAGCCCAAAGATGCCTTGTATTGCATATGATAAATAAACGAATCAGACATTTATAACAGGAAAACGATTAATAAGGTATACAAAAGACACAGAACTCACCTTAATTATTTCAATAGCTTTATTTTGCAGCAGAACTAGAACTGATGGTATCAAATTTGGAACTTCCATGCAAAAATTAGCATCATTGTATATAAGCAATGATAGCGCAGCAATTGCTCCACTCACTATGTGAGGAGACGGACTAGAAAGATATCCCATTACCTGCCATGTGGAATTATATAGCTTAGATGATAAAGTAGCTACTAAATTCAAGAACACTTGCCACGTGGAATTATATAGCTTACATGATGAAGCAGATACTAAATTCAAGAAAATGCATAGGTATGATACATCTCTACTCTGAGATATGCAGGTTAGACATTTACACAACATCACTGTGGTGCTCAAACACCATTGTAGTGCTCTCAGAGCTTGAAGGTTGCTCTTCTAAAATATAGACTATATGGCTGCTTCCAGGCCTGGTTGCTGCAAAACTATAAACCTTAGTTCTACATTTTCCATGAGACTTTTTCTTTGCATAGATTTCATACACTAAGCATCAATAATTTATACAGATGAGAGGAGTTAATGGGCACATCAATTCATAATACTACATTCAGAACTAGAAATGAAGAGATCGTGTTGCGAGATTTCTTACATGAAAAGCGAAATAAGTACTTGAGGTGCAATGATTAGGAAGAGGAAACAAGAAACAATCGTCTCCTCAAACAACGTGGCACCCTACTTGTGTGCATCAAATAAACATAGGGAAAACATCTCAAGAGCAGAGAAGATTGTTAACTGACCATTGTGAATAGTCGTTGAAGATCTGAATCTCCGTTATTTGATTCGGAGCTCCTCAAGCTAGTACTGATAGCCAGGAGTACATCGTATGCTATTCTTCTATTTTCCTTCTTAGACTGCATTTAAAATAAGAAAACAAAAGGGAATGAAACAAAAAAGACAGATGGCAGAAGACGGAAAAAAAACCTTGCCATGTGGCTTTCTTCACGGCCTTGCTTTAAGTCGGTATAAATTAATAATTGTATAAATGATGATGCCATACGTATGACATGATGCTATCCCCGTAATACATGATTTATCAAAACATGAGTCTAGGGAAACACACCTTCAATGCAAGTATTAACTCATTTAGAATCAAGAATGCCTTCTTGCTGGTGCTCTCTTCATTAACCTTCAGAATGGTAGGTGGTAAGTAAAAAAACACATCCCATGATTCAACAAGCAGGACAAGCGAAGCATAGAACTAGACTAAAGTAACATATGAAAACATGTATGCAGTATTGCAGTCAAAGAACATCATGTCGATATCTTCATGCTCTCTTGGTAGGAGGTACATGCGTGTGTCCATAAAGGAAGGCATAGGATACAGATGAGCTAGTCTGCTAACTACTTTGACACTGCTAGTATTCCATCAGGATATGGCAAGTAGTGGTAGCAAGAGGGCGTACATGAACAAGTAAACATTGGAGATTACCCAAGGTCTTAGGTTTTATCTTTGGTGCATCTTGAGTTTGTAGTTAGATCCCTTCTGGATCAAGTTGGTCAACATATGCAAAGGGTGCAGCTCTCATTAACAAGTAGTTGTGCTCTTATGGTGCTCACAGCTCAGACACTTGTAGTTGTTTATTTTTATTTAAAATACAGCAGATCTATACATTTCATAAGTACAGACCAATCGATTTAGTTGAATGTCCTCTTTTAACACATTTAAGTTAAATGAGATATACATTCTTATTTCTTGTAAGTCTGGAATTGTACAGAATGTATGTTGTCAAGTTTCAACGTATTTAAGTTGCATTAGCCCCAGATTTAATGTAAGTAACTTATCTTGTTCAAATAACCAACTATCATTTTCTCCACAGTTAATGACATTGTCAACGTGGGTACTGTTCATGTGAATAGCAATTCCTGCATGACATGGCTCCTTTCTTGGTACTGCCCTGAGGCCTTGACCAAACGCCGATGAAAGTTGACTAAGGTGTGTAACAAAAAAAAACGAAATTACTTAGCACCTCCCACAATACAACTCTTATGCATGCAAGAATATTGACAGGAAGATAACACTATGGGCACAATGTGCAGTTGTGCAGACAGAACAGCATGTTCGAAAACTTACTGCAGCGGCACACACACATACATCAGCATAGCAAATTCGAAAATGAGATCATGCAAAGGGAAAGCTTTTGATACTTGCAGTATGTCACCTGTTATTGAAAGAGAATAACAACTATCAACCTACCTTAATCATATGAACCAACAGATACTTATAGCATACTAATTGGCCTTCTAAAACTGCATTATTAGAATCTGGCTTTATTCCATGAAGAAGCATCATTATTTCATCCAACTGGGTTAAAGAATATCCATGATGTTCCTGAAAGTAAAGGGATGAGATGACAATTAATATCGGAAAAGGTACATGTCAAAATCAAAAGTTGCATATGAGGAACTCATGCTGACCTTCAAAATTATGCTTAATGCGAAGAGAGCTCTGCTGTCACACGACTTGATGTTGTTCTGCGGAGAAAAGATAAGAGGTATGAACAATGAAATGTACTAATAGTTGGGTTTTGGGGCATAATAAGAGCAGAGATTAGCAAGGATACCAGTAAAGAAGACTTGATGAATCCAAAAAATAAATCAAGCGCATCTTCATCGGCAGCTTCAGCTAGCGTGGGAATGAGTTCCATCAGAAGTGACCTGCACAAACAAAACTATAATCATATTGTGCATAACAAGCTTCCGGATGGGACACATCATGTGTTCATATGACATAGCAACATGTGAATACATGATGATGCATAGTCATATAATAAGCGTAGTAGTCCCTACATATCTGGTAAAACTCCCAAGAAAAATCCTAGTTTGGGGGCATGGTTGTTTCCATGACATTATTTTTTAGATAATGGTTTCATGAATTTAACACCTAAGTTTTTCAACGAGAACTGTATTATTCAAAACCTTGTTATCTACAGTTTCCGAAACAGCATAACTGCATATTCATGCTAACTTCTTGAAATCAAGTTGGCTCCACTCAATCACCTAGGATGCATGAGTTAGGGGCCAGTAATATTAATATATACTAATAAAACAATTTAATAATAGCTAAATACCAATACACAACTGGGGGAAGATGAGTATACCAGTACAGATATTTATTCTTGCTTTCTTGGTACAACTAACCACAAGATCATTAATATTTATCTTACTAATTCTCTCATGCCCTAGAGCATTTGCCCTAAATGCACAGTGAAACTCAAGGCCGTGTGGATTGTATTGTCAAGAATGGAATGTAAACGCATGAAGTAATCAAGGTGACCATTAACTGGATGGTAAGATCGCTGCAAAAGGTTACCAGATTGAAAAAAAAAATGAAGACTTGTAGGTAATCGTTTACATGGTACGAATTTTTGAATTTTTGAAGCTGCTGAGAACCTACGATTTTGTTTTTTACTTGGTTTGTTTGTTTTTCTACAAGAATGTTTAACCTAGATTTAAAGAAATAACTTATGTGGGCAAAGATAAGTAGCAAACCTCTTATTATTTATCTCCGCTGTAGCATCACTGCTCTCTTCTTCTTTTCCATCTACCTCATTTGTTTGACATTCTAGATTCTCTGGCTCCAATGGAGTATCTTCCAAACCAAATCTTTTAACTAGTGAAAGAAAAAGGTTACAGATATTTGCGCTACCAGAAAGTTGAGCAAGGGATCTCAGAGCATCCTGCAAAACCACAAAGATGACAGAATAAATATCAGTGGCCAATAGATGCTTTGTCTTCAAACAAAGATATGGGCTTACGAGTAGCTAAAATTTTTACATCCGTAAGAACAGAGCAATTTTCAGTACACATGTCAAAATGCATACTGCAACACAACTCTGGGATAGATCGATATGAGAGCTGGAGGCATATTATTGTCATAAACATACAGATTTGAGGCTCTAACATGTGTGAAAACCATCTTACACAAGCCTGCATTTAGTCCTTCAATGGCAAGGCTTGGATCATGTACACAGCATACACAGGAAAAAAATACGGAGTAGCACAATCATTATGTACAGCAAAATACACAAGCAAGCCATATGCAGGAAGAAGACTCCATGCATGAGTTTTGCATTACATATTTTAAAGTAATTCATACTTCATAGTCATGCAACCGTTATTACAAAGTCATGTGGCCACTTAGTTAAATATCCTTAAGGATAGGCAAACAGGATTCCAAATGGTCATGCTTCTCCTTATTTGTAATGCACTTAGTCATGCATCTGGTGAAACAGTCATGACACCCTCACCAACTTAACAGGTCCTAAGGCTGAAGCATTCATGTAAAATTACATGGACTGGGTTACTGAGTCAGGTAGGTAAAGCTTAAGCTCCCTCCCAGCCTATGGTTTCAAATTCCAAACTTAACAGACATCCATGCATCTAACATCGTCTATTTCAATGAAAAACTGCCTCCCAAATATAACTTATTTAACAAGCATCCATGCACAACTTAATCAAAATCGTAAATGCTGGTCCATAAGTATGAGATGCTATTTCAAAATGTCCGTATGTAACCGAGTTAACTAATTGAGAAACAATCACAAGACAATCATCTATTTAACAAGCATCCATGCATCTAACATGCACAAGTTAATCAAAATCGTAAATGCTGGTCCACAAGTATGAGATGCTATTTCAAAATGTGCGTATGTAACCGAGTTAAGTAATTGGGAAACAATCACAAGACAATCATCTGATATAAGGAACAACTGAGTGTGTGATGCACCTTTAAGTGAGCACGCTTTTCTGAAGAGTCAAGGAAATCATCTGCAAAAGTGCAAAGAAGATCCACAGAATGTGATGCCAGGACTTTCATGCTTTTACGGGCATCTTTTTTCGAGCATCTTTGTAAGCTTACACAGCTTAAGTTATTAGCCTCCGATGACGTGAACAAGGCTGAAATTTCTGCAGGGATTTCTACGTCTTGATCGCTGCTAGTTAATCTTCTAGTTCCATCGATAAGTTGCTGGGGCACAATAGATAAATTGTCTGAGAGAACGAATGAAGAAGCATTGTAGAAAACGAGTTCAAAAGATTAAATATAAGAAAATTGCAGTGTATAGAACTCAACCTGAAGGCCTTTACAAGCGGATTTGTAGAGACACCGATCACACTTCAGCATCTCTACAAGCAGTTTGGACAAGGAACCAAAATTCTGATATACATCAGACGGATAGCGGCAGAAGGCAGGAAGCAAGTTCCACAATTGATCACTCCAAGCTTGCAACTCTTTACATTTTCGTGGTTTTTTTGCTAAAGGAACAAAGGAAAACATTATGAAGTTGTATAACATACAAACATGAGTCTTTATGGCCTATTGAATTGATTGTCTTTACCCCTGCTTGAAGCATCCCGTAAAGATTTCGCTAGCGGTACAATGTACTCTATAAAGTGTTGCAGTGAGGCCCCATAAACATACTTGCTTAAAATGGGTACGAGCCAAGTATTTGAGCATGTAAACCAATCCTCATGAAAAGATATTGGGAGTAGTGAATGAATTTTATCTGGCCCCATGGCAACTATTGCTGCCCCAATGCACTCCTCAACCTGCAAATATGACAAAGTTAAGAGAAAAAAGTAGCTAAATGAAAGTTCAAAAATTAAGGTGTATGCAGTTTCTCTTTACCTGACACATACAAATAGGTGTGGCGCAAATACTGAATATAAACTAAACCATGATATTCTGTTATTTTCTTTCTGCACTAAGATTATGTGGGGCTCAAGGAGAACATATCCGGTGATACAATTTTAGGTGGATACCATGATACCAATGCCAAAATTTTACTAGGCCGTAATGGTCCTGAAGAAATCAGGAATAAAATGTACAACATCAACACAGTATTATCCTATCATGTAAATTTTACACATGGAAAACAAAAGAAGACAAAAGGAGGAAAAGGAAAAGACACTATTCACTAAATTCTGCCTTTTTTTTCTCTTATGTATATCGTTCTAATTCAATCTTCGCAAGATGCTTCATTACATCTAGCTCAAATTTTTTCAGAACTATTTAAACCACTATTTGTATATTGGTATCAATGGTATCGCCTGACAGGTGGTATGTTCTGCAACCCTCATCCTTACTTTATGCAGTAGATATGTAACACTTAAATAAGAAAATAGTAATAATCTCATGTGTGACCATTTCTGCAACAAATAAAAGCTAGTTGGCAAATTAAATATGTAAACATATAATGTTGAATGTCCACAAGTGGTGGTGGCATCTACAAAACAAGCTAAGATGGTCCTTTTCTGGATGTGATAGTAATCAAGAAATGAACTTACCTTCTTCAGGTGTGGTTCTTTGTGTATTTTCGTACCAAGTCGTGACAAAGTTAGTAGGATGTCTTTCATAAAAATGTAAGAACACTCCCCTGCAGATGAATTATCAAATACCAAAGTGTTTAGTGGGCGATGTGTAAAGCAGGGCAATGTGAATATCTGCATGCAGAAAGGCTACATGATGCACAAAATATTAGCAGGTTAAAAGGTGCTGGGAGAGTACATACCCAGTTTGAGAAACAAAGCCAGGACGATCTTTAACACATTATCAGGAAGAGGAGGAGCAGGACACTTTTTGAGTCTTTTATTGATAGACAAACAGATTGATTTGACAGCAGCGCCATCACTTGAATCCCCAGCATCAGGCTGTGATTCATTAGTCAACAAAATACTTTGGTCGACATGAGAATAGATGCACTCTATTAGCAGTTTTGCTATATCTTCAGAACATTTTCTGTCCAGAATTAGGTATCCTGCCAAGTTGAGAAGCAGAACAATAAGTTACATTAGTATTACTAAGCATTACAACACAAATACAGCAGAAGATAATTCGCAAGTACATCTATCACCAACTCATACGTGTGGAAAAGGTTGACCAAAAGATGCATATCGACATGAATCCTACGTAATCCCCATAGATATATTCTCATTGGTCATACACATAAAAGAAGGATAGCGTCCAAACTTTCAGCAGATGCGCTCACAAAGGCAATCCGGGGGAAAATATGTTAACCCATGAATAAGTTTCATAGCTGAGCGTCCAAACTTTCATAATTGAGCGAAGAGAATAAGTTTTTCCCTAAATTAACCCATGAAATAGAATTGGACGAAGCATGGTTGGGGACTACTGTGTCAGCACGCACAATAATGATAACCAGAAGAACTCACTATTCTCAAAGAAGCGTCATTGCATTAACTAGGTAAGTCAACTAGAAATGCATACGATTTCTATTGAACTGGGCATATGGATATTTTGTAAGAAGCATCATTGCATGAAGTCCTGGCACATGAAAAGCGTGAAGATGCAAACCTGAAACTGCCTCAAATGCAGATGGAAGAGCCTTTGTCCACAATTTTGAGTGACCGGCGAATTTCGCTAAACAACTTTTCATCAGCTGTAATGCTGCAATGATGGTATCATCAGGCTTCTTCTCATCATAAGGCAGATAGGCCAACAGCAAGGAGACGAAGTTCTCCAACTCCGACTCAACATTCTCAACCTTAAGATGCTCCAGCAAGGCCTCCATTAGCCTGAGGACATGCCTTGTGAGCGGGCTAAAACGGGCGCTCAACAGCCGACGAGCACCCGAGAACACTGTACTCCTTGCCTTCTTAGATAGATGCGGAACTAAAACTGCCATCGCGCCTAGCATGTGAACCGCCTCCGTCTCCTTAGCCTCGGAAGCGTCTGCATCCAATTTGGCAAGACCTCTCACCGACGAAATGTGCTTCTCGAACAAGCCAACTGCAGCACTGCTAGCTTTCTTCCCACAGCCGGAGCGCTCCAAGTAAGCGAAGAGCTTCTCCACACTCTCCTGTGCGCATCTTCGGACCTGTCAAAAACGAGAAATTGCATGCACATGACATGAGCGTGATTTCTACACCAAGCAATTTTGAAAATCCGCTACTAGTTTCCTCACCTTGGCGCGCTGATCCACGGACGCGGCGAGGAGAGCCTCCAGAGGCGCGCCCCAATCGGCTGCAGGTTCGAGAAGGAGCGCCAGGTGGCCGAGCGACTTGACCACCGAGCGCACGGTGCCGGTGGGGAGCTTGGAGGCGTCAGGGGAGGCGAGGAAGTCGGCGAGCGAGGAGGCGGACTCGGAGGCGGAGGCCGGCGGCAGGGAGGAGATGTGGGGGATGAGGATGACGAGGAGGGAGGCGAGCGCGGAAGCGGCGGCGGGGTCGGAGGGGCCGGCGGCTCGGAGCGCGGAGACGACGGCGGGGAGGTAGGACTCGGCTGTGAGGGAGCGCCCGTCGTCCGCGAGGATGGAGCCGATGGCGGCGGCGGTGGCGAGCAGGTGGCGGTGCTGCGCGGAGGCGGAGCGGCCGTAGCGCGCGGTGAGGGCGGCGCAGACGTCGCCCGAATAGTCGTCGAGGGGGAGCAGGGCCTGGGACGGCTCGTCGGCGTCGACTTCGGTGGCGGCGGCGGCGGCGGCCGCCGCCGAGGTTCTCTGCTTCCGCTTCATGACGACGGGTCGACGGGCCGAGGGAGAAAAGGGTTTTGGGGGATTTGGGTCCGAGACTAGGGTTTAAAGTTTGCGAGTATATCTATATCTATATCTATATCTATACCTAATCTATACCTAATAATAAAGAAAATAAGGTTTCTTGTTGGTCCGTCTATTTCTGCCCCTGATTTTCTAGCAAAATTACATAGGTGCCACCGCATAAGTTAAAAACGGTTCGTTTGTTGGTTTCGTCCGTTTGGTCGGTCTTGCTTCGCATCGTTCGTTCCGAACGTGTTTGTGTTGGTTCCGATGGTCGATGACAGTAGGCGTTTGTGTTGATTACGAATCGCTGCTACCAAAGGCTATCTCTCTGCATCCAGACTCCAGGTCCTCGATTGCTTTCGGCCCAAGACCAAACGAAACTCAAAAAGGAATTTGTGATTCCGGCCCCAACACAACAATGAATCGTTGCCTCTGCCTACTTAAGCTCCAGATCAAAAGCTAGGGTCGTGCAGTTTTATATCAGGGAGTATATCGATCGGCTAAATTGGATACCCTGCACATAGAGATCGATCGAGATGGCGACTACTGTTTCGAAGGAGGATTTAGCGCCGGAGATCAGGACGATGGTAATTAAGATGGACGAGCGGCACTACATCTACTGGCTGCTGAGGAGGGAGAAGGAGCCATGCGCTCTGGCCGTCTCTCGCATCTCGCTCATGCAGTACCGCGGCTACGCCCAGTCCCTATCGACATTCTAGACGACGGCGATCATATAAACAACAACCAGTGCGCCGAGGCCCAAACTGGTGAACGAGGAAGAGGCGAAGCTCATCACCATATGACTCGCGGAATTCGTCGGCATTGGCCATCGGTGGCCTGGCGGGCACGCGCGGGAATTCGTCGGCATTGGCCATCGGTGGCCTGGCGGGCACGCGCGGGAAAGAACTACAGCTGCCACACGGAGAGCCGCGTATCCTGGATCACAGTCGCTGCTGCGGCAGTAGCCACCCAATGTGCATCTAAAGGTATAATAGCTGCCCCCCCATGGGGGACTCACAGCGCTCAGCGCATGTCAGCCGTCGGATCACCTCATCAGCGTATCTCAGCCGTTCGTTCTTGCCTCTCCTCCCACTAGATAAAGACATGTAATGGCCCTGTTCTACCTGCCTGAGGCTGCTGGTGGGCCCCACCATCGTTCGGGCCCGCCTGTCGGCGACTGCGGCTGGGATCTCCGTCGGTATGCATTGGCGCCAGGCAGTGGATCTCAACCCGCAGGGTATTTTCGGTATTTCAGTGTGGCCTGGTATAAAAGCGAGCCCCCAGGACAAACGAAACCCTAGCCGCCTCGCGCCCGCCCTCGCCCGCTCTCGTCGCCCGCCACCACCGCCTCGCGCCCCACCCCGCCTTCGCTCCTTCCCCGTTCTCGCCGCCCACCGCCGCCGCCTCGATCCGCCGCCTCGCGCCCTCGCTCTGCCCGGCCGCCGCCTCCAGCCGCGACACGAGCGCGTGGGAGAGGCGCCGGCGGTTGAGCGCAACGCCACGGGAGAGGCGCGCCGGTGGAGCGGCGACGTCCAGCGAGCGGAGCTCCCAACGATTGTGGCCAACGGCGAGGCGCCCTTGTGCTACATGGGGTGGAAGAGAAGGGGACGGGATGTGATGGGGCCATGGAGGGCTATGGATGTTTCCATCCTCCCTACCAGGGAACCCTCCTTCCCGGCTTCCTCCGCGAGGTTGCTCCGCCGCGGCAGTACTCCGACGCGCTCCGTCCTAGCGGCTCCTCCGACGACCTCGCCGGGAACATGCCCGGACCGCCCATCCGAGTAAACCTCCTCTCCTCTCCCCACTCTCATCTAAAAAATGGATCAATCTGATTGTGTTTGCTTGTTTTTCGGTTTAATTGGAGCTGGTTTCTGATTAGGATTTGCAGGCCGTGTGTGCTAGAAACTCCGGATCAGTGAAGTAGATAATTTTTTAGCTTAGGGAGCGGTTATGTGCAACTGCTTGAGGCTAGGTAATTGGCTAAAATGGTTGTTTTTCTTGCCCCCATCACATTCAGCCTCTATTGTACTAACCATGTGTTTTTTGTTTTGTTTGCAAATGTGTTGTTCCCTGAACAAGAGGAGATCTTGGAGCAGTTGTATATACATATTGCAGAATTGAATGGTGGTGATTGATTTGAAATGTAAAAAATCAAGGTGAGATTCAGTAATTAGATAAACTTCGCCTTCATGATTTTATTGTGGGTCTCTGGTCTATATTTGTTCACGATGGCCAATTGCGGGTTTCTTTCTAGGGTTCTTCCTAGGAATTTTGCAATCGTGATCTGACGTAGGTAAATATTGTGGTTGTTTCCACCGCGAGGAAACATTTTACAGCAATTGAAGGTGCTCTCTTTGGCTCATCAATGACAAGCACCAAAGATAATACATGCAGGTCATCTCTTTGGCTCATCTGTGCTCCACTCTTTGCATTTTTTCTGTAAATCTTTTCCCTGAGATTGCCTTGTAATCAGTACAAGAAGAAAATTATCCTCCGTCCAGTGAAAATCTTATTATTAGATTGGTATATTAGCTATATCCATATCATGAGATAATTACTTGCTAATCCAAGCTTTATTGTTTTGGATTTTGTAGGAGGTTGAGAAGAAGTAACATGTACTGAGGTAGAACTCAAAAGATTGTGGCGGTGTGTCCCCGGCTGTGCGTGGAGTTTCGACATGAGCGGAAGTCCCCGGCTACGATGCACCACGACTTGAAGCGCAGCTGCACACTTCACAAGCCATCGACTCGAAGGCGTTAGGTAAAGATGTACATTGCGACATGATATGGATTGAAAGGATTGACGCATGCAGTTTTTGTTTTAGATGGAGTCGGATATTTTAGTTCTCTACTTTAGGTTGATATTGTGACACTATTCGTGTGCAGCTATATGCTTGACATTGATTTCACAGTGATTTGATTTATTATGCTTGCACACTACCTTCTTTTTCCCTTAAATTTTCTTAAAATTGTGTCTTTACTATCTTAAAAATCAAGGACATCAGTGGGCAGTGTTGAAGATGAGGCTTGCCATCATCATGAACAGAGCAGCCGAGCTTGCCTCGCTGGGTTGGCACTTGCTCAAACTCGTCCCTCATACCAATTGAAACGGATGACACTTTTCTCTTTAATGATGAGATCTCACTTATGTTTTTCTAATATTATTTGAAGGATAGATGCTCAGTTTTGTTATCGGTATTGGGTCTGTGGAAGAGGGTGTCCACGAGCATGATCAAGAATTCAAAATGTTCTTTATATCAACGATAAAGGCCCCTATATATTTCATAATTTCAGTATGTCCCCTCCGTATGTATTTCTATCACATGAGCAGTTCGGTGGGTATGAATGTCTCTTCTCGGCTTTATTTCTTGGATTTTTACTTGCACATCAGATAGTCACAACCATATTTTAATGTCCGCATATACATGTCATTCTCGTCTTGGTGCTGTTTTTTGGTTTATTCATAGCCATATGAATTTTCTGCTTGCAAATCCAGTTGTCCGTTATTTCTATCTTTAGACGATGCAAGATAATCAGGTGATAGATGCCATCGATTTTAAGCTCATGACTGAAACCTCCTCCAGGACAATCCACCTTCTCCGTATTCCCTTTTTTTGTTGAATACATTGTTGCTTAATCGATTTTTAGGGTCATGGTGTGGAGCTTGCAGCTGATGTGTTCGACATGTACAATAGATACTCTCCTACCGTATTTTATTTTGTGTTCCAGGCTGCAAATTAGCCTACACCTTGCACAGCAAGAACATTTTAATATATGCAATTTTTTAGTTGTGCTTTTGTGATTTTTTTGAAACTGAAACTAATTTGCATTTATATCTTATTAAGTTATGGTAACCAGCCATTTCTTGCATTATATTGTTACTCATCATTTGCCTCGTGTGCGACTTGTTCATAATGATGCTATGTTATATTTCTCCTATTTAAAGTACAAAATAATGCATTGAAATATATGCCGTTACTCTCTGTTGTTATCACTTGTCCTGTTAGCCTTTCTTTTATTTTGTGATTGTTCACTCATCCATATAATAGTTTAGTCCTTACATGATTCATGTTTCGCTCACGTCCCTAACAAAGAATTAGTGGAAGAAAACATTTAAAAGCACCTTAGTTAATATTGAGGCTAATTCATATGGTCAGGTGATTGTCCTCCCTCCGCTGCCGGCCGTGCATAACGCACTGGACTCCATACGAATACATTAATCATGCAATTTATGATTTAATATTGAAGAAGAGAGGATGATTCTATACAGTAGTCACTGGGGTGAATAGCATCATGTAGACGTGTTGATACATATTTTTTTACAATTTACACCGAAGATTAGGTACTGATTAGATAATTGATTTGTAATCTGGATAGACACAAATGGTGTTGTGCTAAAACAAATAAACAAAATTTTAATTATTCAATTATAACATTGCATTGAATTCTTCCTTTCAGGGTTCCCCTACTCAGTAGGTGGCAAAGAAAGATCAACTATTCATTGGAACCTATTTCAAAAGCATCTGCTTCAGCAGAACACTGTATATTTGGAGTTAGAGGAGGTAATTAAAAGAATACTTCTTGGTCATTTGCTCCTGTGAAGATGCAAGTTTTGTCTCCAGTTTTAAGACTAGATTAGAACTTGAGAGTTAAAGCATATATTGGCTCTATTACCCGTCTTGCTATTAAATACTACTTAGTTATTAATAACTTTATGTATTCCATACTATGAGCTATTGACCATCTTAGTTCAGACATTTAAGTTATGTACGCTGCCAATGCATGCACTCGGGCATTATTTTTATAGCTAAATGCTTCTGTTAAAGTTGTAGTACCTTACTGTATGCTTATTTGCAGTAGCTAATGGTTTGAGTGTGTCTATGTACGTAGCTTCGAGATGATAGCCTCCTATACTTCCGTACTTTATACTAAGATGTTCTTACATTTTTCTGCAACAAAGAAAATACAATCTTGCTTAGTTTGACATGTTTTGGTGGCCTGTAACTGTCATGTAGTGCAAATTTCTGCCGGGTTTAAAATTCTGCTTTGTTCTTCAAAAGCATTAAGCTTTGATGTAATTTTATTATAGAATGGTTGCCATCTTATGCTCAGTAACTGAATGTACTTGAACTTTAAACATGAAATATGATAGTCTATATTCAGGCTCCTATAAATGATCTGAGAAAAATATTCATATAGTGTTCCAACGAAAGTTGTTTCATTGCTAAATAGATAAATCCGTTCATATTTATCACTAGAGCCTCTAACAAAAAAATCATTTTTGGTGAAATGATCAATGGTTCATACATTTTCTTACTAACCTACGCAACAATTTCAGTATGTCTAGATGCCACATATATTCGGGAGCATTGTGAGATTCGATTTTTTGAAACATTAGCTTACCGCTGTCCATGGTCCGGCTTTGTAGATTTTCTTTGTTGCACCACAAAATTAAGATGGTGATTACGATTTTCTTTACTGCAGTACAAAATTAAGATGGTAATTAATACCAAGTTGTTTGTCAGGTGAGCATTCAGAACTTACCAAAGATTGTGTGCTTCCCCTTTTATGGTAATTAATGCCACATATAGGTGATTACGAAAGTTGTACGCTGCCGAGCTTAATCGTGTGAGCATTCAGAACTTACCAAAGATTGTGTGCTTCCCCTTTTATGAATTATGATACATGGTTCATGGTATTAATTATAACTGAAAAAATGGTATTCGCTCTCTCATTCTTGAGATATAATTGGTTTCAGTTCTTGCATAACTGGTTTCTATTATTTATCTTAGTTACTTTGGCAGATTATACCAGCTGCAGCTAACATTATGTGTCTAATGGACAGTTTAGTAGTCAGCTGGTTAACTCGCTTCCTCAAATGACTGTATGATGCAAAGCAATGGTTCTTTTTGAAGTTACTTGGTGCTTGTACCCAGGTAACTGACAGCTGGTTGTATTTTCAATATCTAAAGCTATTTTGTACCTCAAGCCTATTTGCTAGAGCTTCGTTGCTATGTATGGCTTTTTACTAAAACAAGCTATTTCAATAATTATTTGATTTAAATTTAAGAGGCTCTAAATTAAGATATATTTGAAGAGAATATATGACTCAAATGAAACATGATTTTTGTGGGGGTATGAAATTGGCATATGCACGCTTGAGTTCTTTCGTTTCTCATATGAACAATTAGGCGGTATATCGTATATAGCCTAAAGTTTAGCATTTTCTCATCTCTGGTATGAGAATGGACCATCGGTTGTTTTTGTTGATAAGTACAGGATTGAAATTTAACATGTAACTTTATAAGTATTTCTACTGAAAATTCTATGTCATATAGTTTAGGAATCTTAATCGATTTTTGTATACTACAGGAAATACCAAATTGCACTAGCCTTTGCTTGCTTTAATATAGCAAAAAGGTCAATCTTCGGGTGAATATGATTCCAGTGACCTCATAGCTTAGGGAACGGCGGCTATCTGATAGACCTTGCTGGCCGATCTGAGTTATTTATTTTTTCACTGCCTGAAATAAAGAGGAGTCCAAGGTAAATTCGTACTCGAACTCATTGCACCCCTGTGCAGTGCCAAAAACATTTCATGAGATACAAATGTTTACAATTGCTTTGTGCAAAAATCTGGAGCTTAGGTTTTGAGGCTGCTTGTGCTGACCAACCATCTCATAAAGAACATGTATACACAATCGGTGTTTTTAGTGTGCTGGTTACACCTCTCCATATTCTCCGTTCAAATAGTTTTCTCTTCGCCATTTTGCTTCTGACTGGCAACTAGAGATTTCTAAAATAACTCCGGTCTGATGTTAGTCCTTTTTGTAGACAAATCTGCCTCCTTGTCCATTTTTTTGTTGCTTCCTGACGAGTAGAATGCCTTCATTTTTCAGTCTGATGTGGTTTGCTGAGTATAAACAACAATTCACCTGACTAGCTGATGCAGGGAAGTTATAGATATATTAATTCTAGGTAACTACCATATTCTGCCAAATACATGTGCTTCTGCCCAATTCATGGTTGCTCATTTAATGCACCTCCCCGGGTCTTCCTGGAAGCGGAGAATGAACAAAATGTGCCAAAATTGTCAACCATTTTGGCTTACACATCTTAGCTCTATAAAAATGTTAGATTAGAAGCTAAATCAATGTTAGATTAATAAGTGTGGGATGCCACGTAGCAGCGTAAAGTGTATTAGCATTGGTGTGGCTTTTTTTTTGCATTCCTTTCCTCTTCCTATTCTCCCCTCTTTCTGCTTTGATGTTCTATCATTGTTTGCATATGGGTGGACGACATTTTGCTTTGTTGGAATTTCTTCTTCATGTCAGTAATAATCATATCTGTTATGTGAGAACTTTTAGATATGGTGTATGTAATCATGATGTCAGGTTGATAGGATATGTTGAGTACTTTATCAAGATAGTAGACCATGCTAAACTGGAGCTCAAAAATATATGGTAGTTCTCTCGAGTACACAACTCACCACATTTTCTGGTTTCAAAGCATTCATGAGAGTTCCCATCTTAGTTCTTTTGATATTGCCATGGTTGGCACGTGCCCTGAAATGCTCTACGACATAAAATTTGTGCCAAAAACATTGAGAATGCTACTTATCGGAGATGTTCATAATCAGGCACGACACCATAATAGCCTAACCTGTAGATAATTAGTCAGCACTGAGCTTCATGGTGAACAAATTATTGAATCAACCATTTCATTTCCATTTCCTCAAATTTAGATAACTAACCTGTAGGATGCACAGATTGCTAGACTCGCGTGGCATTCGGTACTGAAATCGAGATCAAAATCACAACCTGGCGAGAGACTCTTATCTAACCGAAGATAGCTTTTTTTTTCCTTCAGCGTACTAATGACAACCCAATCGCATTTAATTGATGCGAAGGTAGGCTTCTCTGCATGCATATCATTCGCTGTGCGCATGTTAATCAATTCGGATTGGAGGTAGTAGAATATAAGGAAATTAATTGTTTTCTTTTGAATGGCATGTATTCTTTATAGTTTTTACTTTCTTACACTTATATTATTACCAAGTCCAAGTATCTATCCCAGAGGATTGGCTATATGCCCGATGAAAAAGGCTCTCCTTCTAAGAACAAAAGTTCCGAGAAAACCGAAGCACCAAAACTCCAAAAACCATGCTGCGTGCAAATAGTTTTGCAGCATCTATCTGTTATATGTTGGAAATTTTGTACTCGTGGATTAGGTACTCATGCAGTAGACCACCCTTTTTTAACTGATAAATGGTCGGTATACCTCATGCGGCTAAATATAGTTGAGTTAGTCATCTACATTATAGTATCGTGGAATGGACAACCTATGTCAATATTAACATTAGTTGAGCTAATCATCTACATTATACAATATGAAATGCTTGCATTCAAATATTCAAACCACGCCCGATGTACGAACTATGTGTTCTTTTGGTTCTCTTTGTTAGTTGATACTTCTTCTATGTACCCTGTAAAATAAAATGATGCACTTTCTTTTCAATTAACCAATGGGAAAGGCGGGGTCGGTGCGCCATGGCGCGCCCAAAATGCGGATGCAGTCCAAGCAATCAGATACCTGGTTGAAGGACTTCAACTATGCTGAGGTGAAAAAACAGAAGAAGGCGAGCGAGGTTCTTCTCTAGCAGGTGAAAGAAAATGATCAAAAAAATGGGGAGAAGTCTAATAAGCTGAAAGAAATTGCCAGATGATATGGTAACTACATCAAGATAGTTTCAGAGAACCTCTCTCCAAACTACAGCGCCTTGGATGACACGCATCAAGCCATTGGCTACTGATCATAATCAATAAGCGTTGCCATTGGCTACTGATCATAATCAATAAGCGTTGGAGTCAACTGACATGATCAAGACCATAGGTGCTTGTTCTATATTTGAATGAGTCTGAATTGTTCGTGTTTAATGTTTGGTCCTAACTCTATGTAAACAATGGAACAACTCTCTCGTGAACCCCGATGAGATGCCTCCATGTTATCTCAGAACCATGTATTTGTATCTATATGTAATATATTTTCCCTATTTTCTCCTCTTCATCAGCTGATAATTTTTCTTTATATCCAAAAAAATAGAACTGATAATTGATAATTGTTGTGCTAAGTGGTATGGTTTGGTTTGTGTAGCTTATGACAAGGTCTATGAATATTGCCCTTGTTTGAATTGTCACAGCAATCATGCTGCCTGCTTGTGTTTGGTGTTGTACAAAAGGTGTATGTGCCTTAAGAGAGTTGATATTGTGATGACAATACAACATCCAACGGAGGGGCCAAGTAGAAGCTTCACTATAATTGTGCATACCTATATTATTAGTCATGTACTTGGAACCAAAACCATGAATAATAGTAAGATTTTGTTATTTATGAAAGCATTTGCATTTAGCCATTGGATTTGAATGTTATTGCAATGTTGTCTTTCTGTATTTGTCATTCCTTCACGCTCGGTTGTTCATTCACTTCTTTTTGAAACGTCTTTGTCCTATGTGTTCATTTTTGAACGTGCGCTCGATGGTAACTATCTACGAGTGCTATGATCTGAAACAAAATAATCATTTCTATGTATATAATGTATTTCTCTATTTCCTTTGCACTTATATAACATCGATCCGGGCTATCTCCTCTCAAGGAGTTTTTTTTTAACTCGGTTATATTGCAAAACATGATGTACTACTGTCAGATACATATAGCGCCTTGAGCATGTGTATACATTGTTATGAACTCCTACGGCTGTATTGTTGATTATTATATTTTCACTTCTGCCATTTTACCGATTATTGTACAGCGTGTGTTCTGCAAAATGCTTATCCATATGAAGCCCGGAAACGTGCGCCTTCAGTGTTGACTTCTCTGTCTGTAAGGAAACAACTCAGAAGTAGCGACACCAAGCAACGAAACAAATAACCGAATCTCACATCCAGAATATGCAAAAAAAAGTTCCATGTTACATCATAAAAATAAAATTTATTGCTTTCAATAACTAAGAATATGAGATTCAAGAGTTATCATAATTTTTATCATAATTGTTTCCACTAAAATCTAAAAAAATTATTGTCATCTTGACAGATATTTTTTGTCATCACTACAAAAAATCAAAAATGGATATGAGCTCCACGGGGTCGTGCGCCAAGGCGCACATCTAAATCTAGTATAAGACAATGATCCCCGGCCATAGGCAGCAAGCACGCATTGGTGCACGAGGCCACTGCGACATCCATCGATCATTGTCTATACCTCGGCGCCTGGCCACATGACCTGCAGTGGCGCTAGGCTGGAATCGTGACGTCCCTCCTGCTGTCAATACTCTTGGTCTTGTCTAATGGCGAGTTTGCACAATTTCTTGCATGAAGTGGTAAAATTATACCCTGAAAGTGACATGTACTCTATTTTTCAGACCTGGCGCTGGAGAAATTCTTTGTACGAAGACGTGTGGGTGTGTGCAAGTTTGATGCTTTCTGAGGTACAAGAAGAGCTGGGTGTGATTGGAATTGAATCATCCGCACACTATTATGATCTGAATCCGATGGGCTTCATACGATGGAAATGATAAGTTTTGATTTTTATATCACTGAATTATGAAATCTGCTGTCTTTTCAAAAATATGATGTTCCGGTTAAAATAATAATAATTTTGCATATGTGCAATGCAGGTCAATACAATTATTTAGTGACATCACATATTTTTTTATTACCCGAGTCGCTTTCTAATGATACTAAATTTATACCCCCAATGTTTATATATTTAGAGTAATTGTTAGTTCAAGAAAAAAAATGAAAAATGAGCGCAACTTATTTCATTGAAAAGAAATACCAGACATATCAGAAATTCAATTCGACTCCCGACCGAATATGTTCTTTGCATCCAAAAACATATTTCTAATTGGTAAAAAAATTGCATTTATATCTCGACAATATATGTGCGGTTGTACAGTTTCACGAAAAACCGATATTTTGAGTGGTCGGTGTAAAAAGACAAAATATGTCTCACAAAAAACCTTATTTTTAACACAAAATTTTATTATTTTTACACAGCATAAACGATAAATGATATTTCATCGAAAAAACTTTGTGCGCATGTATGTAGATGTGAATTTTTCGTTTGATTTTTTCAATATTATAAAATGTATCAAAGATCATTTCAAGATAAATAAAAACATATATACTCAAGAGCCAAAAGATATTTAGAAATATAATTTTTTATTAGAGGGAGCATACGCACCCGGGAGCCGAATTGAATTTCCGCTACTCGTATTCCATACCAAAAGGATACTCTTTGGTCACTACAAAACAGAAACCTAGAGTTGACTTTCCAAAAAAGTGACCATGACCGATGAGTAAAAGTGCGAAATCGATTGGATGCTACAGAAAAAAATATTCATGGTGTTTTTGTAAGCTAAACAAAATTTCAGAATATGAAGCCAAATTTCAATCACCCGGTGCAACGCACGGGCAAATTTCCTAGTCTATACCTACTAATAAAGGAAGTAAGTTTCTCCCCAGGTTTTTCGTCCGTTTTGGTTTTGCCCTTGTTTTCTATTCTAAATTACAATGGTTGCCACCGCTCAAATGGAGAAGTCGCACGGTTCCGATAAAAAAAAAACAGACGGGGTGGTTTCCTTTCCTCCGTCTCCATCCCGCAGTCGAATCAGGAATCAGGACAGATTTCCCACGAAAATCAAATCTCCAACAGATTTTCCGTTTAATTTCTTGCCCCTTTCCCACGAAAATCCATCGATATATACACCACCTCCTTTGCCTGAAATCCTACAGAAATCTTCCCCAACCGGCAGCCACAAACGCCGCGGATCCTTTGCCATCGCGGCGGGGCGTGGCCCGATCCAAGCGGCAGGAGGTGGCTCGCCCGAGAACATCCAGGGCTAGGGTCTCCGCCGCTTGGCGGTATGGTTTTTCGTTAGGGACTGACCAGGTTCTCCTCCGCGTGCTCAGGCCGCGGAGCAACGCCGCCCCTGGCCATCCCCACCGACGGGAGCCGCGCGTGCCGACCTGAACTCGCGCGAGGATGAAGAAGGAGGCGAGGATCGATGTTAATCAAGGCCGCGACTGTACAGGCGAGGGGTGTCAAGGAAGAGGAGGCAAATCGCTTCCTGGATTTCCCCCAATTTTAGAATTGATTCCGTTCACTATGGTCCATACTTCTGAATCTCAACTGCTCCTGTGAGGTCGCGCCATGGCGGATTTGAGGTATTCCTCCAGCTTTACCCCAGGTCGATCGACATGGATTTTCTTTGTCGTCCCGGCCGCAACTCCTCTTCTCCCAAGGCTAACAAGGTTGGCACTGAGGAGGCCCGGGAGCTTTCCTGGAGACCCCATCTTTGAAACTGATAGTAGAAACGGGTTAAAGGAAAGAAGGATACCCTGATGAAGAAGAAAGGAATTGGAGAGGGAAGCACCGTGGCCGTACATGTACAGCTGCTCGGGCGCCGCCTCATCTTTCTTGCCTTCTTTGAATTCCAAATCGTGATTTAGTACCTGTGGCATTTGGTACTGTACTTAGAAAAATTGGTGGATATAGCTGAAGCCACACAGTACAGGAAAACAGAGCCACTGACTGCTTCGTGATGTGCTGTTCCTATTGATTTGCAGTTGCCTGCACTCTTCAGTGATAAGCATTTCTCACTGATATGTTATATTGGATAATCATCCATTCGAAGTTCAGACAACAAGGTCTTGTAAATATTGCCTTTTACCAAAAGACCAAAAACTACAGCCAATGAAGCGGCTACTATTATTTGTTATGTCTTTGTTTACACGTTGCATCAAAAGAGACATCGCACAAAACAATGAGTATTTTCCATCAATTATTTTTAAACATTACAATTTAGAAGTGTTTTTAGTTTTTTCTCGAATACTTTTTTAATTTGCAGATATATTTGTATTTAGAAAAAATAGAGTCAGTACTTTACCGCCTAAATTTTCCTCCAATTATGATACTGGTTCGACTTATGCGAGGCACCACAACGTCAATCCGCGGACTAGGCCTGGTGGTATTGCATGCTACTTAATATCTTGAGAATTGGTGTCGGGAATTCAAGTAGGAGAACATCTGTTGGATTGGATAATTTTGCTTCCTACATTTCTACGTTGTGATTTTTGTCAACATAGTTGTCCGGTGAATTTGTGGTGTTGTTAGGTGCGGGATTTGTGTCAGTTCACATTGCAGAATTTGTGGCATTGCTCGATGCCACTGGCCAGCTATGTGTTTGCAGGATTTGTCAGCCAAAATTTTGTATGAAATTTTTGCAGCTCAATATTTTAATGTGACTTTCTACACAGTTTTATTTACTTGTTCAAATTAAATTTTCAAGATGCAAATTTCAGCGGCCACATCCATCGAGTTTTTTATGATGGTAATCGCATACGTAGATGGCGCCTTCCAAATTAAATGTGAAGTGAGAGCTAACATATTCGAATGATCTAAAACAAAAGAAAATAAATAGTATGTATGTATTGTTTATTGTAAACCCGGTGCAACGCACGGGCACTTTTGCTAGTTAGTACCAAAGCCTCTTTCAATTTTGAAGGCGGCTATGTCATATTCAGCAAGTAAATTTAAGAATATTTTATAGAGAACTTCTAGGGGATTAAACTTTCAGAATCTTGTTTTAAGAAACTTTCAGAAAAGTAAACTTCTAGAAAGATACAAGCAACTTTCCAAAAATTAAACGTTCAGGAAAAAGTGAAAAGAAACTTTGGGAAAACTAATCTTTCAGGAATTAAGGCTTTCACATATTTTGAGAGTATAGAGCTTTCAACAATTTTTCAGAAAAATAGAGCACCATGTCATGACGAAGGGCCGCTAAAGCACCCAAAATAGAGCACATTTTTTCAGAGGAGGAATGTTGAGCTATCGGAAGAGGACGAGGGAGGGCTAAACGCATTGCATTGTCGAAGAAACGTGCAGGTGTGTCATTGACGTCCATCCTCAATCCCCTTTTTGTTGTATATGCGATCATCGCTGCTTCACCAGCTTTGCTTCGCGACAACTCTCTACCTTGGTCAACACAATTGCCTCCACAAACGAAGATGGGAAGGGAAAGTGAAGAAGGTGCTTGAGAGAGAAAAACTCGATGGAAGGGGATTAGATGGAGATGGAGTAAGATCTCATGGGAAATGGGGAAGGTTTGAGGAAAGGCAACTAGATAGTGGGCCCTGGAGCCACTAGTATGCCACCATTCATTAGATATGGATCTCAATTGAGATTAAGCCATTTGGGTATGTCCTCTCTATTTGTGCGACATGATCTGCATGTGAGTAGTTTGACGGGTAACTATGTTAAGTGAAAAACTCCCACCAACGAATCTGAAATGAAACCCCCATGCTCGCCTTCATCGGCGAACTCGATAGGGTAACGCTACTCCGACATACCCAAACTCACAAATATGATGCAAAAGACCTCGCATTGAATGGGATGATCCAAATCACCAGCAATTTCGTAACAACTGACGGTGATGCACGTGGCCCTCTGATGGCCACCACACTCCCCACCTAGAACAAGAAAAACCACAATCGCAAGAATTGATTCTGAGTTACAAACAAAAATCGCTAAAACTGAATCTTTGATGAGAGGGCTTCAGGTGCAGAATACACAATAAAGCTGACATGACTTGATGCTACACTCCTATAAAAAAAAGACTTGATGCTACACAGAGATGGTAACAACAACCCACCACGCACAAAAGACATGCAGTTGAGTGCAAAGCCATGAAACCCAGTTTGCCCCAAATGTGTATGATATGGTTGCTATGATTTTACCTAATTCAAATCTTTTCTGTGACATTTTTTAGAATTAATCATGTTTATATTAGATAAAGAAAACAATGTTTACACCAAGATAATAGGATAATTGAACCCTTAGACATAGAAAAACTTTGAAAAGGAGAAAAATACAACTATGATCATAAGACTCAAACTTCTCGTCAAAGCCGTAGCGATGGATAGCTTCGAAAACTCACCCACTAAAGTACATGTAAAGACCTGTAAAGGACAATTTGAATAGCCGCAACAATAGAATGCCTCGTACGATAGAGGTTGGAAATAGCGGTAAGCATATAAAAGGGTCGCTTCCCAGATCTAGGCAAGAAGTCGCGCTAGCATCGCCATACCAGCATGAAGATCTTGCTCGTGAAGGATCAAAAGAAGGGGTTGTCAAAGACGCCGCCGTTGAAGGTACTATCACATCAACAGATAACAACAACAAGAATAAACCCATCATACATGAAGACCGGCGGTGATCTCGGAACATGATACTAGTTGTCTCGTGAAATATAGCCCAACATTGCACAATTGCAGTAAAAGAGTCATATTTATTGGATTCGGTTAGTTCGAAGAACAAATTCAGGCCCATGCAAGAAATCGTTCAAAATGAATTGAGACGTATTCACGACCAGCCGCTGCACATTGAACCGTACATATAAACAGCATCACTCGGAACGGATGCAAGAGTATGATGACTGGTTGAAGAGTCAAAGACATACTCCCTACTATTCATAATAAGTGTTGAGGCTTTAGTTCAAACTTGATTAAATTTAAATTAAAGATGCGACACTTATTATGGATTGGAGTACTAAAATACACATAATGTTTCCAGCATGAAAAACACTACTACTTGAACTCTTACTTCTCACACGTTGGTTAAAATCTTAGAAGTAGTCAGCTAGTCAGGTGGCAGGAAGCAAGACTAGCACCAATATATGCTAGAACAGGTTTGTTTTTACAACCTCGGGGTAAAGATTTGCTCATCAAGCAAATCGCAGTACCGTAAGAGAACCTGAACAAGGCTGAAAGGTCGATCTGGATTGTCCACGCTGGAGATAAACTCCATCTTGTCATCCCTTAGGTCATACACGGACGTGTATTCTGATTTCGCACCCAATAAGGAAAGTATATGCAGTCACCATCGACGGACGGAAGGTTACTGGCATCCACAGACAAGCACCTCTCGTGGCCAAGGAACAGCGCATGGCATCCGCCGAGGCTCTTGACCTCCTCCAACGACTTGCGCTCGACGTCGACTCTGAAAACTTTCAAGGCTCGATGACCACGATGGCGAACGAGCAGCAGTTCTCCGGCAGACTCCACGAGATGATAATACAATCCGATGTTATCTTCCTCTTCTTGTGATAAATATACGTCGATATTCAGCGGCACCTCGGCTATGAGGAGACCGCACCACCATCACGATGCTCTGCTGGCGCGACAAACTTGAGTATCCGTCTTCGCAGATCGACCATATAGACGTTACCTTGGAAGGTGCCCATGGTAGTCGTGCTCTTGCCAATGTCCTCCTCGGTAAACTCATCACTGGTTGGAGCAGCCCATGCAACCATTGCATATCCCCCCAAGACCAGCCTCGAATCGCCCGTCACCGCGGTTGACCTAATATCCTCGAAAGATTTATGGAATTGTGCGGTAAAGCGAAGGATGTCGCTTGTCAAGGGGTTGAGAACACAAGCCACGTTCGGGGGTTGATCTCTGTCCCCGAGCACGAGAAGACCGTCGGATGCACCGATGAGGATGTGGTCATGAAGCACCGGGAGGTGCAAGCGGCGGAACCGCCCGGTGAGGACGTTGAGGAAGAGGGAGACGTCGTCGTCGTCCTGGTTCTTGAATGGCAAGTCGAGCATGACCCAGTGGTGTGGTCTGAAACGGAGGTCGGCGATGGCGGCAAGTGGAGATGGCTTGGCGACGGCAGAGCACCAGCTGGAGCAGACGGCCCTCATGTTCATGTACGCCTCACCGCCGCCGGTGGTGGAGAGGACGCAGTCGGCGATGCCTTGGAGAAGCTCCGGTAGAAGTTCTGCCCAGTCCGCCGTGATCGACCGGTGATCGTGTCTTTTTGCGCGTGTCGTACTCATGCAATGCAACCGCGTGCGTGTGTCCTACTCCTAGATGTATGGATTGATGCAACCACGCGTGGGCGTGTGTTGCGTACAATTATAGATGGATATATCTATATATACCTACTAATAAAGGAAGAAAGGTTTCTCCCCAAAATTTTCGTCCGTTTTTGAATTACCCCTAATTTTCGTCCAAATTTCATACCTTGCCACCGGGTAGTCAATGAAAAGAAAAATAACGGTTGCGTCCGTTTTAGCTTTGCCCAGTTTTATGCTTTAGAATTGCAGATATTGCCACCGCCTAAACTAAATACTAAATACGTTGTCCTGCCATCGCTCCTTTGGGATGTGTTCGGTTTTAGGATGAAGTGGAATGGAATGGAACCATTCCATTCCATTCCATTCCACTCCATTCCATTCCACTTCATACTTGCGTTCGGTTGATCTGGAAAGGAGGGAATGGAACCACATGGAGTTAATCTAAAATCTAATTAATTAGAGCCTAATTAATCTAAACATTATTCATTGTAGCCTAATTAGAGCCTAATTAGGCGTGGGGACGGCGGCCTCGTCCTTGCGCTGGTCGAGGAAGCTTGGGAGCGAGCTGGGGGAGCGCGGCGGCCGAGCGCCGCGACCTCGGGTGCGAGTCCCGCATGGAGCCGGAGCGAGGAGGTGGCCGGGTGGCGGAGTCGGGCTGCGCCGGCGCGCTCCGGGCCGGAGCTGGTGGCGGCCAGGCGGGAGCAAGGAGAGAGAGAGGCTCGGGGCCGGAGCTGGTGGAGGCCGCCGTCGCGCCGCGCCTGGACGAGGCCGCCATCTCCACGGAAGCATGGGAGAGAGAGGGATTAGCACATGGGAGAGAGAGGGATTAGCACGCAGATCGAGACATTCCACCTCATCCGGCCGATTTGCCCGGACGGGTGCGTTCCGCATCTGGGCGGAATATTCCCTTCCATTCCATTCCACCTAATTCTACAACCGAACAGACCCTTGGTTACTCACCTGTCACGCTCATCCTTGGCCCATGGGATCGCTCACGTGTGTGGGTCATGCTGGACCAGTTATCTTTGTAGAGCGGGCCGTGCCAACGGCTGAAAGGCCCAATTAACCATCACAGAGCGATCAGGACAAATCATCAGAACCGAACTGATTATGGCGCTACGGCTCAACGCCATGCACATATATTGTATGGATAGTCCCACCTCGCTCCTATATAAGAAATTTCACCAGTTTATATTCGTAAGTTTTTTGGGTTATAACAAGCCACAACAAGCACCAGAGCCATTGTATGGTCTAAGATTTAATGTGGGAGCCGGAATAAAAAAGGAACCGTGCGCTTGTGTGGCATGAGAAAGGAAGCTGAATTAATGTGGGAGAAAGAAAAGGAAAGCGAAAGCGAATTAAAAGGACAAATTGCAGAAAAAATACGCTGGCAGTGGCGAAGAAGAAAGGTGCGGTATGGCGACCGGCCGTCTTATGACTACTACTTAAGAGAAGAGAGAGCGCGCACGAAGGAAGAGAAGATGGGTCCATGGGGCTGCTCTACGACAGAAATATAGATGTCCTACTACTTCACTCTGCTACTCTGATGAGCTGTTGCTACCAAAAAATTTAGAGAAACCATCTTCTATTGTTTATTTAAATTGTAAATTTTAGAGAAATTGTTGCTGCTGTTTATGACACTAGATTTTGCTGATGTTTTTACTCAAATTTTCCTGAAATGCTTTTACTGATATATTTAGCCTCTTGTTTATTTGTCATATAAGTGGACATACAAATTTTATTGGCCCCAAATTTAAGTGTTCATGATTTTTTCTCTTAGGAATCCTTACCAACCATATATTTTAACAATTCTACCAAGGTTTCAAATTAAAGGTTTACCAATCAAATATAAAATAAACAATGTCAAAATAGAAACATTCAAGATTCATATAGACTACAACAATAATGTTCAATTGTTGGTTCCAATATGAAAATAGCAAATATATAAATTTATTTATTTATTTATTTTATGAATCGCTTCACTCTTAGTTGGTATAATCTATTTTTAGAGTGTCATTTCATTGTCTTCTGCTTTCAATCTGCTTTTAGTACTAACAATTGCTACGGTGACCTAATCTCGCTTGGAGTGTGTTCACTATTTTTTGGAAACTGATTTTGCTCACTAAACTATTGCAGGTGAAGACCGTGGTTCCCCGAGGTAGAGCGGTGCAAGGTGCGCCGCACCAAGAACTTGAGCTGCGCGGTGTAGGGTGAAAGCCATCAGGTTTTTGATCCAGGGTGACGTGTGGTGCAATACCGTTGGTGCCCCGAGCCAAGACGAAGTTTGGTGCATGCCAACGGGTCCCCGAGATAGGCAACATGAGGTGTAGGCTGACGGGTCTTCGAGGAAGATGACATGAGGGGGATTTCGAGGACGGGGAGGGCAGTGCAGCACAGCATCGTCGGTGATCAGGAAAAGGGGCGGAGCCATACCGGTGTCACCATGGAGCGCATGAAGGACTCGTGGCACACGTGTCTAAAAAAGTGGTCGGAGAATCCGTGGCAACGCACGGGTATTTTTCCTAGTATATATATATATATATGCAAACTATTGAAAACTAAACGTTAGCTAGCAGAGTTCGAGTCGGAGACACATGCATGTACTCGTAGTGGCAAGTTTGAAGTCTGCTAGAGTTGCCGTTTGAATCCAGTCCTACCAATACGTTGTGTCCTAGTCGAAATTGGTCTGTACGTGGAGTTCCAGTTCCTGACGGAATATCGTATATACCGTGGAGGAGTCGTAGCTTGTATTTAGGAAATCAAACTTAGTGTTGAGTCCGAGTACAATTGTACAAAGTTTGGTGAACTGTAGTTCTTCATATGCAGTTTGAAGGCAACAAACAAGTTGTATGAGTTGGGTACTCTAAATAAATAGAAAAACAATAAGTGCGCATGAGGGATGTCAACGGGTCTCCTCTGCCCGGGAGTGACTTCTCATCCACATCCCAATTTAATAATTAGGAAGACCTTTTTCCCATCTGTATCCCACCGTCCGCCGCTTGAACGCGCACTGAGGTTGGACATGTGCGCGCCTATGCTAAGCTCGGAATGTTGGGACTCGACGTGCTACTTCGTAGCAAGTAATTGAGCATACACGTCTCGGACAGGCATGGGGTCAGACTGAAACCCTGAATCAGCGTGTCATGCTCACTGTCAACACCTTGGCACAAAATCCCAGTAAATTCTTCAGAGCGAAAGGGTTGCACAATGGAAGCAAGCGTGTAAGCCATGGCCTTCACTTTGTTGACGAAGACCGTTGCCGACGAGTCGAATTTCTTGGTCTGATTGAGTTCGCCATGGATCTTCATGCTCTGGTTGTGGACTGCGACGTGAAACTTCCAGCTAGGGTTTTCCACACTTCTCGAGACGTGGTCACCACCCTCATGATCGCGATCACGCTCTCGGTGAGGGAACATATGGTGACAGAGAATATGGTCTGGTCATGTTGGTGCCAAGCAAAGTGTAGCGGGTTGGAGATGCTATCCACAATGTCTCCTTCAACCTCGGCCACGGGATTATGGATCATCGCAGGTAGGCATGGAAGAGAACCGTCAACGTACCCATGTAGTAGATTGCTCCTAAGAATAGGAAGAACTTGGGTGGTAATTATTCCCGGTAAGCTTCATAGTGATCTGGTTCGTCAGGCCAATTGGCAAGGATGGTACAGTATGACGGAGGTCACGGATGAGCCGGCAGGGTATCGGAGGTCACAGAAGAGGTCTGCGAGGTCGCCATGGCAACGCGGGGGCGGAAGCAATCGACGATGTCAAAATCTAGGGTTTTACATTGCTGCCAGCTCTGATAGGGAATCGCAGGACACCTCAACAGGTCGGCCTTTGCATTTATAGTAGAGGGGTGTTTTGGAACATGGGTCCATATGCTCTCTATATTTCGAAATGCATCTTACATACATTTTAAATTTTTTTAAAATTGAAACTAAAAGTTCGCACGTACATCTTCACGTGCTACGTGCTCACAAAGTTGTTTCATAAAAAATCGACTTATCATGTGACGTGTGTAAAAAAGACAAAATTCAGTGCTAAAAATAATGCTTTTCACAAGATAAATTTTCTCTTTTTTATATAGACCACACAAAATATTGGTTTTTTGTGAAACTTGACGAACGCACGTATATTATGAAGATGTACATGTAGATTTTTTTGTCCAAATTTTTCGGTATTTCGAAATATAATTTTTTTAGTAAAGGGAGCATACGCACCCGGGAGCCAAATTGAATTTCTGGTATTCAAGCGGTATACTAAACATGTACATGTACAACTACAATATACAGTTTATCAATAGTGACCCAGGATGAAGAACATCACTCTGCTGCCCTATTGCAGACCGAATAGCAATTGTAGAAGATTTTTGCAGTCTCAGGATATGACATCTGGAAAGCAGAACAAGCAGCTGGAGATATGAAATGTAGTATAGTTTCATAGGCTCTCCTGAATCCTGCGCATGTATATATCTTACCTTCCTGCTGTTTTTGTTTTGAACTTGGAATGTATGGCTTCGCTCGTTACCGGAATTGGACAGAAACAAATTCAACAAGTGTACATTTTAATGGGGGCACACAAGCTGACATGTATGTACATAGCTTTAGTCAATACTGCTTCGAGCACAACATGCCTATTGTCAGAACATGGACTGAAACAAGTATTCATGAACAGCTAATAGATCAATTCCATTGTTCGGAAACCCTATCCTCCTCCTCCTCCCGTCCCCCTCCCGGGCGTTGGCGGAGGGTCCGCTCGCCCTGTCCCCCAGCCGCCCCCCGACAGCCCCCCCCCCAGCCGCCACTGCCGCAAGCCTCGGCCCCGGCCCCGGCCTCGGTCGACCTTGGCTCCGGCCATGGCCCCAGCCACAGCCCGGCTCCAGCCCCGGCTTCGGCCATGGCCCCAGCTCCGGCCACGGCCAAAGACCCGACCCCCACCATGATCCTGGCGGCGGTGGAGGCACCCCCTCCGTCGAACGATGAGGGGGAGGAGAGGGTTTCCGCGACGGTGTTCCATGGAAGGTAATGAAGCGCCGGTGGAGGAAGCCGGGCGGCACGACTACTTGGCCGGGGCCTGAGGCTCTCCGTCGGTAGCCATGGAGGATTTGGTGGAGCGGTGGCGGCCTCCGCCCCCGATGACGGTTCGGCGGTGGTTGATACGCGTACAACACGCGTCCGTTGGGAACCCCAAGAGGAAGGTGTGATGCGTACAGCGGCAAGTTTTCCCTCAGTATGAAACCAAGGTTTATCGAACCAGTAGGAGCCAAGAAGCACGTTGAAGATTGATGGCGGCGGGATGTAGTGCGGCGCAACACCAGAGATTCCGGCGCCAACGTGGAACCTGCACAACACAACCAAAGTACTTTGCCCCAACGAAACAGCGAGGTTGTCAATCTCACCGGCTTGCTGTAACAAAGGATTAGATGTATAGTGTGGATGATGATTGTTTGCAGAAAACAGTAGAGCAGTATTGCAGTAGATTGTATTTCAGTATAGAAAATTGGACCGGGGTCCACAGTTCACTAGAGGTGTCTCTCCCATAAGATAAACAGCATGTTGGGTGAACAAATTACAGTTGGGCAATTGACAAATAAAGAGGGCATGACCATGCACATACATATTATGATGAGTATAGTGAGATTTAATTGGGCATTACGACAAAGTACATAGACCGCTATCCAGCATGCATCTATGCCTAAAAAGTCCACCTTCGAGTTATCATCCGAACCCCTCCAAGTATTAAGTTGCTAACAACGAGACAATTGCATTAAGTATTGCGCGTAATGTAATCAGTAACTACATCCTTGAACATAGCGCCAATGTTTTATCCCTAGTGGCAACAAAGACATCCATAATCTTAGAGATTTCTGTCACTTCCCCAGATTCACGGAGACATGAACCCACTATCGAGCATAAATACTCCCTCTTGGAGTTACAAGCATCTACTTGGCCAGAGCATCTACTAGTAACGGAGAGCATGCAAGATCCACTACAAGAAAAGTTGCCATGGCCGACGAAGTTGAAGTCGCGCCGTGGTTGCTGGTGTACCATGGCCGACGATTTTTGGTCCCTCCGTGGTGCATGTCAAAACTTTTTTTTTCTCATTTTTGAGGCCACCTAGCCCGACGAAAGCGGCCAAAACGTCGCGTATGGTGGCCCGGGACGTGGTGCATCTCGAAATCTCGGGTTCGTCGGCCGAGTCAACGCAAATCCGCACCGCCGAGGGATGTAGGGCCCAGATGGCGCCATCTCGTTCAACGTTCTCCGATCGAGCCATTTACGATGCAGGATCATGGGTCCCGCATGTCATCCTCTATGAACCAAAATTCTTTCTATTCTTGGATTTTTTTGACCCCCTGATTTCCGGCTACTTCCTTTTTCTTTTGATCCCTTGCCGCCTTGGAAACGTTGAGACCGCTGCTGCTAAATGGGACCCGCATGTCATCCTCTATGTGCAATCAACTTTCTTTTCTTGGAGTTTTTTTTGGCACCTCATATTTGGTCACTTGCCTTTTTTTTCGATCCCCTGCCGCCTTGGAAACGTTGAGACCGCTGCTGCTAAATGGGACCCGCATGTCATCCTCTATGTACTATAAAACTTTCTTTTCTTGGATTTTTTTGGCACCTCATATTTGGTCACTTGCCTTTTTCTTTCGATCCCCTGCCGCCTCTCAAACGGTGATACCGCTGCTGCTAATTGGGACCCGCATGTCATCCTCTATGTACTATAAAACTTTCTTTTCTTGAATTATTTTTGGCACCTCATATTTGGTCACTTACCTTTTTCTTTCGATCCCCCGCCGCCTCTCAAACGGTGATACCGCTGCCGCTAACTCGGGACCCGCATGTCATCCTCTATGTACTATAAAACTTTCTTTTCTTGAATTATTTTTGGCACCTCATATTTGGTCACTTACCTTTTTCTTTCGATCCCCTGCCGCCTCTCAAACGGTGATACCGCTGTCGCTAACCGGGACCCGCATGTCATCCTCTATGTACTATAAAACTTTCTTTTCTTGAATTATTTTTGGCACCTCATATTTGGTCACTTACCTTTTTCTTTCGATCCCCTGCCGCCTCTCAAACGGTGATACCGCTGTCTGCTAAATGGGACCCGCATGTCATCCTCTATGTACTATAAAACTTTCTTTTCTTGAATTATTTTTGGCTCCTCATATTTTTTCACTTGCCTTTTTCTTTCGATCCCTCGCCGCCTCTCAAACGGTGATACCGCTGTCGCTAAATGGGACCCGCATGTCATCCTCTATGTACTATAAAACTTTATTTTCTTGAATTATTTTTGGCTCCTGATATTTTTTCACTTGCCTTTTTCTTTCGATCTCATGCCACGTTTGAAACGTTGAGGAACCTGCAGGCTCATGGGACCCGCATGTCATCCTCTATGTACTATAAAAGTTCATTTTCTTGGTTTTTTTCACC
>NC_061513.1:21759325-21935803 GCF_022539505.1 Lolium rigidum
TTCCGCCTACAATTAAGAAACTGCTGACGAGGCCAGACAGCTATCTGTGGACCTGATCGAAGAAGCTCAGAATTTAGCTGATCAACGCTCCACCATATACCAGCAGAAGTTCCGACGCTACCACAGCCATCGAGTCCGGAATCGCTCGTTTATGGCCGGAGACCTGGTCCTCCGCCTTCGACAGGTGAAATACCATAAGCTACAGTCTCCATGGGAAGGACCTTTTGTCGTTAGCAAAGTGCTTCACAATGGATCGTACTACCTCGTCGATTTCCGGGAGTTGAAAGACAGACCTACAAATTGGCACCGGAAACGCAAGCGAGAAGATCCGGGTGACATATACGACGAAACAGATCGACCCTGGAACATTTCACAGCTACGTCCTTTCCACACTTAGCATAATTTTCCGAGTATCATACTCTGTAATAGTTATACATGATCAAATGAAATAAAGCTTATGGTTCACTCTTTGAGTCTTTTACCTCCTTTACTTGTTCATTTTTAGATCGTGTATGTTTTTCGACAAAAACCGCAGAGCTGGATATTTCCGCCTAGGCGTGTATGAAAGTTGTGATTTTCAAAAATCGTCCTTTAGGACGTAAGCTGAAGTTTTCTGATGGAAATGTTCTCTGTTGCGAACTCATGGATTCCTAGTAGCGATTTCCGGCACCTAAGCTGGGGGCTTGTTTCCGCGGTTATTGACGGATTGCCATTGGGCTTCGTCGCCGCTGGCGAGTGTTTCCGGCTATAGGTCTTCCGGCTCGTGGAAGGTCAAATGAGCAAGCCGGGAAACAATGAAGTCAGCACTTGCTTTCCGACAAACGAAACATGCAAATAATATTAAAGGATAGCAGGATAAGTTGTTTCCGCCCATGCATAATATGTTTCGTCCCTAGCTACTTAAGAATTTAAGTTATATTACAAACCCTCTTGGGGCCAAAATGATGCATTGTTTTTTCCGCAGGAATAAGTTTTTTACTTCTCCTTAGCCGGAGAAGCTTCAACATTGACTTCAGCCTCTAGGGCCTCTTTTTCTGCATCCTTTGCGGGAGAGGAGGCATCTTCGTCATCTTCTTCTTCATCTGCAGCTGGAGTCGCAGCGCCACTTTGATCCTTCGAGCCCGTCCAAGTGTACTGACTTCCGGATTCGGCAGGTCTGGACTCCGCCTCACGTTCCTGAAGAAGCTCCGCTTCAAGGGGTTCGTCGACTGGAAGAACTGCCTTGTCATAAAATTCGTTATGGCAAATTCTCCGGGCAATGCGCGTGTCGTAACCGACAACTGCATCCAGAAGCGCGTTGACGTCCGCGCCCGGAGGAACACCAGCAGTCACTCGTTCAAGATTCAGCTCCAGATGGTGCGCCAAGCACATGGCCAAAGACATGGCAGCTGCGCCCCGCGCCGAGGAAGCTTGCAGATCCACTACCAATTCTGGAAGCAAATCCATCCTCTCAATGAGCTCGCGCACATCGCAGGTTCGGCTCTCCTTGATATTAAGGTTGTGGCATATCTTCCTGGAGGCGGAGATGAGGTCTTTGCAGTCTTCTCCGGCTAACTGAAGCAGATCATCGCACGGGAACTGGCTCCGGCGTTCTTCATTGTATCCAAGTGGATCTGAAGGGCGCAATTTTGGATAAGTATAGTAAAAATTAGCACAACACATGCACTACTCTATGAGCTTGGAGGACATACCCATGAAGTCGGAATTCAGCAGGTCCCAGCAACCCTCCGCTGTCTCCATGTATTTCCGGAGTCCCCCTAGCTCCTTCTGCTGCGCCTTGATGGTTTCACTGTCAGTTCTTCTCTTGAGCTGGAATTCGCCCTCCTTGCGGATAAGCTCCGAGTTTTTCTCAGCGAGCGATTTCTCCGCCTCGGCAAGTTTTGCCTCAAGAGTTTTCTGGGAGGCACGCAGAGTTTCCAGCTCGGAAGAGGCCGCAGCAAGAGATGAGGATGCACCTGCTAAAAGGATATGTAAACATAATTTGGAATACGGAAAAAACTTGCAAGCAAAAAGAGCGTCGGAAACTAACCTTGAGCTTCCGATAGCTGCTTCTTCAGATCCGCATTTTCCTCTTTGAAGTTTTGAATTTTTTCCGCCTGGCTGAGGGTAACGCGGCGCTGAAGAGCAATATTCTTGTGCAATTCATAATGCAAAGCCTGCTGTTCCTGAAAATTCAGCCAGTGCAGGAGTAAGTTCAACATCTTCTTTATGGTTAAGTCTTTCTGAAGCATTGTTGCCGGAAAATTTCCGCCATAATGCTTGGGGGCTACCACGACATTTAAATTTTCCCTCAGTTTGAATTTTTTCTCTAAGTATCTAGACGCTAACTAAGTTAGTTCCCGCCTAAATACTTGGGGGCTACTGGGGAGGTACCTTTCGTTTGCAGATGAGCTTGTCAAGGAATTGGCCGGTCTCCTTCTTGAAGTTTTGGATTTCTGACGTCTCAGCGTCGGGTTTGCCCCAGGCATTGTTCAGCATTGAGTTGAGCAGATCTTGCTCTAGCTCCCACTTTTCCGCCTCAGTTAGTTTGTTGAAAAACTTTGTGGCGTAGGCTTTGGGGGTGGAGGTAAGATCAGCCGGATCTCCAAAATTCTTGGGGAAGACGACCATATCACTAGTTGCAGCTGCAGATTTGCCAGAAAAAGTGACTTCTGCTTCTTCATGGACTTCTGCTTCAGTTTCTTCAGGGGCAGGGCCTTTGTCGCCGGAACTTTCTCCGCCCGCTCTGCCGCTGCTAACCGGAATTATTTCCGGTGGAGTGGATGCAGCAGGAGCTGGAGATTGATCCGCGGGAGGGGGAGATGGCTGTGGAGTAGGTAAGGGGACGCTGGGCGGAGCTGGCGTCGCGGGCCCAACGGCGGGTGACTTCTTTGTCATATATTTGGTGATAGGCTCTTGGGCGCTGGTCCGCGCGGTGGTGGTACTCGGAATCCTGCAAGCATGCGAGGGAAACACATAAGTAACGAAGTTCACTAAGATGAAAAACGCATGATACCCGGAAACTTACGCCGCTCCCGGAATGTTGGGACGTGAGCGCTTCCCTGCTGTTGTCAGCAGCTTAAGGCGCTCGCGTTCCGCCTTCTTGGAGTCGAGCGGAGGTGGCTTGGTCACTTTGGGTTTCTTAGTGGAGGCCTTGCTGCTGCCTCCGGCTTCAGGGCCGGAAACTTTAGCGCGGGGACGCTTTGAAGGTCGAGGGGCAGCCTTTCGGGGCACATGCACCTCTTCCTCCTTAGGGTCTTCCGGATCCTCCTCCGCCGCGTCACCACTGACGGGTACTCGGAGTATTGCGCGTAGATCTTCCTCCGCCAAAGTATCGAGCTGCGAGGAAGGTTAGGAGAACAAGTTCAAATATGCTAAAGAAATAGGAAGCTGAAGAACGTCAAAGGAGCAAGGGCTTACCGGAGGACATTTGTCGTTGGTGTTGATGTCTTTGATCAGTTCCGGGACCGGCTGGCCCCGGCCTACCTTCACCAGCGTCTTGAATCTCCTTTTTCAGAGAATCAACCGGAAGATCGTGGCGCGTTACCCGGAGAGGATCGTCCACCCCCATGTACTCGCACATCTTGCGTGCGTTGTAGCGGAGAGGCTGGATTCTCCGGGAAAACCAGCTCAAGGTTAGCTGGGCTCCGGTTAGTCCATCGTGGACCAACCAAGAAATCCTCCGAGCTGCCTTCTCCAGGATAGGGGTTTGGGCGAGCGAGGGGATGATGCTCCAGCTAGCAAGTTCTTCTGGAGGGGTGTTGCTGAAGGGGGGGAGTCCGTCGTGGACATTCGGAACTGAAGCGTTCTTCACGTAGAACCATCCGGCATTCCAGTACCGGACGGATTCGTGGGAATCATGGGGCGGATACATACGACCACGTCGGAGCATAATGGTCATACTCCCGCAGTTCAGCATAGCCTTGTCTTTTGTTTCTTTCTTCACTCCGAAGAAAAATTGCCACAATCTGACATCTGGTCGGATCCCAAGATGCCCTTCGCAGAGAGTTGCGAAGTTGGAGAGCAGGAGGTATGAGTTTGGGCAGATGTTGTGGGGCTGGAGCCCATACGTGTTGAGGACGGAGAGGAAAAACTCCGAACAGGGGAGCGATAGAGCGCGCTCGACCCACGCCTTGGTCATGACTCGTTCATCCGCGTCGGGTTTGGGGATGTCGGAGTCGCGCATGAAACTCCAGTGTTCGGAGATCATGCCCTCGTTCTGGAGCTCTCTGAGCTCCGCGTCGGTGGTCTCGCAGGGCCACCATTGGCCCCTCACTCCCTCGCTACTCCGGGCCTTGGAAGTCTTCTTGTTTTCCGCCTCCTGGACTTTCGCTGCCATTCTAGCTTGGCCTTGGAGTTCTTCTTGGAGCTCTTGAGCAGTTGGAATCCGGCCTAATGCGGTACTGGAAGAGGCGGAGAAAGGTTGAGAAAGCCTAATGTCGGAAACGAACGGTGGCAGATATGCAATGGGATCCGGGTAAATTGGTTCCACAGTGCTGGGTTCCGGGCTACTCGGAGAACTACCAGTACAATGCGGAGAACCGTGCGACATGCTTCCGGCTGCACCCATGCAAACTAAGTTGAGAACCCGGAATCTACACTAGTCTACTTCTTCTTCTACGAGGCCGGTGCATGTACCGTTAATGGCGCGGCGGTCCGGCGAAACTCCGGTGAGGTGGAGGTCGACGGACTTGCGGTTCTAGGCCTCCGATGACCACGGATCGGCGGCGGAGAAGTTTTCCCGATCAACCGTGGCGAACTCGGTTCGAGGAGAGGCCTGGAGCGGTGGCGCGCGAAGCTCTCTGTGCAAAAGCTCGCCGGAGATCAGATCCGATGGGCGGCGCGACGCGAGGAGGAAGATGAAGTGGTGAGGATGAGGTGAAAGAATGCTAAGTTACCGCGCGTGGGGGTATTTATAGACCTCGCGCGGAGATTCGTGATTCGGATCTAACGGTGGAAACGGAACAGTCACACCGGCGGATGATCGACACGTGTCTTAAGTCAACATGCGGTAAAACAACGTGGAGGTGATTTAACTGTGCACTCCCGAAATTTCCGGATAAAGATTCGGATCTCCAAAAATTTAGCGCGGGAAAAGAGGAAGTTGTGCGCGGGAAAAGTGAAATTTCCGTTGCATTACCAAGTTAGAAGAAAAGAAGATTTACGGATCATTGAAGCCGGAAACAAGTGAAGTTTTGAAGCTCTTCAAGATTCTCTTCGGATCCGAGCTGAAAGGAGTCGGAGGAATGATGAATCTCGGAGAACTTCGGGGGCTACTGTTGTGGGTATACTTTATGGGTATATCAACGGCATGGCCTAGATCCGGCAAGCCCGGGTGGCCCATAGTAGGTGACGTGGCATGTGGCCCGTCAGGCGCCCAGTTGCTGTTGATCCTGAAGGATGAAGTCCAGCCCAGATGCAGGGAGCCGGATCCCGACCGATCTACGAAAGAGGCCGGATCCGTGAAGGCCCATGAAGTATCCGGATCCAGTACGTACTAAGAGGAAAGGCGGATCCTTGACGTACACGGCAAGACTTTGTACCGTAGTTAGGCAACTTGTATTCCGGCTAGGACTCTCCGTGTAAACCCTAGATCCGTGCGACTTTATAAGCCGGATTCTGGCAGCCCTAGAGGCAGAACAACAACTCATTGTAACAACACGAAAGCGCCCAGATAATACCAGACAAGCAGCAGTAGGCCCTGTCATCGAGCAGGTGTTCCGAAGCTGGGTAAATCGCGTACCACCGTCCCGAGTGCTCTCCGCCCTATGGCCCCTACTTCTTCTCCCCCTCATGAGGATCCCTCCTCCGAGGTACCGTCGATTAGGCAACGACAGCCAGATTATACCGCGCCTGTTGGAGATGCTCTAAAAGCTACAGGCAAACTGAAGATCAAAGTTCCCCGCAGGGAGAACACTATCATCTTCAGATAATTTCCTCTTTGCATCTGTCATCGTGCAAGCCTCAACACCATCGCGGCCCACATTGTTTCCTAGTAAAGATATCAGCTGTTACATGTAGCATCAGCCTTGCTCATTTGCAATTTTGCATTGCAAGCCGCGTCGGCCAAATTATCTATAGATCAACCCAGGTATACATAAGCTCCATCTAGTAGTCTAAACACAATAATGAACGAATGCAGTACCTAGAGCTGCAGCGTAATTCTTGCTTGCTCTTCATGTTTCAAATGTGAACTAGTTGTTGGCCCAAGCTAAATAGTCCTCTATAGTATGGTAGAGATGGCTGAGTTGACCTTGGATAGCCGGACCTGAGGAGCAATGTTGTAGGGGTGACTACGGTCAACACCAAAGCTGTTTGTGTGACAATATCAGTCTAAAGATGTCCACTCTTCTAGTTCCTTGTATGAGATAGCTAAGTGTTGAGGGGTGACACTCATGTTTCTTCCTGTAATGTGTATTATTAAAGCGCTCCCGATAATTCATATGTTTTTGTGGCTATTGGCACAAAACAATATTATCACTAGGGATAACTGAGGAGCAAGAATACGGAAGAACCACAGGAGTCTGTCTCTTCTGCAAGCAACTAGAATGAGTTAACCATCTTCCTTATAGAATTTGTTGCAGCCAAGATAATTGGCAAGGTGTTTTACTTTGTGTAACATGGTTTCGTTACATTTGCGGTAACATATCAGTGGGGTAGTCATTCTAGATCTTCTGCTCTGAATATTGCTACTTCTATTGTACTGTGGAGCCACAGTGAAATTGTGTTTAACCAAGGTTTGTGCATCAATATTAAACATGCCTGGAGAAGGGTTCTTTGCAACACAAGGGAGTGCCTATTACTGCACATAGGGGCTACTCGGACCAGACTGGAAAACTTTGTAGTAGCACATCTGGTGTCTGGTGAGCATCCTTCGCATGCCCACCAGGATCTGCTATGATAGTACAACCTGGGTCATAGTGATCGAAGATCCAAAAGTGATGGACTTTTAAGGGATTGGAAGTGCAGAAAAAATTCAAGAATTCAAAAGTTCGCAACAAGCATCATTGTAACAGGGGTACGCAAGCCAACATGTGTGTATATGTAGCTTAAGCCAATAGTACTTCAAGCACAACACACCAATTGACATAGCATGGACTGAAATAGGCATTCATGAAGAGCTAATAAACAACATCAGTCAAGCAAGCGGACGCAGGAACACGACTGATCAAAGAGATAACTGAAATACATATATTGTTCGAACATGAAAATACTGCTTGACCTCCCCTTCCTCGCATATATCGGTTGTAAGCCCAGAGTACTGATCGAAGTGGCAATAGCACCAAGGCCAGAACAGGTCTATTTTCACATACATTTAGGACAAGCGACGAAAATCGCAATACTGCAAGAGAACCGTAACAAGGCTGAAAGGTCGATTAAGATAGTGCTTTTCGGAGATAATATCCACCATCAAAATATGTTCAGTTCTTTGCCAGTCTCAAAATAACTCAGTTTTCTTTAACTGAACAATTCAGTTGTTTGTTAGACTCAAAACAATTGCTTAGGTCAATAACGGAAAACACAGTTAAAAAAACGGAAAACAAAAGAGTTACTCGTAGTGCGACATGCCCTTAATGGACATGATCGTCAGTAGCCAGGAACCCTAGAAACTGGACAAAATCAATTGGATTAGAAAATCAACTTGAGAGCGGGGGAATAGGGAGACATACCGTAGCCATAGCAGCCGTGGGGAAGTGGAGCTCTAACCCTAAGACCATGGCGATGACTGCGCGGCGACGGCGGCACTGGAAGAAACCCTTGCGGCCAGCTCGACCTGCGTCAGATCATGTCGGTGTCGCGTAGGCAACGTAGACGACGTCGGGAAGCCAGGGAAAGCCGCTAAGCTCGCTGGAGCTCAACAACTCAACCATAGCAATAAAACCTAGAATCGGGCAAGGTCAGGATCTCGCAATTTAGGAAGCAATAAAAGAATCTAATGTGATAGAGCAGTAGAACGGAGCGAGGTGAGTCTGTAGGTACGAGCGTAGTAGCGGCAGCGATCGGAGATGCCCGAGGTACCAATGGCGTCGGTGAGGCGACCACGGGTGTGAGTGTCAGAGGGGCGAGAGTGAGGTGGAGGAATATCAAGTGGTGCGGTCGGTTTGATTGACATGACCGATTCGGTCTGTTTTGTTCCACGAACCTAATAGGTTGGACCCACTGAGGGCAATACCGTCATTTCTTAAATAGCCAAAATAGGCCAAAATCTAACTATTTTAGGAAAATACCTACTTGTAGAGAAAATTGCAAAGACTACAAATATCTTTTTTGTTAGATTTATAAAAATCTATTTTTAAGAGAATAAAATGCCAATTGTGTTATTGAATTAAAGAAGGGCATTTTAATAATTAAAGATACCTTAGAAATAATAAAATTAGTAAAAAAATCCAAAAATATTGCAATCAATTTAAAATCAATTAAAAGTGCAACAGATCCAAGAAAAATAATTTGTAATCATTAAAATACACTCAACAACCCTAAAAGGGGCAAGATTGTAATTTTGCCTAAAATCCACACGCATGGGAAGGGAATTAGTAATACGCCAACAATGCATTCCATATAGTTTCATTAGAGCATCATTTGTATTTCCAAATAGTGTCCTTATTCGAGAATGGTGATATCTTCAGTTCCTCTATGTGACGCCCCCAAAACCGGTACCATGAGAATTCTAGCGATCCCGTTAAAATCCGCACGATATCTCAACTTTGAGACACCCTCCTACACGACGTGCGCAACGAAGGACACATGTGGTGCATAGCTTGGAAGATCCACCAGTGAATGGCACAGGTGTCGAGGGTACGACGAGTGAAACAAGAAGTTTTGCCGTGATTTGCCTGATACGATCTGATATCCTAGAGTAAATGACAATCTCCTATACATGGTACTACAATCTTTTATACAGGGAAGCTACGGATGTTGTTTAATTACAAACGACAATCGTGGGATTGCTATGTCTAACATTCCCCCTCAATCTAAATCTACAGTAATTAGGTTGAGATTGGTACCTAATTTCTGAAGCATTTGTTTGTTTACCGGTTTTGTGAATGCATCGGCCATCTGATCAGCGGAAGACACAAACTGAACCTCCAATGCTCCACTGCCACCTTCACTCTGACAAAATGAAAACCAGCCTCGATGTGTTTAGTATGTGCATGGAACATCGGATTGGCTATCAAGTAGGTGTAGCCCAAATTATCACACCAAAGCACCGGTGGTCATGGCTGAGAAATTCGAAGCTCCTTAAGCAATGACTGCAACCATGTGGCTTCGGCAGTCCTGTTGGCTAGCGCTTTGTACTCGGCCTCCGTAGATGAGCAAGATACTGTTGACTGCTTTCGATCACTCCAGGAGATAAGATTTTAGGACTAAAGAACACGACGAAATGGCAATCCTAGAGTAAATGACAATCTCCTATACAGGGAAGCTACAAATGTTGTTTAATTACAACCGATAATCATGGGATTGCTATGTCTAACACGCGCCACTGGACTTGGCTTGAACTTCTTCGTTGGCTGGCTCTTTTTCTTGCCTTTGTTCTAATAAAACTACTACATAGAGTATGTCTACAAAAGGATGTCGCAAGTTTATCTAAACTTATAGTATATAGATATATCCGAATATCTTTTTATGAACGGGGGAGTACTATAGATCATGGGCAGATCCAGCCTATAGTCAAGGGGGGCAGCTGCCCCACTCAATTTTCATTTACCTTGTAATATGCTAGCTAAAAACTGATTTGCCCCCACTTAAAATTATTATTTGCACCACTTATATATCATATTTTTGCCACCTCTCAAAAATTGTCCTGGATCCGCCCTTGCTATAGATTTTGGGCATAACACTATTTATGTGTTTAGTTGTAATATTTTTAAGAAATTGTGATGTATTTTCTAAATTTTGTGGTATTTACGTTCATTCAGTTTTCTTATCATTTTTTTCCTTTCAAATATTTATTCTAAATGGATTATACTTTTATTTTTTTTAAGCTCCATTGAGTAATGCTAAACGTTATAGTAGAGGGGCAAGTTCTATATCGTTTTCTTGAATTGTATTATGAGGTAGGAAGGGATGAGAGGATATGATATTTCCTTTTCAAAAAGGAACCCAAGCAGACCAACATCAATTGATTGAGAATTGATTGATGCAGCCATGCCCGTGACAGAACATGCATGTTGTGTTGAAATATTGGGCCCATACACATTGGCCCATACTAGATTTCAGGTTTCCCTATAAATCTCAAAGCCCACTTAGTGGCAGCCTTGTGAGTTTGAGCCCAAGTTGGTGGCAGCTCACTAGGGAGTGGCAAGAGGGGGAAGTTTAGTCCCACATGGAAAGTTGGGAGGAAGTTAGACCACCTTATAAGGTGGGTTGTTTCACCACTAGTAAGTGAGTGAGAATAGGAGTGCTACACGCGCGCGCTCCTCCTCCTCCTCGCTCGCTCGTCTCGACACGTCACGCCGCGCCGCGCCGCGCCGCGCCGCGCTCGTGGTGAGTGGATTGAGCCTCGAGCCGAGACTTTCCTTACTTTTTGCAGCTCAGGAAAACGAACAGAGTTCACGAGTTAGGGTTTCCACCTCTCTCTGCTTGCGCCGCCATCGTATACTCCATCCCGCTCGCCGACGTGCATCGGTGAACGGGAGAGCAGGTCTCCGGAACCACTCGTCCTTGCGATCCTGTACGGGAGAGGGTGAATTAGGTTTTTGGGAAGCGCTCTGCGCGACTGCTCAAGCTCTTCATCATGGGTCGCCTTCCGTCCAAGTCGGGCGGTGCTGCCTACCGTCGTCTTCAACGCCGTCTACTTCGACCCGTCGTCCCCGTCGTCAACAACGTTGTCATCAACAACGTTACTGCCGCGACATCATCTGCTACACCTCCACCAGATCGGTACGTGCGACATATCTCGATCTGTTTAGCGATGGATGCTTTACCGTTTGCGCCGTCGCTACTCATGTTGATTAATGCATCTAGTATGTTTGAGTTTCACATGTTGCTAGTTGCTGCCATCATGTTTTATATTCTGGAATTAATCATGGAAATTGTGCCTAATTATCCAACAATCCAAAAACCTAATTGTAGGCAATTTCCGAGTTAACAATGGCTGGTTTTTCCGATGCACTCGAGGCCGGATAAGTTTACCGGTGTGCACTTTAAGAGGTGGCGTATAAGGCCATGCTCCGGCTTACTCATCCGAAAGTGTTCGAAGTTACCGATGGTTTACCCGAAGGAACTATATCTGACCAAGATCAGAACAAGTTCAAGGAAAACAATACTCTCTTCGTCGGATGCGTTCTAAGTATTCTTGCCGATCGTCCGTGTGATGTGTACATGCACTTAACGTATGGTAAAGAGCTCCGAGATGCACCGAATGCTAAGTTCGGTGCAACCGATGCGAGCATTGAACTGTACATCATGGAGAGCTTCCATGACATCGGGATGGTTAACAACCGTTACGTAGTCGAACAAGCTCATGAGATACGATGCATTGCGAAAGAGGTTGAACTCCTTAAGTGTGCCTTACCCGACAAGTTTGTGGCTGGATGCATCATCGCTAAGTTGCCCCCTTCATGGAGGAACTTTGCCACAACTCTCAAACACAAGAGACGAGGAGATATCGGTTGAAAATCGATAGCATCTCTTGATGTTGAGGAGAAAGCTCGAGCTAAGGATAATACTGAGAAAGGAGAGGGTCGAGTCTAGCGCCAACATGATGCGAAGAAACCCTACGAGCAAGAATAAAGGGAATAACAAGCCCTCCTTCAATAAGCCTATGAAGACTACAACCTTCAAGAAGAAGAAGATGATAAACAAAGCGGATCCGAGCTGCTTTACTCGTGGAGAGACCGGCCACTTTTCTAAGGACTCGTCCAGAGAGGGCAGACCGCAAGAAAAAGGCGAGGCAAGTCAACACCGTGACCGCTAGCAATGCTGATGGGTACGGTAATCTCTTTACTCGTTCTTTCGGTATTTCAATCTCCATGTTGGTGGATTGATACGGGTGCTAATGTTCATGTGTGTGCTGACATATCCATGTTCACTTCTTACCAGTCGCCCGGGATTCTTCCGTCTTGATGGGGAATGGGTCACATGCTTCGTTCGTGGTGTTGGCACGGTAGATCTGAAGTTCACTTCGGGAAGATCGTGCGAGCTGAAGAACGTGCAGCATGTCCCTACTATGAACAAGAATCTCGTTAGCGGCTCCCTTCTATGCAGAGATGGGTTTAAGGTTGTTTTAGAGTCGAATAAAGTAGTTGTTTCCAAGTTTGGACAATTTATTGGTAAAGGCTATGAGTGCGGAGGCTTGTTCCGCTTTTCGCTTTCTGATTTCAGTAATAAGTCTGTGAACCATATTTGTGGCAATGTTAGTGATGATACCAGTGTTTGGCATTCTCGTTTATGTCACATTAATTTTGGTTTAATGTCTCGACTATCCAGTTTGAGTTTAATTCCGAATTTCACCATTGCCAAAGGTTCTAAGTGCCATAGTTGTGTGCAATCAAAGCAACCCCGGAAGCCTCACAAGGCGGCCGAGGAGAGAAACTTGGCACCTCTAGAACTCATACATTCTGATCTATGCGAGATGAATGGTGTGTTGACAAAAGGTGGAAAGAGATATTTCATGACATTGATTGATGATGCGACTAGATTTTGCTATGTTTATTTGTTGCGAACTAAAGATGAAGCTTTAGACTACTTTAAAATTTATAAGGCTGAAGTTGAGAATCAACTAGAGAGAAAGATCAAGCGTCTTAGGTCGGATCGTGGTGGTGAATATTTTCCTAAAATCTTTGATGAATTCTGTGAGGAACATGGCATTATTCATGAGAGGACGCCTCCCTATTCGCCCCAGTCAAACGGGGTTGCCGAGAGGAAAAACCGCACATCGACCGACTTGGTGAATTCCATGTTAGCCACTGCTGGTTTATCAAAGGCATGGTGGGGGGAGGCTTTATTGACTTCATGTCATGTCCTGAATAGAGTTCCTAACAAAAATAAAGATAAAACCCCTTACGAGGAGTGGGCTGGGAGAAAACCATCACTTTCGTATTTGCGCACATGGGGATGTTTGGCGAAAGTCAATATTCCAATCACTAAGAAGCGCAAACTCGGACCAAAGACGGTGGATTGTGTCTTTCTAGGTTATGCTCCGCGGAGTGTAGGCTATAGATTTTTAGTAGTTCAATCCGAGGTACCTGATATGCATGTTGATACTATTATGGAATCTCGTGATGCAACATTTTTTGAGAATATGTTTCCTATGAAAGATATGCATAGCATTGCTAGAATTTCTACCGAGATAATTCCTGAGTCTAGTCCATCTAATGAGTATTTTGAACAATCACATGAGAATGTTACTGAGAAGGATGACAATGAAGCTCCTAAACGGAGCAAGAGACGGAGGATTGAAAAATCCTTTGGTGATGACTTCATTGTGTACCTTGTGGATGATACTCCCACGTCCATTGCAGAGGCATATGCATCTCCAAATGCAGATGATTGGAAAGAAGCCGTCCATAATGAGATGGACTCGATTCTTTCTAATGGAACTTGGGAGCTATCAGAACGACCCCATGGATGCAAGCCTGTGGGCTGCAAATGGGTGTTCAAGAAGAAGCTAAGACCTGATGGTACTATTGAGAAGTACAAGGCGCGGCTTGTAGCTAAAGGCTACACACGAGAGAGAAGGCGAAGATTACTTCGACACCTATTCACCTGTCGCTAGACTTACCACCATTCGAGTACTACTCGTCCATGGCTGCCTCCTATGGTCTTATCGTTCATCAAATGGATGTAAAGACAGCTTTTCTTAATGGAGAGTTGGAAGAGGAAATCTATATGGATCAGCTTGATGGGTTTGTAGTAAAAGGTGAAGAAAGAAAGGTGTGCAAGTTGTTGAAATCTTTATATGGCTCGAAACAAGCACCTAAGCAATGGCATGAGAAGTTTGACGAACTTTGACTTACGTAGGCTTTGTTGTCAATGAGGCCGACAAGTGCGTTTACTATCGTCATGGTGGGGGCGAAGGTGTTATCTTGTGTTTGTATGTGGATGATATTCTGATATTTGGTACAAACATGAAAGTAATACACGAGGTCAAGTCTTTCTTGTCAAAGTGTTTTGATATGAAAGATCTGGGAGAAGCTGATGTGATTCTGAACATCAAGCTTATTAAGAACGAGAGTGGGATTACTCTAACACAATCCCATTATGTTGAGAAGATGTTGAGCCGGTTCGGCTATGTTGATAGCAAGTCTTCTCCAACACCTTATGATCCCAGTGTGACATTACGCAAGAACCGGAGGATTGCCGTAGATCAAGCCGAGATACTCTCGGATTGTTGGCTCACTCATGTACTTAGCGAGCGCGACTAGACCCGACATCTCTTTTGCTGTTAGCAAGTTGAGTAGGTTCATGTCAAACCCGAGTACCGATCATTGGCATGCACTTGATAGGGTCATGCGCTACCTATGTGGTACAATGAGTTATGGGATTCACTATTCGGGGCACCCAGCTGTGCTTGAAGGATATAGTGATTCAAATTGGATCTACGATGTAGCTGATCTCTACGCCACTAGCGGGTATGTATTTACCTTTGGAGGTGGCGCGGTGTCATGGAGATCTTGTAAGCAAACCATATTGACGAGGTCAACTATGGAAGCAGAACTTATTGCTTTGGACACAACCACTGTTGAATCAGAATGGTTGCGTGAGCTCTTGATGGACTTGCCTGTGGTTGAAAAACCTGTACCGGCAATCCTTTTGAATTGTGACAATCAAACTGTAATTGTCAAAGTGAACAATTCTAAGGATAACGCGAAGTCATCAAGACACGTCAAGAGACGTTTGAAGTACGTCGTCGAAATTGCGAAACTCCGGAGTAATAAGCTGTTACATATATTCAAACGAGACAAAAACCTGGCAGATCCCTTTACAAAGGGACTATCACGTAATGTGATAGAAAGTGCATCAAGGGAGATGGGTTTGAGACCCGTTGATGTTACACCATAGTGGTAACCCAACCTTTGTGATCGGAAACCCCGTGAATTAGGACCTGGGAAAAACAAGCTAGTGGTTTAATTGAGGAGAGTATTATGTAACCCTCTCTATGTGAAGATGCACAACTCTCAATTGCTGTAAGGCAGGTTGGCAACAAGCCTTAATGTGTTTATGTTGGCTATTTTAGCAAAGATGTCTGTCCTACGAGCATTCTTGAAATAACACACCTATATGAGTCCGATTGTTAAACGTCGCAATCTACGAGATTTGGGTGATCTCTAGTAAACTCATGAAGAGACCACGAAGTATGACGCATATGCTTCACCCGCGGGGTAGGCTACCGGCAGCCATGTACTGGTTATGACTTTGAGTGAAACCCTGTTCACGCAAAACTTGCAATTCAAGGCTTAGTCCATTGTTCAAGTGTGAATGGATGTAGCTTAAGGTTCTAGGCGGAAGTTCAACTTAACAGTCTCCGCTGAAACACTGGTATATAAACAAGCAGTGAGTATTGGTAAATCTCTAAATGGGGATTTGAGATCTGGTGGGGGATTGTTGAAATATTGGGCCCATACACATTGGCCCATACTAGATTTCAGGTTTCCCTATAAATCTCAAAGCCCACTTAGTGGCAGCCTTGTGAGTTTGAGCCCAAGTTGGTGGCAGCTCACTAGGGAGTGGCAAAAGGTGGGAAGTTTAGTCCCACATGGAAAGTTGGGAGGAAGTTAGACCACCTTATAAGGTGGGTTGTTTCACCACTAGTAAGTGAGTGAGAATAGGAGTGCTACACGCGCGCGCTCCTCCTCCTCCTCGCTCGCTCGTCTCGACTCGACACGACACGTCACGACGCGCGCGCGCGCGCTCGTGGTGAGTGGATTGAGCCTCGAGCCGAGACTTTCCTTACTTTTTGCAGCTCAGGAAAACGAACAGAGTTCTAGACGGACGCGTCGCAGTTAGTCGGTTCGGGTCGCTCCCGGGCCGTGGGCTATCTGTAACCGACTCGAAACGTTCGTGCGACGTGGGCGTGGCCCACGTTGTCTAGGGTTTCCCGAGCCTATATAATCTCTTGCCCGGCTACCGCAGAAAAACATCTAATACACGAGTTAGGGTTTCCACCTCTCTCTGCTTGCGCTGCCATCGTAGCCTACTCCATCCCGCTCGCCGACGTGCATCGGTGAACGGGAGAGCAGGTCTCCGGAACCACTCGTCCTTGCGATCCTGTACGGGAGAGGGCGAATTAGGTTTTTGGGAAGCGCTGCGCGCGGCTTGCTCAAGCTCTTCATCACGGGTCGCCTTCCGTCCAAGTCGGGCGGTGCTGCCTACCGTCGTCTTCAACGCCGTCTACTTCGACCCGTCGTCCCCGTCGTCAACAACGTTGTCATCAACAACGTTACTGCCGCGACATCATCTGCTACACCTCCACCGCCACCTCCACCAGATCGGTACGTGCGACATATCTCGATCTGTTTAGCGATGGATGCTTTACCGTTTGCGCTGCTGCTACTCATGTTGATTAATGCATCTAGTATGTTTGAGTTTCACATGTTGCTAGTTGCTGCCATCATGTTTTATATTCTGGAATTAATCATGGAAATTGTGCCTAATTATCCAACATGTTGTTAATTTCGTTTCTAGATTTTTGTATGGCCCATTTTGTTTAGTTGATGGTTTGTGCTAATTTTCCCTCATTAAGCTGAGTTTTCCTTGATGAAAAAGGAAGTGGAACTGATAAATCGTACTCGTGGGTGACGCTTGGTGCCGTGTACGAGGGCCTAGGCTGCGGAACCAAGTAGTAACTGCACACGCACGCACGTATTGGCCGCGCCAGTTTCAAAATTTAGCGTCTAACCGTCTTCCGTCGTTCGTGCTCACTTTCTCGTCTCCCGGGCACCCAATTTCTCCAGTTTAGATATCCATAATCTAGACAGCAACAGGCGGTTGGTTGCATCTACCCATCTACCACACACACGAAATGAACCGAGCACATAGATCGACCATGGCGGACTGGGCTTCGCTTCCACCGGAGCTCGTCCAAGACATCGCCTACTCCGTCCTCTCCACCACCGGCGGCGTCGACACGCACATGGACATGAGGGCCGTCTGCCCCAGCTGGCGCTCCGCCATCGCCAAGCCATCTCCGCACGCAGCGTTCGCCGACCACCGTTTCCGTCCACGGCACTGGATCATGGTGGACCTGAAATCCAGGAAGCACGACCCCGACGCCCGACTCTTCCTCCACGTCCCCACCGGCCGCTTCCGCCGCCTGCCCCTCCCCGTGATCCGCGACCACCTCGTCCTGGGCGCATGCGATGGGCTCATTGTACATGAATTCACGGACAGGGAGCGCCCGGACATGACAGGCATTCGTGTCCTCAACCCCTTTACAGGAGGCATGCTCCACTTTGCTGTGTCATTATGGGAGTCTGCTGATGAACTACGTACGGCAGTGAGCGGCGGCCCTCGCTCGACGCTGGTGGTGTGGCGGGACTATGATTGGAGATGGCGGACACTTCTATATGCCGATCCAACCAGCGATGATTTTAGGGAGGAGGAGAAGACTGGCTTGTCCTGGGTCCATAGCATGGTTACCTTCAAAGGCAACATCTATTATGCCGGTTCAGATGAAGGTGTATTCCAGTTTGTTGCGCCAGCAGAGCAGGGTGATCATGAGCCTGTGGTCATAGCCAAGATGTTGCCAGATGTGGACATCCATTATGCACGCTGTTTTCTCGTGGAGTCTGCCGGGGAACTGCTGGTCGTTCGCCATGGGGACGAAGCCTTGAAAGTTTTCAGAGTCGACGTCGAGCACAAATTGCTGGAGGAGGTCAAGAGCTTGGGCTCCCGTGCACTGTTCCTTGGCGGCGAGAGGTGTTTGTCAGTGGATGCAGATATTTTTCCATCAGTCGATGCTGATTGCATATACATGTCTAACTGGGTGGAAACGCCAGAATGGCGGGGGCGGTACACGCACGTGTATAACCTAAGGGATGGCACCATGGAGATTCTCTACACTGAGCCGATGCTCCGTGCCAACATCCACCCCCGACCATCGTCTCCTCGCGACAATTTCTGGGACCAACGTGGGATCTTCACGCGTGCCAACAACCATTGTCTACCCCCTCTCAGTCTTACTCAGGTCCTGCTCGACTACTGCAATGACAATACATGCTTCTACCATTTCAATGATTGGTGGTGAAGGATTTACCATAAATCTTATTCTTACCTTTGTGCTAGCACTTGCTTCCTCCCGTTGAGTAGGCTTCTTACCAAGTTTATCAGGAGTGGGAAATTATTTGCTTGTTGGAACAGTTATTTGAATTTCAGCTATCTCTTTCATTTCTCACTCCTTGCATGCAGTACTCAGCATATGTTCATTTATTCGTACAGCTCCAACTGCAGCTAGCAGCTGTTGGTTGTTCTATTTCTCTCAAAGGGTGTGCTCACTAAGGCTAGTCATAGTGGGTTGTATCATATAGTAGTATCATGTATATAATACTAGATCCATAATACATAGTAGTATCATGGAGGTGGCCTATGAGCCAAAGTTAATATCCCTAGTATCATAGACTAGTATCATAGTTTTGCTATATTAATTGATTTGTAGAATCTCAATACAAATTTGTGCACAAGATTTATTTGATACTAACTTTTCTTGTGATATACGCTATGATACAGTATCTACCTATGATACTCTAATCTCTTCTCTCATCCATAATTACCTGCCACATCAGCATTTTAATTTGGTGGGGCTAGGATGCATGATACTAGCTATGATACTAGCACTATGGCTAGCCTAATGCTGTGGGACACTGCATCTCGCCGTGTGGTCTATTTTGTCAAGAAAAGAGGCAAACTATGCAACTTCATATGGCTCGATGTGCAAAAACTGTTCATGACTGCTTGTTTCACTCTATTTTCTGACAGAGTACGGTTGTTGCAAGCTTCCAATATTTTGTTACATCTCCATCACCCCTTTTTATGTACTGCAATGCTAGGACATTTCGCCCAAACAAGCAGTTTCATGGTTCAGGTTCAATTGCAGAAAGTTTCAGGTTCCAGAGTTTCAGTAAAATCCATGTCGTTAATTTGATCCTGGTGGCAAGTTGTATCGTCTATGTGCTCCTCCAAGTCATGGAAATTTTATTGTGCTTTCTGAATTCGAAGTCGTTCCATCCCTTCAATATTTCTGTACATCATGTGCGAGCTTTGGCAGAAGTTGATGCAATAAATTTAGGCTCCTGATCTCGATCGACTACATATTTTCGATGAAGGATCGACTAGCATATAGTGGACAGGTGCAGTAAAAGAAATTCCAGGGTTCATAAGGTAAGGCTGAAATGCAAGAAACATGGTATGGCTTGGAGCTCCCTACAATTTGCATATGGAAATGTCATCCCTGAATTTGGAACCTGAGACAGTTTCTTTAAATTGGACTGAACCAGATTCTCTTCTTACAGGTGAACCTGATACACATAAATTCAGGCTCCAATGAAACCTGATACTGAACTCAAATTTAACCTTTGCATTGCAGTGCCCACAAAACATAAGTATTTAATAGGTTTTAATAAACATTGGGACCTAATAAAGAACCTTTAAGTTGAACTGAACCTGATGTAATGAAAAAAACGGAGCTTGGCCGTTCCCCCTCCCCCGCTACAGTAGGGAGGGGCGATTTTCTTGACCTCGACTGGGAGATCCACCGTGCTCGCAGTTGGGCCGGGGATTTGCCGTTCTCCGTCGGCCGCTACGGCGGCGGGAGGGCGGGGAATCCCCGATCCACTGCTTGTATATAGCGTAGGCGTCTCTAGTGTCTCAGCCGTAGGCGTCGAGGAGGTGGCGGTGCGGTTTTTGTCGACGGCGCTCTCCCTCTCCGATGATGGTCTTCCCTGGAGCTTCATCGTCGAGCGCACGTCTTCTAGGAGCTCGCCGGTCTCTGGATCGGGTGAGTTCTTCCTACCCTCATCAGATCGAAGTATGTGGTTGATCTGGATCTTGAAGACGAAGGGGGAGGTGGTGATGTGTCCCGCGGTGGAGATGACGTTCCGAGGTGTAGGCTCTCTGGATCCGGTGACCGGCGACTTCCCGTCCGCGGAGGGTCTGCACTTGATCCAAGCCATCAAGGAGTGCAGCAGCGGCGGCGCGCCACCGGCGGCGTCTGGTTGGTCCTCGACACCGGGATCTAGTGGACTTCAATGTAATTTTTTTCCTTTTGCTGGATCTATCTGTAAGATCGGGACATTAATATCACTTCCTTTTCCCCGCAAGATCGGGACATTAACTGAACCTTTTTTTTTTTTTTTTTTTTGCGAAGGTGGATCATATTGCATTAACCAAGATTCATACAGAAAAGGGCTGAAACAAAGAAAAATACAACGAAAACCTTCAGCACCCCAGCTTCGTCCTCGACGCACAGCACGTTACGCCGGCGAATCCCGCCGCCACTCCTCCACGCATTGCCTGGACTGGAAGGATCTCCCGAGCGGCCGGGAAGTCGACGCCCCTCGGCACATGAGCGCCTCCATCCTGCACCCCGCACGACGACGCCGGCTTGGTCAACCGCAGCACCACCACCTGGATCTTCGAAGGCCAGCTCCACCATCTCTCGGACGCCGGCTTGAGGGAGACGCGCACCGCAGCCCCGGAGAGCGGCGATCGCAAGAGGAGCGGCAGATCCGCCGCGGAACTCCACCGGAGCCCCAACAGCAGAGGAGAGGAACGCCGCCCACAAAAGCCACTCCGGCCACGCCGCCTCACCCTCAGCGCCGCCGGCTAGCACCCTACTGCTTCCTACACTATGTACACGCCTTGATCCGTCGATTCTTCGTCCTCCCGCCGCCGGAGCGGCCGCCGGAGGACGAAGAATCGGGCGAATCGACGGCGGCGAGGTGGAGCAACGGGGGGGTTCAGAAATCGCCTCCTTTCTACTGTAGATGGGGAAAGGAGGAGAGGTCTAACTGAACCTGATGTGATTGTAAAAGTATCAGGTTCCAATTAATTTCTGACCTTTCTGTGAAGTCCGATGGCACAAAATTATGCACCATCACATGATGGAAAGGTGCAGTAAAGGAATTTGTCATGCATGAACATGTAAATATATCCAGTTTCAGTATACTCGAGAAATATGACTATGCCGATGGAAATGGCATCTAAAATATTTTGATCTGAAACAATATCTTAAAATTGAACTGAACCTAATGATTTTTCTTAAGATTGAACATGATACACGTCTTTTAGGTTCCAAGTGAACCTGATACTTCTTTTGCTGAAATCAAAAGTAAGCTTGGCATTGCAATACCCACAAAATATATTTAATAAGTTGTAACAAACATGCATTAACTATTGTAATAACCCAGAAAATAAATTAAGCAAAGCTTCCCCACCGCCTGAAATTAGAGTGCACCAAAGAAAATAGATTTACTCCACTAACTGTTCTTGCTTGTTCTTACATAAGCCTGAACAACTTTTGTAAATTGATAGACAGTTTTTTTAGCTTCTTTTCTATTCAACTTGGACCAATATCAAAACTAGTACATGGTTAAAACATGAACCCTTTGCTGCACCAATTTAACTAGTCCTTTCTAGTAATACAAATATTTCATCAGATATTTTACATTCGGAGCAAACATGCAGTAAAAGAAGAGCACCTGAACAAGGCTCTTAGGGCGAACGCTAAAGCTCTCTGTGTGATTCGGTGGCATCATTCTACTTATCCATGACTCTCTGCCATCCTTGAGGTCACGCACAAACATCCCTGTTGAACCTTTGTAGTATAAACAACCACCATTGATTGATGGAAGCTTATCTGCATCAACCGATAGGCTCCTGGGGCCAAGGAAGAGCGCCCGACTGCCAATACTCTTCACAGCCTCAAGCATATTCAGCTCGAGATCAACCCGAAAAATTAGAAAGATTCCCCAGTGTGTGTCATGAACGAGCAGCAGATCCCCGGCAGACTCCACGAGAAAAAAAGTAGATTTGCCCAGAAACTTGACTTTCAGGATCAGCTCGCCGTAGCTGTGCTGCACTGTCCCAGCAATCCTGAATAAAGATCCCTCCATGTCAACCGCATAGACGTGGCCAGCATAGGCAACCATGCTTTGAACCTTGCACTGGCCCGGGTGAGAGAGCTGCACTGAGAAGAAATTGCTGGTTGGATCCGCACACCGAAAGATTTTATCGCCATCATGACACGTGTACCGGAGCAGTCCGGGCTCAGAACCAGTTACCGCATTCATCTTTATATTTTCAGGGTCTATCGGCACGGAAAAGCGAATCAAGGAGCCAGTGAAGGGGTTAAGCACACATGCAGCATGAGGGTGGTTACTTTCCCTGAGGATGACAAGACCATCTGAGGCGCTGACCACGGTGTGGTCGCGAAGCAATGGGAGGCGCCGGCGGAGGAACCGCCCGGTGGAAACATTAACAAAGAGGCGGTTTTCGGATTCAGATTCTTCGTCGAGCATGATCCACTGCCGAGGGCGGAAGAGGAGGAGGTCAGCGTCTGCGCCATGTCGACATGGGTCTGCCATCGCAGTGCGCCAACAACAGCAGACTGCACGCATGTTCATGTAGTAGTCGATGTCATTGGTAGCCAGCAGGCAGGCAGCCACGCGGCGGACGAGGTCGAATGGAAGCGACGACCAGTCTACCATGACCGGTTTCATGGTGCTGCCGTGATCACCGTAGCTGTACCTTTCTGTACGCGCAGGCGGCTGCAAGTGCCCACCGCCGCGAACACCCACCAAGGCGCTGGGACACTTATTACTGAATTTCTCTGATTCACCTCTTTTCTCTTATCATATCTTCCAAGAAAGACAGATAGAGAACACGTCCAAAGTGCCAAATCGTAGCAGTTCAGCACTTCAGCGGACTGGGTCTGAAAGAAGACACGTTCTACTATCCTAGTAACAGGAATTGAGAGATTACTGACTATACTGATTCAGCACATTCGAAAGTCCAAATTAGCCGCAGTCCCTGGCCCTGCAGCAGCGAAATTAACTCGGAAATTAGTTATAAAAATGCGAGGAACAGTGTAAGAAATTGGTATAATCTGTTTCTGTGCATGCAAAGAACTACTCAAATCAGAGAAAATTGAAAGAAAATAGACTGGGACAGGAACTACATAAGAGCAGATCTGACATACCTTCAGTAAGATGAAGGCGGGGGGATTCAAGGCGGCGAAGGAGAAGACGTCGACGACGACGGGCGAGAGGATGGCGGCGGTAACAAAGAAGGGACAGGCGGATCAGTATACTCTGGTAATCCGGTGGATCGGAGGGGATTGAAGGGATTGAGGGTTTAGGGTTTGGGAAAACGGACGGACATCGTGAGATTTATGGTCGCTTTTTTGTTTACTACGCTACTACGCTTTTCTTTGGGCATGGACAGCTTTAGAGCTACACATAATTCTTTTTTTGCAAAATTCGAAAATGGCATTTGAATCTTTCAAAACAATCAAGAGAAATCCATAGATGTTGATACTAATGAAATCTACGAGTGTGCAAAAACCAAGCGGAAATTCGTTTTTTCTAGGCTGAGAAAGAAAAATAAAAAAATGCACATTTTCAAAACTTATTTTTTTAGATTTGTTATTTTTTTGTAGCCTAGAATATAAGGAATTATAAGTTTAAATTTAGCACTCTGGTAGAGTTATAAAAATATCTATACCTAGGATTTTTGTTCTGATTTTTTTGAAATTCACAAATGTCAATTTCAAAATATTCAAATAGACATCCACCATGGGGCTCCAGCTCTATTTGTGGTTTCCACTTTTCTACTTATTATAAAAAAATTATATAAGGATTTTTAACTTCTTTATTCTACAAGGGTGAATAAACGATTTTTCTAATTTGATGGCGCCCTAAAATTAGCCAATCCAAGCAGATGCATACAAACCGTCCGATCAGTTTTTTCTTTTCCTCGTGCGGTAGAGATAAGAGACGTACCAAAACGTTATCCCCCATTCCCCCACCTCCCCCGATCTCGGACGCCACATTTGACCTATCGGCGTTGCCCCATGCTCATGTCGACGCCGTCTTGGATCTGTCGGAGCCGCCCCATGCTCATGTCATTAGAAGTTATGAGCATTGCTTGTTCATAATGTGTTGTGCTATTCTTTGGCGGACGATTAGAAGTTTTCACCATCTAATTAGCATTGGGATAATCCCCATGTAGCATGTGTTGTGTACACCAAAGGGAGTTGTGCGTGCTAATTGCTACATGGTGGATTTTCTCACCGACTCATGTGTGGCATGTTATTATGAGACCCACATTGTTAGTCATATAGTGCCATCGAATTTGGCCGTTGATTGGTCTTCGACAATGTTATCAAGGGATGATGCTCTTGAACCTTTTGCCTTGTACAACCACATGGGGTTGTGATATAGGTATGCCAAACAATCATACCGAATAAGTATCCTGGGTCTATAAAAAAGTATGAAGCTCATGGACTCGGAACTTTGGAGGCCCAGAAGGTTGAAGACTTTCGGGTTAGAAAGTATAGTTGTAATAGGAAACTTGTATCAATATAGGAAAGGCCCAACGCGGCTTGACAGTTTGTAACTTGTACCACAGGGAAAGCCTCGGCTTCGCCTCCTATATATATAAAGGGGAAACCGAGAGAGAAAGAAGGGATCGAAATCATTGAAACCCTAGCCACCATAACTTTGAGTTGAGCACCTTCGTTCGGCTGAACCTTCGAGATCTACTTGCCCTCTACTTCTTACGAAACCCTAAGTGTACGGTACGTAGGCATTGACGAGTTAATCCCTCGTCAATTGGCGCCGTCTGTGGGAATTAGAGGCTTCAAGGTTCTGATCTCGATGGCATCTTCAACAGCAAGCAACGCAATGGACGGATGTAAACTTGTCCAACCCGATCTCGACGATTTTGTTCCTAACCCTCCCGCCCGTTTGCATGCATATGCCGATCTGGAGGGGTCGGCGGAGATGACTTTCGGGAGCTTCCACTTCCTCGTCGGGAAAGAAGGATCGCATCGTCTCGCGGCACCAATTTTTTTGACCGTTGGTGGCCGAGTCCGATTTCTCGGGATCGTCAACATCATCTGTCGAGTCAGGCGACGAAGAAGTTTCGCCGCCACGCTTCACCAAGCCGCCGACAGCGGGGCATTCAACAATCTGTTCGGTGACATGACTTTCGGGTCGTTCACAGAAACCGATCTAGATAGCGACTTGGAAGGTTTCACCAACTTCGACTTCACTAACATCACCAACTCTACTGCTAGTAGGGAGGTCTTCGCCGATCTATACGACGGTGTCACCGACCCTGGGGCTGATTAAAACACAACAGCAACACATCACCAGATCTGTGTAATCACGGGAGCGGGTCGTGGAGAGGATGAAGAGTCTGAGGTTTTCGATGATTTGGGCAACCCCTACGTCGATCCCGTAGATCTCACGCGAGGAATAGGAAGCAAATATATCGGAACTGAGCCGCGAGAAAAAGTACAGCTGTCGCAGGAAGCATGGGATAGAGCTGCGAGACCCATGAACAGTACGGAGCCAATGACTACACAAGCTTCGCCACAAGCGCTGCAAGCATATCAATATAAACTCAGTCGTTCCAGACGTGAGCTAGAAAAATTGGAGCGAAAACTCGACAAAAGAAAAGCTGCAACAGGTGCCTCCAGCGAGCGCATGGCCAACTTGAGTCAACGCTCGAGAAACTCAGCAGACAACCATAGGGATAGCCGCGCAAGAGCAAGATCTCGGTTGGCGGGCATACCCGAAGGAGAAGGGGAGAACTTGATTCAAAACCTCGACATGCCTTTCATGTCAATAGACACGAGAGGGCACATCATCCCGAAAATAGCAGAGGCATGATACATGGCGACATATGCATTCCTAATGGCGTCCAAGCCACCTCAAGGAGATCCTAGATCATCACTATACCAGATGGCTATGGCAGGAGTTGGTGTTATGGGTGCGACGATAGCAGGAAGAGAAATAACACCAAAACCCGAAAGTGCTCCACGCCGGAGCAGCCCAAGGCAAAATAGTCCCCGACGTACTGTGGCAGCAACGCGAGATGCTCCAAGAGAAGGCTACGCGAGGAACACAGTAGCTCAAGCTCGAGTCGACAGAGCACGCGAGGAAATAAGTCGAGAAAACAGAACACGTGAAAATCGGCATACACTGGAAGATAGCAATGAGAACTTGTGCGGACTCCCTTGCTTTACCCGAAAGGTTCGCAAAACTAGAGTGCCCACTAGCTTCAAGTTATTCGATAACTATAAAAAGTTCGACGGGCTGCAAGATCCAGAGGATTGGTTAGTCGACTATGATGGGTGGAACAAGAGCAACAGCTATGCAAATCATTCAGGTCCCTCAGTGGAGCCGCAAGATCCTGGATGAAGAAGTTGCCAGAAGGATCCATAGATAGTTGGGAAACATTCGAAGACTTGTTCGTGAGAAATTTTTGGTCCACTTGCAAAAAACCAGCATCAATAGAGCAGCCAAGGATTTGCAAGCAGAAGTCGGATGAATCGATGAGAACATACATCCAGCGGTGGAGTATCATCAAAAACTCGACTGAGCACGTGTCTGACGAAAGAGCAGTCGATGCGTTTTTTGGGAAGGAGAGACTTAATCGAAGATTTGGGAGATCTAACCCAAGAACAATAGTAGAACTCATGGTAATAGAGAATCGGTGGGCCGACGGGGAAGATGTTGTTCATAATAAACGTCAGAGGTCACCCGAAGAAGATCTCAATAGAAACAACAACCAGAACAGGCGACGTTTTCGCAACTTTGCGGAATATGATGGTCCCGACCAAGTAGCGGCTGGCTTCCGAGGAAACAGTGGAGGAAATCATCATGATGATTATCATAGGAGCAATGACCAACGAAGTGATCACATAGATGCACCGAGTTCTAGCAGACAAAACAATCGGCCGAGGTTTCCAAGGCCGTACAATGTGTCACCCGAAGATTTGCTTAACGGGCCATGTCAGATGCACTTCTATGTCGACAATGATGGAAGGAGACAGTCAGGCCACCTCTAGAAGGACTACCGAACTTTCCAAGTTTTGCGAAGGGCGACAGAAAGCACACACGCGGAAGGATATGTGCAAGGACCTACGAGCGAAGTACATGTACCTCTTCCACCACCACCCGCAATTACTAGTGCAAACCAGCATCAATTGCAAATTGCAGGGCCTCCAGACACCAATAAAGATTTCACACGTACAAGAGGAGCCGTATCAATGATACATAAGGGTAGACCTTTGAACATGTCACAGAAGCTAATCTCTCGACAGGTGAACATGGCAGTACTGGCACCTCCTCCAAATATTGAGTACCTCAATTGGTCGATTCAGTATAGAGGACCACCCACCCCAAGTTCCACGTCCAGGACATTCGGCGATGATACTACCAGCGGTTATCGAGGGATATGACGTTTCTCGCGTATTCATAGATGGAGGAAGCAGCATAAATCTCATATACGTAGATACATTGCGGAAAATGAACATCTCGTTGGCCAACCTAGCACCAACGAACACACGTTTCCACGGCATCGCACCCGAAAAACCAAATTATCCCTTGGTCAAGATTGTACTCGACGTACAGTTTGGAACAATATAAATTTTAGAAAGGAGAAACTGGAGTTCGAAATCATTGACTAGCCGTCGCAATATCACGCCCTCTTGGGACGACCCGCATATGCTAGGTTTATGGTTGTGCCGCACTACACATATCTGTTATGGAGGATCCCCGGACCTAAGGACCCAATAACAGTCAAATGAAGTTTTGCCCTGGCAGATAAGTGCGACAAGGACTTTCACAAGCTTTCTGAAACATTCGGAGTGCAAGCTGAATACGAGGCATCTAAGCTGACCACCAACTACGACGTGTTACCAGATGGAGGTAGATCCTTGCAGGAGCAAGCTTTCGACACCTCCGAGGATTCCAAGGAGGTGCAGATCCACCCGACAGATTCTAAAAAGACAACATCCATCGCGGCTAACTTGGATATCGCATAGGAAAGCGCGCTCATCGAGTTCCTCCGTGAGCGCTGGGAAATCTTCGCATGGTGCCCAGCTGACATGTCAGGAGTACCCAGTGAAATTGCCGAGCACCCTATTAATTTAGATCCAAGAGCCAGACCAATTCGACAACCTTTGCGGAGTTTCTCCGAGCCGAACCGCAAAGCTATGTTATCTGAGATCCGTCGACTCAAAGAAGCTGGTTTCGTTAAAGAACTACACACCGAGGCCACGTGGGTCGCTAACCCAGTGCTGGTCCCGAAGGAAAACACTGAAGTCCTTCGCATGCGCGTTGATTTCACGTGTCTCAATAAACATTGTCCAAAGGATCACTTCCCCCTCCAGAGGATCGATCAAATTATCGACTCCATGGCAGGTTGCGAACGTCTTTCCTTCCTGGACGCGTATTCTGGTTACAATCAGATCCGCCTAAAAGAAGAGGATGAAGTCAAAACAACTTTCATAAGCCCTTATGGTGTATTCTGCTATAGAACAATGTCTTTCGGGTTAAAAAAACTCAGGAGCCACATATCAAAGGATGATGCAGAAATGCCTCGCCACACAAATCGGCAAAAATGTCCAAGTATATATTGACGACGTAGTCATCACAACAAAACAAGGGTCATCCCTCGTCGATGATCTTCGAGAAACTTTTGACAACCTCGACAAGTTCCGTCTCCAACTGAACCCGACAAAATGTTCCTTTGGCGTTCCTGCGGGAGAACTCCTCGGATACCTGATGTCAGCTAGAGGAATCGAGGCCAATCCAGAGAAAATACAAGCTATCCTGACGATGAGAAAACCAACCAAGCTTAAAGATATACAACAGCTAACCGTGCGAGTCGAAGCTTTGAGAAGATTTTTCGCAAGGTTGGGAGAAAAAGTGTTGCCCTTTTACGCGCTTATCAAGCAAGGGGAAAAGTTCGAGTGGAACGAGGAAGCAGACAAAGCCTTTGAGCATCTGAAGCGTACAATTTCAACACCACCAGTACTGGTGGCGCCACGAGAAAAACAACCTTTGCTATTGTACATTGCTGCCACACCTCAAGTGGTTAGTACGGTTCTCGTAATAGAACAAGAAGAAGAAGGAAAAAATCATGGAGTCCAGCGACCAGTATATTTCCTCAGCGAAGTCTTATCACCATCCAAGCAGCGCTACCCACAGTATCAGAAGCTGGCGTATGAAGTCTTCATGTCAGCAAGAAAGCTAAGACATTATTTTTCGGCACACCGGATAATAGTGGTAAATGAGGCACCTCTCTCGAACAACTTGAACAATCCAGAAGCTACAGGACGTGTCTCCCTTTGGGGAATCAAACTTTCCACTCGGAACATCACATACGAAAAGAGGAAAACAATCATGTCACAAATTTTGCCGGACTTTGTTGCAGAGTGGATGGAACTCCAAAACACAGGACCTCCAGATTTGTCGAGTACCTGTCATATGTACTTCGACAGGTCCAAGAGATTAGAAGGAGCTGGAGCAGGTATGGTACTTATTTCACCGCAAGGCAACAAGATGAAGTACATATTACAGATGACCTTCCCCAACGCATCGAACAATGAAGCAGAATATGAAGCTCTTATTCATGGGATAAAGATGGCGAACGCATGTGGCGCTACTCGCCTCAAAATCTTTGGCGACTCTCAGTTGGTTGCACAACAGGTGATGAACAAGTGTGATGCAGTCAATGACAGCATGATAGCATACAAAGAGTTATACAATGAACTCGAGGAAACCTTCGACGGTTGCAAAGTAAATCATGTGAGTAGACTCAGTAATGACGAAGCCGATGTTTTGGCCAACATCGGGTCGCAATGTCTGCCGATACCACCTGGAGTTTTCTGGGAGGGTATCAGTGAGAGATCAACCAAGTCAAAGAAAACGACAGCGCCGAAGCAGCCGAAGAAAAAGGATAAACCCAAGAAAGACTCGGGGGCTCCAGTAGCCCTAGAACCACATATTTCAGATAAAGAGGAATAATCGGTGGAGGTCATGATGATACAAATCCCTTTGATGCAAACGTACTTGGCATATATCACGAAGAAAGAAATACCCGAAGATCCAGTAGAAGCACGAAGAGTTATTCAGCGATCTAAGGCGTTCACAGTGGGTCAAGGGAGAATTATACGAACGAAGTATATCGGGTGTGCTGCAGAGATGTGCTTATCAGACTTGAAGGAGAAGCAATTACAGTTGGAAGAAAAAATACAACTCGAAGAAAAGCACTTACAGTTGGAAGCGCATGTACACCACTGAATGGTTCCACGAAACAGGAGGAAGGAACTTCACTTTTCTTGCTCAAAGAGGTGAAGCGGTGTACTAGTTTTTCCAAATCCTTCAAAGGAAGATCTTCGGAAACCCTATCAACATCTTCAGCACCCGAATATAACCAGAGGGGATTCTTGCGAGCTTGAAGAGGATGCACTCGAATCCGCAGGAAATGTGCGATGATCTGCACACCTGACAGCTCCTCCCCTTCAGTGTTCTGCAGCTCCTGGATACGAGCAATCAGAGACTCAGTGGCCGCTTTTTCGGCTTTGGCCTCCACGTCCCAGGATTTGCACCTTTGAATGTCTTCCGAGAGTCAAAAGGAGCAAGGCCGTACTCTTGAGCATCCGAGGATTCGCCCTTAACATAGAGCCATTTCTTGTGCCAGCCTTGGACGAAGTCAGCGAATTTCAAATCAAAATAGCCAACTTCTGGCCGGACAGGAATACAGACCCCACCTACATTGTAGACGGTGTTCTTCGAGTTGTTGAGGCGAAGATAGAAAATGCATTTCCATAAGCCCCAGTGGGGTTGAATGCCCAGGAAGCATTCGCACAAGGTAATGATGTAAGAACATGTCCATTACCCCATGTGTGGTTTTGGTAATTGATGACAATCCCTATGGACTAATGGTTGCATTGAGAATCGATCTTAGGTCAAGTCCATAGCTATGTGTTGGACTCAAGGTTGTAAGGTGGGGAAGAAGGAGTACAATGATGAAGACGGTGTTGAAGATGAAGAGAGAAGACGACGTAGAAGATGAAGAGAGAAGACGGCGTTGAAGATGAATGAAGACGGTGGCGTGCGTACAAGATGAAGAAGACGGTGGCGTGTATGTTGGAGGAAGACGGTGGCATGGACAATGATGAAGAGGGTGAAGACGGAGCTTGCCGACTCGAGAGGAACGCGCGAAGACAAGGTTTGTGCTCGATAGGATAGTAGGTCGCAACATCGGAGAGAGCTCAAACCTTGCATGCATTGCATCGTGTTTCTTAGTTCTTCTTGGTTCTTATCCATGAGATAAGTTAGAGCTTGTGTTCATTCTCATGACAAGCTCTAGCTCGTCGGAAACGGATTCCGGATGCATTGCATGTTGCATGTGCAAGGGTGATGATTTTTCCGATATACCATATTGAGAGGTTACACCTCTATGACCATGAGAAAATCATCACTCACTCTTTTGCATGTTTTCACCTTGTTTAGTGGTAGCTCTCGTCGTCCTCTTTCCGGCAAAATTGGTTTCACCTCAATCGGAGTTTCCAAGCTCGAGATATTGCCATTTTCGTATCGCGAGTTTAAAGAAAAAAATGGAAGGGCGGTAGTACCGGTCAGGTACCGTTTTGGTCTCTGCGAGACAATGCATCTGGTCCGGTATTGACCCGGTACCGACCCGGTAGTACCGCTCGAGCGGTAGTACCGCTTGTGGTACCGCTTTGGGCCGATTTGGGCCGATTTCTGACCGTTTTCTGCGCAGTTCGCGCGCGAGCGGTAGTACCGCTTCGACAAGCGGTAGTACCGCTTTGGGCGCGGATCTGACCGTTTTTCAGCCCCAATAGTCATATTTCTGGGCTCCCTATATATACCTCTCTTCCACCTCCGACCCAACCACTTCTTCCCCTCCATTCTCTCTCCTCCATTGTTGACCTTGAGTTGTTTGATCCTCCTCTTGATCCCCCCACTATTTCTTGCATATTTTTGGGGGAAAGGATAGAGGAGATCTAGATCTAGAGCTTCACCAATTGAATCCCTCTCCAAGTGAGGGGATCTTGCTAGATCTAGATCTTGGAGTTGCTTGGTGTTTCTCCTCATATTTGTTCTTCCTCCCTTATTCCCCCAATAGTTTTTGTAGCTTTGTTGGAATTTGGGAGAGAAGAACTTAGGCATCTTAGTGGTGTTCTTAGCCATTGCATTAGGTGCATCGGTTTGGGTTCTCTCCGGGGTTTCGGTCTCGTAGAGGGCATGTTGACCTTGGTGGTGTTGTAGCCTTAGTGGCCTTGTTACCTTTGTGGTGTTGTAGCCTTTTGTGGCCTTGTAGCCTTTGTGGCCTTGTCGTCTTTGTGGCGTTGTTGCCTTTGTGGTGTGGTAACCTTAGTGGTGTTGTTGCCTTAGTGGAGTGTGGTAGCCTTTGTGGTTTTGGTGCCGGTTGTGGCGCGTTGGTGTCTTGGTGGCCTTGCCGCCGGTGTGGCGTGTTGTAGCCTCTTGTGGCCTTGTACTTGAGAGCCTCCGTGTTGTGGAGTTGCCTCAAGCTTGATACTTGAGAGTTTGCCCAAGCTTGTACGGGTTCGGTGACCACCCTCAAGGGTCCCTTAGTGGATCGAGGCTTTTCTCCTTGGAGGAAAGGCTCGAGGAGAATACGGTGGCCCTAGTGGCTCATTGGAGTGCCTCTTGCCTCCACATCGCTCAAACGGAGACGTAGCACCCTTGGGTGTGAACTTCGGGATACATCGTCGTCTCCTCGTGCACCGGTTACTTCTCAACCCAAGCTCCTTTACCTATGCGCTTTACATTGTGATATATATCATGCTTGATGCTATACCTATCTTGTTATCACCTTGTTGCTCATCATGCTAGCATAGTTTATTGGAGCACTTAGGCAAACCCCTAGTTGTTAGGCTTTGAGCTAAACTAGTAAACACTTGTAGTTTTATTCCGCCTAGTTTAGCTCTCAAGTAGAAGTTTTTATACACCGCCTATTCACCCCCCTCTAGGCGACGTCCTAGTACATTCAATTGGTATCAGAGCTAGGGATCTCTTATCTTGTTGGGCTTCACCGCCTAGAGAGTATGACGTCGGCTAGAGGATTAGTGCACATTTCCACCTTTACATTTGATGGCACTAATTATGATGCTTGGAAATTCTACATGCTTGATTATTTTAGGGGCATACACCCACATGTGGAGCAAATTCTTGATATGGGTTTTTCTCCTCCTAAGGATCCACAAAATCCAACTTTTGAGGAGAAGAAAAACTCTTATCTAGATGCTCAAGCTACTAAAGTGCTTTGCCATGTTGTGAGTCATGTAGTGATTTCCTTCATCGCGCCTTTCCGGAGTGCTCATGAGTTTTGGACAAAGCTTCGAGATACATATGGTGGGTCCAAGACCATTGAGGATTATCGCACTCTTTCCACTTCACCAAAGTGTGGTAAGACACAAGGTAATGATATGGTGAGTGGTGATGAACATTGCATTGTTGATGGTGAGCCTTCTCTTGATGATTCTTCATCCCTATCCCATTGCAATGTTTCATCTTTGGACTTTAACACTTATAGAACTATAAATGCTTTACATGCTAGTGTTGGTAGTCCTTGCATATCTTCATTCCATGATGATATGCTTGCCTTGTCTTGTTGCCATATTGAAAATACTTTGCTTTCCTCTAGTATTTGTGTGACTAACAATGTAGAGGAAACCGAAGATGCTATGGGCCAAGACAAGATCTTGGATGGAGCTTCAACTAGTTCATATTCGTCATCTCACGGTTCTCACACATGCCTTATGGCTAGGGCGTCTAAGGTATCTCCTTCCTTGGAACCCTATATATCTAGTGATGATGAGGTTGATGATATGGAAGGACTTAATGTTGCTTCCTTAAATATGATGGGTGAGTTGGTTCTTCATGCTCTTCATAAGAAGAAATTTGCTTGCTCTAACTTCATGAAAATCTTGGCTTTTGCCATTGAGAGCACAAAAATTATTGAGAAAAAGGAAGAGCATGAGCGCGAGTATGCAAACGAGATTGCAACTCTTAGTAAAGCTCTTAAAGAACAACAAACCACCAATGAATCTCTTGAGGAGACCTTTACTCTAGAGCTATCTATGGTAAAGGAATCTCGTGATAGAGCTTTAGAGGTGGCACATGATTTTCAAACTAAAAATGTTGAGCTAGTGAGTGCTCATGCTAAACTCCTTGAGGATTTTGAGCTTCTCAAAAGTAGCTCTAGGGCTATTGAGAGTGAGCTCATCAAACTCACCGAGTCACATGAGCAATTTAAGGCTCTCAACCTAATAGAGCTTGCTAAGTTGCCTTCTCCTTGTGCTATAATTGATAATGCTTGTGCTACTAACTCTACCTCTTGTGAAGCATCCATCTTGAAGGAGAATGTTGAGCTAAGGGCTCAACTTGCTTCGCTAACAAGCAATTATGAGAAATTGGAAGAAAGTAATGGAAAGCTTTCTAGCTCCCATGATGATCTTCTAGTCTCTCATAATTTGCTAAAGTTAGCTCATGAGGCTATCATGTCAAAGGTAAAATCTTGTGAGCCTCATGTGAGTACTAGCACTACCTCTCAAAATGCTATTTTGCCATGTGCTAGTGCTTTTAGTTCACCCACTCATGCTATTGATTTATCTTGTGTTGAACTACCTTCTATGCCTTGTTGCTCTACAATTCCATGTGCTAGTGCTAGTAATTCACCCACACATGCTATTGCTATACCTTGTGGTTAATTACATACCTTGCCTTGTTGCTCTAACAATGAAGCTTCCACTTCCTCTAGTACGTGTGTTGTTACTAACCATGTAGGGGAAATCGAAGAGCTCGAGGCCCAAGTCACTTCTTTGAAGAAGGACTTGGTAAAGGGTCATGTAGGGAAGCAATCCCCAAATGACAAGAGTGGACTTGGATTCAACTCCAACAACAAGAACAAGTCCACCATGCACAAGCGGAAGAAGGGCCATGGGCATGTGAAGGATCCCGCCAAGATTGTGTGCTTCAAGTGCAAGATTGAAGGGCATCATGTTAGATCGTGCCCCTTGAAGAAAAAGCCACATGGCGAGAAGAAACAAGGGAAGCGGCCTCAAGATGGAGCTCATGGTCTACCTCAAGGCCAAGCTCAAGGTCTTCCTCGACTTGAAGAAAGGCCGCTACCCAAGAAGGATCAAGCCAAGGCTCCCATTGTGGAGAAATCAAGCGAGAAGAAGGACAAGAGAAGAACATGCTACATATGCCATGAGAAGGGCCACATCTCCTCCTTTTGCACTATTGGTAACTCATCCAACCCTATCTTGATCCGTGGTGCTTATTCTCTTTGCAAGGATAAGGTTGGAAATGTGTTTGCCAAATATATGGGCACTCAATGTGGTTTATCAAAAAGAACCATTTGGGTTGCCAAGCCTATTGTGACTAACTTCTTAGGACCCAACTTGGTTGGGGACCATCAAGCCAAAATTTGATCAATAGGTACATGTGGAGGGCATGGAGACTTGACAAGTTCATGAAGACTTAGGGGATCTTCATCATTCTTATTTCCTCAAGTCAAGTTGTATCTCCTTCATCCTTTACCCATGCTCCTCCTTGCGGTAACAAGTCCTCAACTCCTTTACATTGAAAGTTACTCGCTCCCCTTTTACATGTGTTGGTTTTGTACCTTGCATGTGGTTGTGTATGTTGTGCCTCCTACTTGCTTATCTTGCTTCCATGCATATATATGTTGGGTGGCACATCATGTACAATTGTTCTTTGTTGAGCCTATTGCATCTTATTGATATCTTAGTTGTTGGCTCATGTGAGAAATTAATGGACTATCCCATTTTGGGGGAGTGATATGCTTTGTGCATTTCACAATCCTAAAATGTGCGGCATGATGAACTAAAATTCTATAATGTCCATTACTTATTTCACTTGGTTCTTATTTGCCTCTTGCACGAAAAATATCTTTATCACATTATGGGGGAGTATTATGCTTTGTGCATCTTACAAGCCTAGAAAATGTGAACATTTGAGGTTGTGTCACATAGAATTGATATTTTAGATTATCTTGTTCCTATGTGACATGTGTGCTCAAACAAATCCCTTTTTTGCATAAAATGCTCTTATTGCTATTATCTTGGATTTTGTTTGTGGGAGTTTTTCTTGGCATGGTTTTCCACATTGTATTGCTAGCTCCATATACTCTTTGGAAAATCATGTGCTTCATGTTATGCTATTCATTGCCTTGCATGATTGGTGTAACTAATTGAAGTTCTCAAGAATCTCCTTTTGCATTATGGTTCATCCTTATCATTTACCATATGCTTTGTTTGTTGTGAAGATGATCTTGGACATGCTCACAAACTACCATATGGATATTTCCTAAATACCTCTTGTCCTTGGACAATTGGTAATAAATTGTGTGCTATTGTTCCGGATCATCCTCACACTTGGCTCATGTGCTCATTTGCTTTATCTATTGCCAAGAATTTGTCCTTGTGGGTTAGACTCCCATATGTCTTCCTTGCTTCTTATGTATCTCCTCTTTTTATTTGAACCTTGTTAGTGTTTTGATAAACAATTGTTGAGCAATGATCCCGCATTTGTGCATTTTATATTCAAATGCAAAATCCTAAATGGTGCACTAATTTTGGGGGAGCTCTCCTATGTTTGCTAGAACACTCTCTTGTTTCAAGAATTTGACTTGGAATACAAACCTTTTCTTTTCGGTACTTTGTGCCATCCTGAAAAGCGTCGAGGGTTTGGTTTATTTGGAACCTTGCTTTCTTTGGGAGTTGGCTATCTCATTACTTGATATTTGGTTTTACTTTCCTATAATGAGATAATTCCTTGAGCATGCTTGTTTTGGATATCTTGCTCTATCTCTCTTGTACCTATCTTGTGTGTGCATGTTTCTTTGTGAATAAACGTCTTCGTGATGTTGTCCACTTAGAGAAACTTATACACATAAGAGATGGTGCATATCTTTTGATATCCCTCTTTGTTGGAGTCCATTCCTTTATTCTTATTTGACTCTTTGATGACTTCACAAAGAACTTGGCTATGAGTGCTCGTTTTATACTATTTGCACCTTCAAGCAATCATAGTTGATTTTGGCACAAGCTTTGAGTGGTCATGTGGGAGTGATGATGCCATGCTTGTGCACCTTATTCTTCAATGCAAATTGTTTATCTTGTGCACAAACTTTGGCGAGCTTCCACATATTACTTAGAGCATATTATTGGTTCATTGATTGCTTGCTTCATTTGTCGAAGCTTTCTCACCTTCACATCCTCTTGCAATCTTTGATCCTCAATATAGTTTGATTTCCTCCGAATATTCGTCATTGAATATGTGCATTTGATTTCACTCACAATTATGAGAAATGCACAACTTATGGAGGAACGCTCACTATATTGGCCTTCCAAACCTTTCGTCCATTTTGGCAATCGATGCCAATGGGGAGAAGTTTGGAGGGTTTAAGGGAATTGCTTTTGTTGGTTCTTAAGCATTTGCCTTTCATGCCTTGCATTTGTTGCTTTGCATGGTTGAATATTTAGAGGATACTCCGCTAGGCTTTAATTGCCGGTATATGCAATGAAATTCAAGTTCATTCACAGATGCATATATTATGGGGGAGTTTGTTCTAAATATTCAACTTGGGTTGTTCGCTAAATTCCATATCTAAACCCTCTCAAAGAGATTGTCATCAATTACCAAAATGGGGGAGATTGTAAGAACATGTCCATTACCCCATGTGTGGTTTTGGTAATTGATGACAATCCCTATGGACTAATGGTTGCATTGAGAATCGATCTTAGGTCAAGTCCATAGCTATGTGTTGGACTCAAGGTTGTAAGGTGGAGAAGACGGAGTACAATGATGAAGACGGTGTTGAAGATGAAGAGAGAAGACGGCGTAGAAGATGAAGAGAGAAGACGGCGTTGAAGATGAATGAAGACGGTGGCGTGCGTACAAGATGAAGAAGACGGTGGTGTGTATGTTGGAGGAAGACGGTGGCATGGACAATGATGAAGAGGGTGAAGACGGAGCTTGCCGACTCGAGAGGAACGCGCGAAGACAAGGTTTGTGCTCGATAGGATAGTAGGTCGCAACATCGGAGAGAGCTCAAACCTTGCATGCATTGCATCGTGTTTCTTAGTTCTTCTTGGTTCTTATCCATGAGATAAGTTAGAGCTTGTGTTCATTCTCATGACAAGCTCTAGCTCGTCGGAAACGGATTCCGGATGCATTGCATGTTGCATGTGCAAGGGTGATGATTTTTCCGATATACCATATTGAGAGGTTACACCTCTATGACCATGAGAAAATCATCACTCACTCTTTTGCATGTTTTCACCTTGTTTAGTGGTAGCTCTCGTCGTCCTCTTTCCGGCAAAATTGGTTTCACCTCAATCGGAGTTTCCAAGCTCGAGATATTGCCATTTTCGTATCGCAGTTTAAAGAAAAAAATGGAAGGGCGGTAGTACCGGTCAGGTACCGTTTTGGTCTCTGCGAGACAATGCATCTGGTCCGGTATTGACCCGGTACCGACCCGGTAGTACCGCTCGAGCGGTAGTACCGCTTGTGGTACCGCTTTGGGCCGATTTGGGCCGATTTCTGACCGTTTTCTGCGCAGTTCGCGCGCGAGCGGTAGTACCGCTTCGACAAGCGGTAGTACCGCTTTGAGCGCGGATCTGACCGTTTTTCAGCCCCAATAGTCATATTTCTGGGCTCCCTATATATACCTCTCTTCCACCTCCGACCCAACCACTTCTTCCCTCCATTCTCTCTCCTCCATTGTTGACCTTGAGTTGTTTGATCCTCCTCTTGATCCCCCACTATTTCTTGCATATTTTTGGGGGAAAGGATAGAGGAGATCTAGATCTAGAGCTTCACCAATTGAATCCCTCTCCAAGTGAGGGGATCTTGCTAGATCTAGATCTTGGAGTTGCTTGGTGTTTCTCCTCATATTTGTTCTTCCTCCCTTATTCCCCCAATAGTTTTTGTAGCTTTGTTGGAATTTGGGAGAGAAGAACTTGGGCATCTTAGTGGTGTTCTTAGCCATTGCATTAGGTGCATCGGTTTGGGTTCTCTCCGGGGTTTCGGTCTCGTAGAGGGCATGTTGACCTTGGTGGTGTTGTAGCCTTAGTGGCCTTGTTACCTTTGTGGTGTTGTAGCCTTTTGTGGCCTTGTAGCCTTTGTGGCCTTGTCGTCTTTGTGGCGTTGTTGCCTTTGTGGTGTGGTAACCTTAGTGGTGTTGTTGCCTTAGTGGAGTGTGGTAGCCTTTGTGGTTTTGGTGCCGGTTGTGGCGCGTTGGTGTCTTGGTGGCCTTGCCACCGGTGTGGCGTGTTGTAGCCTCTTGTGGCCTTGTACTTGAGAGCCTCCGTGTTGTGGAGTTGCCTCAAGCTTGATACTTGGGAGTTTGCCCAAGCTTGTACGGGTTCGGTGACCACCCTCAAGGGTCCCTTAGTGGATCGAGGCTTTTCTCCTTGGAGGAAAGGCTCGAGGAGAATACGGTGGCCCTAGTGGCTCATTGGAGTGCCTCTTGCCTCCACACCGCTCCAACGGAGACGTAGCACCCTTGGGTGTGAACTTCGGGATACATCGTCGTCTCCTCGTGCACCGGTTACTTCTCAACCCAAGCTCCTTTACCTATGCGCTTTACATTGTGATATCTATCATGCTTGATGCTATACCTATCTTGTTATCACCTTGTTGCTTATCATGCTAGCATAGTTTATTGGAGCACTTAGGCAAACCCCTAGTTGTTAGGCTTTGAGCTAAACTAGTAAACACTTGTAGTTTTATTCCTCCTAGTTTAGCTCTCAAGTAGAAGTTTTTATACACCGCCTATTCACCCCCCCTCTAGGCGACGTCCTAGTACATTCAAATGAAGATGGAGATATGGAGGATAGAGTTGGGCGTCAGCTGATGGAGCTGAATCCCGTAAATAAAGAGAAGACCGCAGAGGAATTCATGGACATGAACGGATAATCCGCGGATGAGGAAGTCAATGAAGGTTACCCAGAAACCTGAAGGAGGAGGAGGGGTACTTTCATCCCCTTGCATCTGCATCGCCTCCTTGTTGAACATGCCCAGATTCTTGAGCATGTGGTGGTCCTGCGACGAGATCTTGGATCTCTCCCATCGGGAGACCTTCTCCTTCTCCACGCGCTCGCCGGTGCCGGGAGCGACGTTCCTGGTGAGCTTGGTTCACGGAGGCATGGTGACGAAGTGGTGGAGCAGAGAGAGGAAGAGAAAGATGGGCGTATGTGGTGCTCAAGGAAGTAGAATGGTAGAGCAATGGCAGGAGTGAATGATGGTGCGACGCAGCGAAGGGTAAAACTGAGCCCAGGGGTAAGAATTTATACCCTGGAAGACGATGAGGCTTGACCATTGGATAAACACGGGAAGATCCTGGACCATGCACGTGGCTGCGTGGTAAAAAGTTTTACAGTTTATTTTGGAGGGGAGGAAGTTACCGCGCGCGTGCCAGGAATATCGGAGGACGGACGTGCAAGCCCCACTTGCGCGACGTGGGGGACGAGCAGAAACTTTGGACCCACAAAACAGTGGTCCACCAGAAGTCGTGTCTTCCGGAGGTGGCCACACATGGTTTTCGTCAGCATTGACATCATGCCGATAAAAAATCTTTGAGTTGCTAGAACAATACATAGTTAGAAACAAACTTCAGGAGCCTATGTTCAGATGCAAGCACCTGTTCATATGCTCGGGGGCTACTCTTATCAGAAGTATAATACTTCTGATAAGATGACGTGATGATGATACAAATATAGAGTTGGTTAAATAACAGAAGTTGAGCCTACAACCAAGTGCAAACACTCGGTTGTAGCCTTGGGGTCTACTCCCATCGGGAGCGCTGGTCGCGCACCTGATGAATTATAGAAAGGGCAAAAGAAAGAGAGACAAATAACAAGACAATCTGGAGCAGAAGCCGAAGAATTTTTTCGTACATCTTCGAGTTACATATAACTCCTCATGTACTCCCATCAGGAGGTCAAGATATTATTAACATGTTAACTCAAAGAAATAAAGAATTCCAGCAGCCGCCCAAAGGCACTCGACAATATATTCTCAGAGCGCGTCCGCCGCGATAAAAACTCTAAATGCCGTGACTCGACAAAGAGCTCACGAAAGTAAGACCCCAGGATCCGTCTTGTGCGGCGTGGCATCGCACATTAATGCGCTCTCCCACTTTATCCGCATCAACAGATGTGAAGAAAAATCTCGACAGACGCGTTGGGTACTCGATAAAATAAGCTGGAATTCGATTCATGATAAGTCCTGAAGCGGCACGTGTCGAATGACGTCAGTATCCCGAGTTCGAGTCCAGGGACTTGAGCTTGAAGTAGGTTTATGCAGGTTTTCCACGAAAGCAATTAACTGGTACCTGATCCGTCAGAAGAACCAGGCTCATCTACCATTATCCCTGTGCAAAATACACTTAGTGAAAATTGACAATGACTCAAAAGTATTATTAAATAGATGTACGATGGAGATTTTACTAGACTCTACGATTCAAGCAAAAATCTCGGGGGCTACTGACATAGGTATACCGAATAGGCATGCCGAATAAGTACCCTGGATCTATAAGAAAGTATGAAGCCAGTAAACTCGGAGCTTTGGAGGCCCAGAAGGTTGAAGACTTTCGGGTTAGAAAAGTAGAGTTGTAATAGGAACCTTGTATCAATATAGGAAAGGCCCAACGCAGCTCGACAGTTTGTAACTTGTACGATAGGGAAAGCCTCGGTGTTGCCTCCTATATAAATGGGAAGCCGAGGGAGAAATAAGGGATCGAAATCATTGTAACCCTAGCCACCATAACTTTGAGTTGAGCACCTTCGTTCGGCTGAACCTTCGAGATCTACTTGCCCTCTACTTCTTACGAAACCCTAATTCTACAATACATATGCATTGACGAGTTAATCCCTCGTCAGGTTGTCCTTCTACTTAGGTCGCTAGCTCCATTTCTAAAATTTATGTGTCCAATATAAGTATGAGGCTCTAATTTAGTTCACTTCGTATCTATTTTGTTGCAATGGTCGATGATAAATTTTTGTAGCACATTGTGATTGAAGGACGATCTTGCAATACCTAGTGTTGTGCAGAAACATATTGGTAGTGCATTCTCCTTGGTCTTGCAGGATCATCTCTTAGCTTGTCATGTGCTATGTAAATATGAGGCTCCCGATTGTCACTTGTGTGTCGGTGATTACAATATGCACTAGCTAATCAAGGAAAACACAAATGTTGTGCATTTTACTTAGTTCACTGGCTTCATCCCTAGAATTTGTGTACCCAATATAAGTATCAGGCGGAAAATATGTTTATTATGTATCTCTTTTGTTGCAATGGCCGATTATTACACTGAGAGTGGATTTAGTGATCATGTGTATAGCTACGCATGCAATCGATGTCGCTGTCGTTGCACGGGAAGATGTTGCGGGCCATCACACGACGTTGGATCTACGCTGATGATTTGGCGCAGCAAGAGGCGAGCTCAAACACTATCGGTCAACGCAATCGGGAGTTTTTTTAGTGCTAGTGATGTGCTGGTTTGGATCATCTCTCGCGGCCGCACCTCCATACCACAACTCGAAACCAAAGCTCCACTGGCCCGAAATCAACTAAATAAAGCTAGTTAGTATCTCCCACATGTGCTAATAAATAAAATCTCAATGGAATAAAAAAAAATGCACCAGATATTGACCGACGCATGGTGGACTTGTGCAGTAAAGGTGAATTCAGGAATTGACTGCACTGTGCAGATGAAAATGGCATCTGAAATTGTTGAACATGAACAGATGGAGTACTACAAGTTGAACCTGAAGTTTTTCTTATGAGTGAACTTGATAAACATTATTAAAGGTTCAAAATTAACCTGATACTGTCTCTTACTGAAATGTAACCTTGAGGCAGGCGCTCTAATGTTAGGCTCGGAAAGAGATGACTTGAGGCCCAACGAAAAGAGCAGGTGTTACCCGGCCCAACTACCCAACCCTAGGTCCATCTCAAAGTTCCTCCCAAAGCAGGCCCAGCCGCATCCCCCAAAATCCATTACCACCCTTGTCCAGCTCCATTCCAGCACACAAGCTTGCTCCGTCGCCACCCAGCCGCCCCCCTTCTCGCAGCAGAGCGGCCACCCAGCGCCGATCTAGATCCCTGGATCTTGGCGCAAGTCGGCGCGCTCGAGGTGCTTGGCGAGGACCCGGCCGGCGCACGGCGATGAAGGAGGAGGGCGACTGGAGCAGCAGCGAGAGGCGACTGCACGTCAGCGCCAGGTCCGCCATCGCCAACCCATCTCCGAGCGCCGCGTTCGCCGACCACCGTTTCCGTCCACGCCACTGGGTCATGCTCGACCTGAAATCCAAGATCCCCGACGACGACGACGACGCCAGGCTCTTCCTCCACGCCCCCACGGGGCGCTTCCGCCGCCTGCGGCTCCCGGCGCTCCGGGACCACTACATCCTCAGCGCGTCCGACGGGCTCATCGTGCTCAGAGACAGGGAGCACCCACGCTTGGCTCGTGTCCTCAACCCCTTGACAGGCGACATGCTCCACTTTGCTGCGCCCTTGTGGGAAGGGCTAGGGTCTGTGGCTACACTGCATGCCGCAGTGAGCGGCGGCGCTCGACCGGCGCTGGTCGTGTGGCGGATATGGGACAGAAGAGGGCACACGGTTCTGTATGGTGATCCAACCAGCACTGAATTTGCTGAGGGGTACATTGGCAAGGTCTTGCTGACTACCATGGTTACCTTCCAAGGGACCATCTATCTTGCTGGTCAGGAAGGATCGGTATGGAAACTCGTCCCAGCAGAGCACCGCCATCCTGAGCTTCTAGTCGCAGCTCAGATGTCGCCTGATGCGGACATATATTTACAGGAGAACAAAATCGCAAAGTCTTATCTCGTGGAGTCTGCCGGGGAGCTTCTGCTCGTTCGCCATCGGGATCAAGCCTTGAAAGTTTTCAGAGTCGATGTCGAGCACAAGATGTTGGAGGAGGTCAAGAGCATCAGCTGCCGCGCACTGTTTCTTGGTGCCGAGAGGTGTGTGTCAGTGGATGCCAATATGCTTCCGTCCATCGACACTGACTGCATATACATGTTTGATTGGGTACAAACTCACATAGAGCGTGTCTTGCATGTCTATAACCTAAGGGACGCCACGATGGACATTATCTACCATCCAAAACAAAGCTTTCACGAGGATCCCTATCATTATTTATTTGGATTGGACATTTACAGTAGTCACAATGGATTTGACATTTACAGTAGTCACAACAACCATCATGTCCGCCCTCTCAGTCTTATTCAGGTTCTCCTCGACTACTGCAACGGCGATACGAGCTCTAATTTTTAAGGATGATCAAGGATTCAAGGACGTGACAATAAATCATCTTCTTACCTCTGTGCTAACACTTGCTTCCTCGGTTCAGTACTTATATTCTTCTTACCAATGTTCTCAGGAGTGTTAAGAGTATTGGCTGTTGAATAGTTATCTGAAATCCAGTTGTCTCTTTTGTCTGTCTTACTACTTGCATCCGGTACTCAATATATGTTGATTTAGTCATATAACTTCATGTGCAGCTAGCAGCTGTTTCCTGCGCAATATGTTGTGTGCTCAAAGTATTACTAGCTTTTTAGATGGTTACGTCCTTGATGCACTTAAGTAGTGTCAGGTTCCGAGGTAGAATGATCTGAACCCGGTTCAACTATATCAGCAGTATAGAGTTTCAGTCTAGAACCTAAGTAATGCAATTTCGTTTATGTGTATTCATGTTTGTGTTGGTTTATTGGACCATCTATATGGAGCACTAAGTAATGGCTGATTTACTGTGTTCCCTGACCCCTTGAGCCATTTCATCCTACAACATCTCTGAATCTAAAACTGCAACTGCATGATTTATGTGATCTTGGCTTGCACCTACAATGAAATGCTGTTGTCCATACACCAAATTCTAGATTGTTCGGTCAATGCTACTGAAGTTGTGGAATACTGGATCATGTCGTACCGTCTATTTTGCGGACAAGAGGCAACCAACGAAGCTCCATATGGCTCGATGTGCAGTGGCTGTTCATCAATGCTTGTTTCAGTCCATCTTCTGACAATGTAGGCTTATTGCAAGCTTCTGATTCTTTTTCTGTACTGCAATGGTAAGGTGTATCCGCCGAAACAAGCAGTATCAGATTCCGGGTAACAGGAACGACATGCTTAGGCCTTTGGGTTCAACCATAGGAAGTATAAGATTGAATTCAATCAAATTGACATGGTTTCAGGTTACTATTTGTGTGATCCCGTTTTAGTAGAATGTATGTCCTTAATTTGATTCTGGTGGTAGGCTGTATATCATCTAGCTACCTGCAGCTCCAAAGTCGTCCGCAGCTTACTGTCTATCTACAGATAGCGAGTAGGACTCACATAAGTTGACGCTTTCTAACAAGTACTCCCTCCGTCCCAAAATATAAGGCGTCTAAGGATTAGTTAACAAGTACAAATATTTACAATACTAAATCATTATCAATAGACTCACCCTAAAGTATATTTTCTTAATATGTCAATTTGATATTGTAGATGTAAATATTTTTTTTGTAAATATTTGGTCAAAGTTTGTAAGGTTTGACCATTTTGGGATGGAGGGAGTACCATTTTTTACACCCAAAAAGTTCTTTAATTATAAAAGTAAATAAACTTCCTAGTATACAGGTTATTCATACAAGATGTTTTTTTTTTTGTTTTTCGAATATACATACAAGATGTTAAAACAAATGTTAAAACAACATAATCATGTAGACATGAAAATTATAGCATGCCAAAATGATTAGTAGCGTTCAACAATAGTTGAGTCCGACGATGCGTCCTTATCCCATACGCCTCGGCCATATCAAGCCTCTCCGGATTACCACTATCGGGGAGGTTCCAGTCGAAGTGGTATAGAAGGCTCGCAAGGGCAAACTCGATGTTCGCCAATACAAACATCCCACGGAACATTCTCTGGCCCTCACCATAGGGGAAGAAGGTGAAGTCCGAGTCACTGCAGTCCGCTTTCTCGCCCTCGAATCTCTCGGGTATGAAGTCACTGGCGTCAGTCCAGTTCTGCCCGTCCCTACCAATCGCCCATGCATTGACGAACAAGGTAGTGCCCGGAAGCACGTCGTAGCCCATGATCCTCCTCCGTTCTGTGCACAGCATCGGGCGGAGCAAAGGCAAAGGAGGGTGCAACCTGAACGTCTCCCTGATGACCATCCGGAGGTAGTGGAGCTGGCCGTCGATGTTCGCCTCGGCCAGTCTTGCCGTGGAGGACTCGCCGGACTTCAGACTGCGCAATAGCCATTATCCGCGGGTTCCTCATAAGCTCCGACATGGCCCATATTATCGTCGTCTCCGCCTCTGACCCCATCGAGAAAATGTCCTGGTGACATGACAAATGAGATCCGTATGTCATCCTCTATGTACAATAAAATTTCTTTTTTTGGATTATCTTTGGCTCCTGATAATTTGTCACTTGCCTTTTTCTTTCGATCTCATGCCGCCTTTGAAACGTTGAGCAAGCTGCTGGCTCATGGGTCCCGCATGTCATCCTCTACGAACAATAAAAGTTTCCTTTTTTGGAGTTATTTTTTACCCATAATTTCTGGCTATTTGCCTTTTTCTTTTGATCTCCTGCCCTCTTTGAAACGATGAGGATGATGTTGACAGGTCGGTCCCACATGTCATCCTCTATGAACAATAAAAGTTTCCTTTGATGGATTTATTTTTGACCCCTAATTAATTTCTGGCTATTTCCTTTTTTTCTTTTGATCCCCTGCCGCCTTGGAATCGTTGAGGATGCTGCTGCCTCATGGGTCCTGCATGTCATCCTCTCAGAACGGTAAATATTTCTTTTCTTGAATTTTGTTTACCAACTGTTTTTTGGCTTATTTTTTCTTTCGATCTCCTGCCGCCTTTAAAACGTTGTCGACGCTGCTGGCTCACGGGTCCCACATGTCAGCCTCTATAAACAATAAACGTTGAGGATGCTGCTGCCTCATGGGTTCCGCATGTCATCCTCTTAGAACGATAAATGTTTTTTTTTCTTGGATTTTTTACCAACTGATTTTTGGTTTTTTTTTATATTTTAGATCCCCTACTGCCTTTAAAACGTTGACGACGATGCTGGCTCATGGGTCCCCGATGTCAGCCTCCCCGTACAAGAAACATGTGATATCTTGATTATTTTGCAGTCAATAAACAATGTATTTCGCTCTGAGCTATTGCAAACGGATAAATTAAATCTTTATTTTTACATAAACAAACTTATATGTTGAATCTCCTTGTTTTTTGTTTTTGCGAAGCATAGGACTTTCCTGGTTTTTTTTTGACAAAAATTCGAACTTTCCTGTTTTGGAGTGGGCTGAAATTGTACGAGTCAAAAGACCCAGCTGGATAGTTCGAAGGCCCAGATGTCCAGATGCAGCCCAATTGAAATATTTCTTTTCTTGGATTTTTTTCACCCCCTGATTTCTGGCTACTTCATTTTTCTTTTGGTCCTGTGCCGTCTTGGAAACGTTGAGACAGCTGCTGCAAAATGGGACCCACATGTCATCCTCTATGTACAATAAAGTTTCTTTTCTTGGATTATTTTTGGCTCCTGATATTTGGTCACTTGCCTTTTTTTTCGATCTCATGCTGACTTAGAAACGTTGAGGAAGCTGCTGGCTCATGGGTCCCGCATGTCATCATCTATGAATAATAAAAGTTTCCTTTGTTGGATTTATTTTTTACCCCTAATTTTTGGCTATTTGCCTTTTTCTTTTGATCCCCTGCCCCCTTTGAAACGATGACGACACAGCTGGCAGGTCGGTCCCACATGTCATCCTCTATGAACAATAAAAGTTTCCTTGATGGATTTATTTTTGTCCCTAATTTATTTCTGGCTATTTCCTTTTTTCTTTTGATCCCCTGCCGCCTTGGAATATAGTTGAGGATGCTGCTGCCTCATGGGTCCCGCATGTCATCCTCTCAGAAAGGTAAATGTTTCTTTTCTTGGATTTTGTTTACCAACTGATTTTTGGCCTATTTTTTATTTCAATCTCCTGCCACCTTTAAAACGTTGACGACGATGCTGGCTCATGGGTCCCCAATGTCAGCCTCCCCGTACTGCAAATCCTATTTTTGCAAAGGTTGTATTTCTAGATAGTAAGGTGGATGCGAATCTTCCGTGGTTCAGGCAGCTCAGGTAAGTCTTCTTGCACTGATTAATGGAATTAGTGTATAGCAAGGTCAAGACATGTGACTCGGTGTAATTAATCTATTTGAATCATGTTGTGGGTTCAATCTGATAGTTCTCTAACAGGTCAACCAAAATAGAAATTAATTTTTTTTCTAAAGCGAAAATGCAAACTAAGATGAACACAAACATTAGTTATCATAATAGCTGATCATACATACATACTTGCTAAGAGCAAAAGCTTGGCAGAGTTTTACCACCCATACAATTAATTAGCAGCTCAGATAAGATAACCTTATATAAGTATAACTACAAATGCATTTGCTAAGGGCTCATGGAACAATAGAACTAGACAACCGCGAACTTTATGACCAACATCTCACAGCGGCATCGAAAGATCTTGACCTTCAACTTTGATCCAATGCGAAGTTTGGCACCGTCAATGAACTTTTTCCACCTAGAAGTAACAACCAAGCGGCCATCTCGTAGGATCGACTGGAGTACCGTCCCTCCACGGTGAGACCTTCACTCTCCATGACGAGGGAAACTTGCCCCTTCGGCCAGCATTGAGATCCTTGGAGATACTTTTAGGCAATTTCTGATTCAAAGCAAGAGATACCACCAAAAATTAGTCAATGGCACCAATGCACTGAAGACTGAACCATGTGAGACTTTGAGTAGAGAAGACATCAAGATAAGAGCAGATTATGCTTGTCATATACTCACGAACATAGCCTTCGGATGCGTCCCTGGTCACCACACGGGTGGCCACAGCAATGAGCTGAGACCTCGGTGATCTCGGCTGGGCAGGTGCGAGAGCCTAGGCTGGTACACGAGCCGGTGCCGATGCGAGAGGCTGGCTGGCAGGTGCAATAAACGGTGCCTCCGGAGGAACCGGTGCCGATGCGAGAGACTGCAGGGCGGGTGCGATCGAACGGTGCAGCTAGAGGAACCAGGTCTTGATGCGAGGAGCCTAGCTGGGTAGATGCGATAAACGGAGCTGGTACAGGAACCGGTGCTGATGCAGGAGAGTGGGAAGCCGGTGCCGGTGCTGGTGTGGGTGCCCTTTGTGACATCCGCTCCTGTTCCATCAGGGGATCTGTAACTTTGATCATGTTAAACCCAGCAAGCTAGAACAGAGGGAATGGTTTAGAACAACTGCTCAGAATGCAGTAATCAAAGGATATGAGTACAAAAAAGTTACATAATATATATTTCGAAGTGTCTCCAACTCTGTAAGTAGTTACGTATATCTGCCCGTTTGAGTTTCTGATCCTCAGCTCGTCGCCCTTCTTCAGACCGTAGTCAAAAGCAAACTTTCTCCAATCATGTCCATACAAATATGTGATGGCCTGCGTCTTGTAGACATACACCTCATAGACCGTGTAGGTGTACATCAATTTGCCATTGCCATGCATAGTGAAAGACCCTTCATGCGGACACATCTGGTTAATCATTGGACGAAGTTCACAAGGTACGATCGCAGGTGAAAATTGACACTAATGTAAGAAGCGAGGAAGACTAAAAACAAGACTTTACTATATGTCAATTCATGCTAAACCACCGAGAATACATACCTGTAACTCTGTGAAGGAGTTATTAGAAAGGTAGATAGAGCCATAGGAGGTGTTATATGCGGGGTATGCACATGGGCCCGCCATATTCCCGCAAGCTCGAGCATCGGGATGGTGAAGGAAACATGGGAGGTACTACTGGTGCGTAGCACTGAATGTAAGTGGAAGAATTAGGTTGTGTAAAGTGCATAGTTCAGAGCAATGCAAATGTTGACAAGCGAGTGCATAACACTATGTTACAAACTGAACAGTCAAAATTTAGTGTATGATGAATATAAGCATGCTAATTTGGCGTTTCCGAATTCCAAAAAGCATTAGACAGAGCCGGTGATAATATCAGACATAAATCATGGCATGTATATGTGGCTTAAGAAAATATACTCGAACCCTTGGATGGTTACGGCCCGGCTGGTCCTTGGACTTGAGCTTATATAAGCATCCAGAAGGTGGGGCTGACGAGTAACTTGGTGGCAGCCTCGCGGATGCCTCATCGGCAGCAGTTGCAATCCTTTTGACCAATGAAGGCTTAGCAGGTTTCAGTCGCATATGAAAATTGAAGAGCAACATACATCGGCAGTGATATATAAAATGAATCTATGAGACACTCGATTCATATAGTGCTTGGATGTAAGTGGAAGAATAGGGTTGTGTGTGTTTCGAACTATTGGTAAGCATTAGACAAAGCCGGCAATAAACAGACAAATCAAATCATGTATGAGGATTAAGAAAATATACCTGCTTACTGAAAAGGATACCACCTAGCTGGCCCGTGGTCTTGTGCTTGAGGAGGTTTTCAGAAGATGGTGGCGGCACCATCGTCTTCACAGAAGCCTCATCAGGATCATTTTTTTTTCATTTGAGTAGAGGCACAGAAGCTTCATCCTGCATATGAATAGCAACAGAACTCATCATTGATATTTAATAAATCTATGAGATAGACTGATGCAAATAGTGCGGGATGTAAGTGGAAGAATAGGGTTGTGCATAGACAACAGTTGACAACAATGCAAATGATTACAAAAGAAGCCAACAGAACTCAACAGTTTATATACTGGATGAGACAGACTGAAAAGTGAAAAATTAGTGCATGATGATTGTAAGCAAACGCAGTGTTTCTAAACTTTTGGTAAGCATTAGGCAAAGCCAACAGTAATTAAACAAATAATAATAAAATCATGTATGTGGATTAAGAAAATATACCAGATTCATTAAAAGGTCACCACCCAGCTGGCCCATGGCCTCGTGCTTGTAGAGGTTTTCGGATGATGGTGCCGGCACCATCGTCCTCACAGCAGCCTCATCAGCCTCATTTTGCATCCACTTGAGTAAAGGCGCAACAGGTTTCAGCCTGCATAAGAATGGGAACAGATCTCAGCGAGTGATATTGAATGACTCCGAGACGATCGCTGCATATAGTGCTTGGATGTAAGTGGAAGGGTATGGCTGTGTATGGACAACCGTTCACAACAATGCAAGGGTGTGTTCGGTTCTGAAACAACGTGGAATGGAATGGAATGGTTCCATTTCAGAGGAATGGAATGGTTATATTTTTGTTCGGTTGGGAAAAATGGAGAGCAGAACAGATCGAGGTTAAACTAATCATTTGTCTCAAAATTGTAATTAGCAATTGTAAATGACATTTTAATCTCAAAGTCGTAATTAACAGCGCCTAATGGTGCTCTTTTAATCTAAAAATCGTAATTAACATCGTTTTTTGTTGGGTTAGGAGAACTGGAGAGTAGATGAACATTACTATATGATGATTGTAAGCAAACGAATTTGGTGTTTCTAAACTTTTGGCTTCGAGATCTTATGGGCTTCAACTCTAGCCTACCCCAACTTGTTTGGGACTGAAAGGCTTGGTTGTTGTTGTTGTAAACTTTTGGCAAGCATTAGAAAAAACCGACAATAAACGAGACAAAAATGAAGGCATGTTTTGTGGATTAAGAAAATATACCATATTCATTAAAAGATCACCACCCAGCTGGCGCGTGGCCTTGTGCTTGTAGAGGCATTTAGAAGATGGGGGCGGCATCAACATACGGCAGCTCGATCAGCCGCAGCTTTGATCTTCCTTTTGAGTAAAGGCCCTAAAGTTTCGATCCGCATATGAATAGCAAAACAAAAGGCAGACCTCGAGCAGGTGATATTGAATTACTGTATGAGATAGACTGATGCATATAGTGGATGCTCTTAGCCTTTTGCACCATGAACACTAGCTATGGACAGACAAAAAAAACTAGTTGACCCAGCTTTGTCTAGATACCTCCATCCCAAAGCTTAAGGCTTATTTATTTTTGAGAAATCAAAACAAGTAAAGTTTGACCAAAATTTTAGAACATTCTATCAACAAATATAATATTGTGTAGATCTCGTAGGAAAATATATTTCACAACCTATTTAATGATATTAATTTTATATTTTGCATGTTAATGATTTTTGGTAAAAGCTTAGTCAAACATGGTATAGTTTGACTTTCTAAAAATAATATAAGCCCTAAGCTTTGGGATGGAGGTAGTAGTATCTAGAGCTAAAACACATCTAGATACATCCGTATCTACGGATAGTTGAGTCAATTAATTTGGATGCGAGGGAGTATCGGATTCGGACTACATCATGGTAAGTTGGTTAAAAAAAAATTACCCTCGGGCGGTCCCCGCCTAGCTCGGCGAGTGGCATTTCGCTTCTTGTGCTGCAGATCCGGCCATGCTCCTGCAGCGGTGGGGTGCTATCGTTCCCCATAGCCTCAGGCACGGAACCCGGAGGTACCAACCTGATACGGAGAATATAGAGCATGGTGTCACGGAGGCTTTACGCACAAACAGCTGAAGACATGTGCTACTTTAAGCATTTTCCGGTAACAGGAACAGATTGAGGATGCAGACAGACAGAGTGGATAAGCAAACGGAGTACCTGCTTTGCGGGGCTAGGGACGTAGCTCAGGCTCAGCCAACTGCCCACATGCGTGGTGGCCTTACGCTCCATTGCCCCCCACCACCACCACCGAGGTCTTTCCTTTCCTGTACAAGCTGACAAAAGATACAGTGAGGATCAGCAGAAACTACAAAGGTTGCAAATGTCGACAAATAAAGGAAGAACACCCCAATCCAAGCAAAGGTAGCCCCGCCCCCACCCCCATCAATCACTCCCGGCGCGAGGGTGACCGTGAAAGACACCCCTTCGCCTGCGAATAGGAAATAGATGCGCAAGATACCGAGGTGAGGAAAAAAGAACCGATCTCGAGAAAGGAAAGAACATTACTAGTACTACCTAATTCGCTTGGTCTAGATGCAGCTTGCCCCTCCAAGCTGGATGCCTGGACGGTGGAGGCGAAAGGAGGGGATCGAGCTAGCGGCTTGCATCCGTCGGCTGTCGGCACTCGATCGGGAGAGACAAGGGGGGCTACATAAAGGGGAGGGGTAACATATTTTATTACACAGTGAACTTACTGATGTGACTAGTCATTACATGTCTCACTAAAACTGGGGCCCATAGTGTGGCACCCCAAATTCACTTGAACCTGCCCGGCGGGATGCATTGGCGCGTCAAGAAAACCCCCGAATTGTAGCGGGGAAATGAAACATTTCACAAAAATTCGAAATTCAAGCACACTGCCACGCGCCAAGCACGCGGGCTGTTCCTTCCTCTTCCTCGGTTCCTCCTCCCCTATCCGAAAAACCCCAAATCCCAAGCTCTAACAACAACAAAAAAACCAAATCCCCTGGCCGCCATGCATGTCCTCGTTAACCCGCTGGAGATCGTTCCGGGACGAGGCGGACCCCCCGCCCTGAGATCCCGAGTTCGTCCGTTCCGTCCACCTCGAGGCACTGCGTGCTGTCTCGCAGCGGCGGCTTGAGGGCGCCGACAGAGGAAGTTCCGCCGGAAAGTGCTCATGGCAACCGTGCAAGCTCACCGTTGTGCTGTATCCCGAGAGGAACTGGTCAAAACTTTGCTATTCGCAAAAAAAGCGGGCCAAGATCTGGTCAAAGCTTCGTCGATGGCTTGCCGCGAGAGGCTTGGAGTCCAGAGTCAATAAACTAGCTGCTCGAGGACTTGGGCGGTTTACATCGATTCATATTAACTGACTCAAGTTTGTTAGTCTAGTTAACAAATGCATCTAGATACATCCATATCTAGACAAAATTGAGTCAATTAATATGAATCGAGAGGGAGTGCCTGAAAGTGTTTCATGCTACCAATTAATGCGCCGCAGGGACCGGGTTGTAGAAGTAATTGTGCTACTACTCATACGATGAACTGATTGTGTGGGTGTCAAATTTTGCAACGCGATCATCCACTGAATGCTTAATTATAGTTCTAGCGACAAAGGCGTACAAATCATAACAAAGATAGTACATACTACAGCACCAGAACATAAGAGTACGAATCATAAAGTAGCTCAACATTTTGCAGCAGGTCTGGGTGGTCCTGAGACTACCGGGACGCCCCTGATGATCTCCGGCGTGCATCCACTTCAACGCAAACCGTGTACTCGGTCCACGGCCTCCTTCGTAGGCTGGATAATCTCAGTGCAGGACCTTCCTCTATGAAAGGCTCATCATCGGTACCACCCACGAGTGCATCGTAGCTGGGTGGTCTTGAGACTACCCGGACGCCTCGATGATGTCCGGGCGTGCATCCACTTCAACGCAAAGCTGTGTACTCGGTCCACGGCCTCCTTCTGTAGGCTGGATAATCTCAGGTGCAGGACCTTCGTCTATGAAAGGCTCGTCATCAGTACCATCCACAGGTGCATCAAACTGAGATTCATCTTCAAATCTCCCATCAAACTGAGAGACCTCTTCAACTCTATGCTTCTGCAATTAGTACATCAACAGATTAGACAAACATCTAAGGAATGCAACTTGAACAAATTCCATTTTACATATTTACCTTCTCATCTGGCACAGCACATGTCCCAGAGCTAAAACCCGTTTCCTGAAGCAAGCGCTTTTTCTCTCCTTCCCGTCCATCCATCTGCAACAAGTTAAATTTGAGTACAGAACCTCGCACAACAATGCAAACTATTAATCGAAACAGCGACAACATCAATATAAATAATTAACTACATATGCCAGCACACATACAGTGTGAGCAAGATCTGCTTCTCCCGCTGAAGGATCATTATATGGTTCACCATGATAAACCCACCTAAGATATGTGCGGTCCATCCCAAAAATGTGTAAATGATCTTCCACTACATGGTGAGGCCTCTTCTCACCATTCATACATGTGCAGCGCGGGCAATACTGTTGTCGTCAGAAACCCACCGGCGGGCAGCGACGGGCAACACCGTAGAGCCGGGAACAACCTAGAGCTGCGGCTGGCTGAGGTCCCTCCGAGCGACGGCCCGCAAAGCCTTCTGGTCACACGTCCGATGCTGATGCAAGGGCGTGCCACCTGACCTATACCTGGTCGGGAAGGTGATGGAGATGCCTCGCTTAGTTTCCTCGCATGGCATACACGTAAACATTAAATACGAGCCTCGATCGGCTCTCAGAGTTATCCCGTGAATCGGCTCGTGGAGCCGATCCACCCATGATTCGTACGAGGTGTACGAATATATGGTGGTCCTGCTTGATCAAGATAAAGTTAATGAGATCTACGACGATTTAGGGTTTTCACCGCATAATCGGATCATCCTACTCACGGTTAGGCCTCGCGGCCACGCACGGTGATCGTAAGCCGATCCTAAACAAGGCCTAAAAACCAACACAAGGTTGATCCCCGGAACATCCTCGTTTAGGGCCAGCGAACGACACCCTACGTGCCGCTGGATCCTCCACCCCTTTGTAAGGCCTAACTATTGCAGATATTAAACTAATCCTTGTAGAACAAGGAGCAATCGTAACGGATCAGATCTACTAAACAATGATCAAGCGGGTGTCGCCCCCACACCTAAGATAGGTGTGAGGGCGGCTAGACATGCAAGGGTTGCACTACGATAGCATGTTACGCGAAGAACTATGCTAACCCTAACACATCTATGATAACTACGCTGCTCGCCATCAACAAGGCTTCGATGACGAGCAACGCATGAACAACGTGGAGCTAGTGCTGCCTAGATCGCAAGATGCGATCTAGGCAGCATGTTGCTTACCGGTAGAAACCCTCGAGACGAAGGAGTTGGCGATGCGCCGAGATTGATTTGTTGGTTGAACGTTGGTTGTTGTTTATTCCATAAACCCTAGATACATATTTATAGTCCAGGGGACTTTCTAACGTGGGAATAATCCCCACCGTGCACGATACAAACTCTAACTTTTAATCTAAGATATAATCTACCATAATTAAAGATACACGGGCAATCTAGCCCAAACTCTTCGTGCGAGGCCGCTTCAAAGATCTCCCACGTGTAATCTTCTAAGCCCATCTCTCTTACGGCCCACCTCCTGATTTGACCAAAATCTGGTGATAACACATGCCCCCCTGGTTTTGGCAATGATAATTTCAAAACCACTCTGTTTTTTTCTTCTTCGAAGGGTCATGTCGTGGCAGAGCAGTCCTGGCGCAGTATTCTTCATCATGATGACCTGTCTTTCCATCTTCTCTGCAAAATTCGATAGCTTCGGTATCGCTTCCTCGGAAACTGCAATGGCATTAAATTACCACCAGGCTTCTCATTATTTAACTGTGCCGATTGATTAGCTCTCTTCATCCCCTTCCTTCGTTCCGTCCATCGGCACCAAAAAACCCTCTTCTCTCTCAGCCATGTCTTCTTCTTCCTCCTCTTTCGTCTCTCTCCAATCCTTCTCTTCAAGCGAGCCGGAGTGGAACTCCGATCACGCGCCAGAGAGCGACCTGCCTCTGACCGATGGGGAAGAGGACCTCAAGTTCCTCATCGATGGGGAGCTGATGAGCGAAAGTGAAGACAACCTCCATCCTTGGGCGAAACCCACCTCCCCCGACGGGAAGGGGGAAGAAGTAGAGGAAGAAGAAGAAAAAGAGGAGGGCGGCCCCTCTTCCCCTGCTAAGCTTCTGCCGGCCAAGCGATTCCGCGCTTGGGCGGACAGCGAAGACGATGATGATGACGAGGAGGAAGAGGAGGAGGATGAATCCTCCTCCTCCATCGGGTATCCGCCGACCAAGCGCTTCCGCTCCTGGGCGGACAGCGAGGATGATGATGATGACGAGGAGGGCGAGTCTCCAGCCAAGGGCTGGGACAGCAGCGACGAGGAGCTTCCTGGGAGCAGCGCCGACGACATCGACGGCGGTGACGATGAGGACAGCGACGACTAGTAGAAGAGGACTAGTAGTAGCAGTGCACTAGGCACCAGATCCCTCTTCTGAGAGCCATCGGCTCCTTCTTGTAAAGCCGCTCCTTTGAATTAATGAAAATTGTTCTTTCAATTCATCTTTCAATTAATCCAATTTCATTCCTTCCGCCTGTCATGCCAAGACCGATAGCAACGTATCGGACTTCTTTTCTTTTGGACGCCCGTGAAGCCGGACTCACATGCCGATTAGCCCGTCGATCAAGCACTTCTCAATTTCAGGCTGCGATTTGATATCTGACCATAATTTTTCGCAATCCTTTAGCCGATGACTACTCATCGGCTATTTTGAGAATCTAGTCCCTTTCCTTCTCTTGCAGTGACAGGACGGTCCAAAACCTGTAAAAGCCGATGGCCTCCTTTCCCGATTCCTCTCCATAGCTTCAGTAGTCTTCTTTTGCAACACCTTACTACTTCAGAGAAGATCACAATGCAAGGCCAGTCGATGTGACTCCAATCGGCTCCCAAAACAGGACATCTACCAAGTTAACTGCCCCCCGAGCCTTAATCAAGGCGAGAATACAGGCAAGGATGCGCAGGTCGCTGATCAACTTTCTTCTACTGAACGTCGATGTTGATGTAAACTTTGAGCATATAGCCAGTAGGTCTTAATTCTAAAGTCGATGCCCTTGCATCGGCTGTAAAAATTTTTTTTTTTTACTAGCCGATTTTCCCTAATCGGCCCTTAACGTTTATCTGCACATGTTTATCTGCACATGTACATGTTCATCTGACTATATGCCCCCCGAGCCGAATCCGCGGATGATCGCGGATATCGGCTTTCATGGTTAGCCAGGGCACTGCACTTGTACGTCGGCTCCGCGAGAATTCGTGCTAACTTTTATCCGCCGACGTGGCTGCTGCCCAATAGATTGATGTTACACACAAGCAGCAATACGTGGTGAAGATAATTTTGGCCGATTGCTGGAATCGGCCTCCATATCCATTGAAGCGCTGACTGAAGGTTTTATAATGCTCCTTCACAATTTTTGGGGCCGATCACAAAGATCAGCCTCGCCCCGTTTGCTCATCGGTTTAATCTTGCTACTCGGTCAGCTGGTGGATAAAACCAGCCCAACCTCTGACTTGATGCGCCTGCTGTCGTCCACCTTGAGTGCATCGTAGAATCGTGGAGCACTAAGCTCCGTCGGAAGGACGAGCACCATGTTTGTGCCAGCCGATGTTTCATCATCGGCTTTCCTTTGCTTGGGGCGCCACTCCATTTTCCGTGGACGACCCTCTTCGTCTAGGGTTCGCTGAACTTTCGCAGCCAGATCAGGTCGTGCCTTCCTTAACATATGCAAGTATAACCTTTCGGCTTCCTCCAGGCCGCGCAATCGCTGAACCCTGCGCTTTTGTGAACGGCTGAGTCCATCAGGGCACCACCTTGGACGGTGGTACCTGTCTTCTTCCTCTTCTTGTCCCTCGTCTTCTGAATCCTCGAGATCTGCCCACCGAGGGGACTCAGCACGTTTGCTTCGTGGCGGGAGAGGCCCTAGGCGCTTGAACACAGACACGTTGGCTGCCTCCTTCTTCTTCTGGTTGCATTCTGGGCAATTGCCGATTGTGGGCAATCGGCTCATTCCTGAATCCCAGCGAGTGTCCGAAGAAGGGCAGTCCCGGTGCTGTCGTTGTCGTCTTGCTCCCTTGATTTTTCCGTGGCACGGCGCTCGTGCTCCTCCTCATCGCGATCGTGCCGACGATGTCTTCGGCTTCTCTAGCCGGACGATCTCTCTCATCATCATCGGCTGGATCGTCGGCGTTGGTCATACTCGACTCACATACTTGTTGAGGAGGTGATCGAGAGGGGTCTTTGATATCTCATGTTCTTCACTTCTCCCTCTGTGACGTAGCGCTTGCCATCATGACGGAGCCGATCGCATGGAGCGGCCTCCTCTGTGTCTTTGCTACGAGAGCAGCTGCCCTCGTCTCTATCTTTGCCAGAGTGGTTCCCAGGTCCTACCATGTTGATGCTGAACGAGGATCCTGGCTGGCAACCTTCGGTGGTAAGTGCACTCTACCATGTTAACGGCGGGGAAGGGCCGGGTGTCGACCTTCATGGCGTATTGGTTGAAAATTAGACGCCCTTTTTCTATCGCCGCTTGGATGTGCCGACGCCATACCCTGCGGTCGTTGGTGGCATGGGAGAGCGAGTTGTGCCATTTGCGGTATGGCTTTCCGTTCAGCTCTTGCACCGTGGGGAATTTGAGACCTTCGGGAATCGTCAACTCGTTTCTCCTTGAGCAGGAGGTCGAAGATTTGCTCAGTCTTGGTCACGTCAAAATCAAATCCCCGGGCGGGCCCGGTGGCTTTACCCATTTGCAGGATACGGGGATCCTCCCCGAGTCCATTCAGCCACCGCTACCTCTTGGTCTCCCGCAGGAACTTCGTCTTCCTTCGCATCGACCGGGACTACCGCACGCTTGAACTTGTCTTGGTACAGGTCCGGGTGGCGCTGTTCATATGCCGATAGTTTCTGAACCTTGTGCGCCGGTGAGGGATAATCTCGCTTGGGAGGCCATGTCCTTGAGCCGTGTTGCAAGGCCTGCTACCGCCAACTCGACTGCTTCTTTTTCAGCTATACGAACCGAATAACATCGGTTCCTAAGATTCCCGAAGCGCCGGATGTATTCCGTCACGCTTCTCCGCGCTTCGACGTAGTTGTGCTAGATCGGCAATGCCGGACTCGGAAGCCTCTGAATGGTACCGCATATGGAACTCGCTCTTCCAACCGCTTCCAAGTCCGGATGGAGTCCGGTGGCAAAGAGGTGTACCATCCGAAAGCCGATCCCGTGAGGGACTCGTGAGAAGAGCCTCACGCGTAGTTGATCCGACACCGAAGCCGGTCCTAGTTGCGCCAAATATTGGCCCACGTGCTCGATGGAGCTCGGAACCATCCGATCCACCGAATTTGGAGAAGTCAGGGAGCCGATATTTAGGTGGTAGCGGGATCATCTCGTAGTCGTCGGGGTACGGCTTGGAATAGCCGATGGCCCTTCTTTCGGCACCATGCCGAACCGGTCTCTCGCATGGTACCGATCCGATCCGCCGTGCTGGCTGCAGGAGTTGAATTCTCGAAGATTCGCCGGGTGGCGTACTTAGCCAGCCATGTTTGCTTTTCCAGCTCGAGCCAACCGCAGGAGCTGAGCTCGGAGGTTCGTCGGGGTGGCGTACTTAGTTAGCCACGTCTGCTTCTCAAGCTCTGTCGCTGACGTCCCTCCTGTTTTCCCATAAGTCCCTGATGTTGTGGCCTGATTTGTGAGTGCCCAGTTGCCACAATCTGGCACATACGTGCACGTGTACCCGTGAGGGATCTCCTTAGGCGCCTCGGGCAAGAACTGGTAGTCACTAGGGTCACCACCGATCTTGTAGACGACGAATGCCGGTGTAGCCGGCACTTCGGTGCTGCCAACGCATATGGCAGCGGTGGACGGGACCGGAGTGGCAACTCTCCTTGATGCGTCCCGAGAGCTGGTCCCGACGGCGAGTATCGGTGCCTCATGATCTCCTGGATCACGCGAAGAGCGACACGCTCCAACGTGTTGACCAGGTTCTCGAGTGGCGGTGTAGCGAGTGAGCCACCAAGTAGTTGATCTCCTGCCGCAGGGACCTCGGTGCGTTCTTCCGACAGGGCGAGAGGTCTATCCCATCTAGTGCACCATTAGGCGAGAACCCCTTCCACCTGATGCCATGTGAACGGGTTCTGTGGAAAGAGCCGATGAGGTCGGCTTCGAGGATGACTTTGATCTCGTCATACTTCTTCTTGAGCTTGTCCGTCAGATCCTCGTACGTGACTGGCGTGCCGTCCGCCATCTCAGATGTAGATGGCGAGGTGGTTGATGTAGAAGCTTGTCCCACCGGGCGTGCCAGAATGTGTTGTCGTCAGAAACCCACCGGCGGGCAGCGACGGGCAACACCGTAGAGCCGAGAACAGCCTAGAGCTGCGGCTGGCTGAGGTCCCTCCGAGCGACGGCCCGCAAAGCCTTCTGGTCACACGTCCGATGCTGATGCAAGGGCGTGCCACCTGACCTATACCTGGTCGTGAAGGTGATGGAGATGCCTCGCTTAGTTTCCCGCATGGCATACACGTAAACATTAAATACGAGCCTCGATCGGCTCTCGGGTTATCCCGTGAATCGGCTCGTGGAGCCGATCCACCCATGATTCGTACGAGGTGTACGAATATATGGTGGTCCTGCTTGATCAAGATAAAGTTAATGAGATCTACGACGATTTAGGGTTTTCACCGCATAATCGGATCATCCTACTCACGGTTGGGCCTCGCGGCCACGCACGGTGATCGTAAGCCGATCCTAAACAAGGCCTAAAAACCAACACAAGGTTGATCCCCGGAACATCCCGTTTAGGGCCAGCGAACGACACCCTACGTGCCGCTGGATCCTCCACCCTTTGTAAGGCCTAACTATTGCAGATATTAAACTAATCCTTGTAGAACAAGGAGCAATCGTAACGGATCAGATCTACTAAACAATGATCAAGCGGGTGCCGCCCCCACACCTAAGATAGGTGTGAGGGCGGCTAGACATGCAAGGGTTGCACTACGATAGCATGTTACGCGAAGAACTATGCTAACCCTAACACATCTATGATAACTACGCCGCTCGCCATCAACAAGGCTTCAAGTACGAGCAACGCATGAACAACGTGGAGCTTGTGCTGCCTAGATCGCAAGATGCGATCTAGGCAGCATGTTGCTTACCGGTAGAAACCCTCGAGATGAAGGAGTTGGCGATGCGCCGAGATTGATTTGTTGGTTGAACGTTGGTTGTTGTTTATTCCATAAACCCTAGATACATATTTATAGTCCAGGGGACTTTCTAACGTGGGAATAATCCCCACCGTGCACGATACAAACTCTAACTTTTAATCTAAGATATAATCTACCATAATTAAAGATACACGGGCAATCTAGCCCAAACTCTTCGTGCGAGGCCGCTTCAAAGATCTCCCACGTGTAATCTTCTAAGCCCATCTCTCTTACGGCCCACCTCCTGATTTGACCAAAATCTGGTGATAACAAATACACGTCCAGGTTGTGACCTTCATGAGCTCTAATAAACCCCATAAAGGGTTGAACACCATTTATATATGAAGGGGAACATAAGTGTCCATGCAGTATCCAAGTTCTGCCCATCTGTTTAATTATGAGATACAATGGTTGGTGATTAATTTAAGGCGAAGTAGGAAATGTATATCCATCGAGTACAAAACTATACTACATGATTATGCATTTCAGCAATCATGTCGAGTACAAAACAAAAAATGCCCATCGACATTTTAGCAAACAGATCGTGTACAAAACTCTGCCATGGCATTTCAGCAAATTAACGGATTGATCGAGGACAAATCGAGCGGAAAACTATAAAGTGCCAATTAGTTTGATAGGGCAAAGGTGGCCGATCTTTCGATGAGAGTATGATAGCGTCGATTTGTTGGTGGAGTTCGTGCTTGACGATCCGACTAAACGTGCAAAGCTCGTGCGCCAATGCAATCACTAGGACAATCTCCGGGAGTTACTGATCTTGCGGAAGCACGATCAGCCTGACCAGCGAGGGTCTTAATTCCTACCTGAAATCGAGAACAAGTAAGAACTAATAATGCAATCAGAATTATTGCGGATATAGATGAAAGCTTTATTGAAAAGGTGGGATTCCGAATAGTCGGTCTTGTTCTGGGCGTTGGCCTCAAAAGAAGTACACGTAGTGGCAACAATTGGCTAACTTTTAATCTAATCAAAATCCAAGTTCTAATGACGGCTACGGAGGGATATATATGGGGGAAGTCAAGGGATTTTCGTCCAACCAGCTAGGGTTGGCCAAAAACACCCCTAAATGGGCCTTCCTCCACTTATATGGCCTCTTAAAATCCCCTAAAATACCTAATCCGAAAATACATGGGCCTGGCCCATTAAATAAGGTGACGCAAAGCACCAAAACTAACTCTTTGGACGAATTTTATGATGGAGTAACTTGTATAATTCATCCAAGCATCGTTGCTTCACTATGGTGGCTTCAATGTTCTGGAATCCTCGCTTGCAACGCCATCCCGAATCCTTACAGAGTCCGCCGCCATCTCCATGCACGTTCCTAATCCAATGCTTGGCGTCCATGCAAGATCCATTCCTAAATAATATAAATACATTTGATTTAGGTAGCATCATATTCTCATATATATTAGGAAGGATTCCTAGTAATGAATGTACCTGAGATGTGGTTGTAGGAGTATTGGTTGTATCTATCATAGAGATGTCCTCATCATCCTCCCCTACTTGAATTGAAGTCATCCTCGACGTAGTCTCATCTTTTTCACCAAGATATGCCTTCAAATCGCAGGTAATCATTTCCTCATCATCCTCCCTTTCTTGAAAGAAAAGCCGTCCTCGGCGATGTTTATTCTGTAAACATGCTAACAAAAGTGACAAGGTATATGCATGGTATATGTATATGTCATCCGTTTTAACAGATCTCTCATGTTTCCCATTTAAGTTTGTACATATTCCTGTATTGTAGTAGCGTAGAAGCTTATTAGTCCCCATAAAACATTTATCACAACTCAATTTGCAGATATAAGTGAAGCACATTTTAACTCCTTTCAAATGATAATGCTCATCATTAAACCATCCCAAAGTTGGTAAACCAAACTCGTAAGGTCTCAAATTTACTGGCCACACAATGTTGAATTAAACAATTTTGCAGCAAGTTATTTGGCATAGAATGAATACCAACATTGGAGGTCATATCAAAATGAGAAAGCATATTCACAAATTCAGGTTTGTTGGAACATCGACTAGAAAAATCATCACTCATGATGCAAATCCTATGTACCATAAAAATATCCGCTATGTCATACCGCCCAACCAAATTAAAAGTAACATCAGGGCGTAGACACTCTTTAAACAAGGAAGTTCATCAATTTTATGTCTAGCATGTGACAAAGATATAGGTGGATCCATCACAACAGAAAACAAAGAATTAGCATGAGAAATCTTAACCAACACTTCATTGTTCATAACCAGTTTTATATGATCCATACTAGAGTCATCTTTCAAGTCACAAGGTGCGATATCAGGAGCAAGAATTTCAGTTTGTGCACTCATAGATATGGAAGAATGAACTTGTACAGTAGGTGTGTTTAACATAGTTGGTATATCAGTTACACAAGTTCCTAACACATGATCATCCTTGGAAACAAAAGTCTCCGTTGGTACACTCATATCAATAGAGGAATGAAAAACAGCACATGGTACACAAAAATCTGTAGGTCTGTCATAACTAGAGTCAACCAAAAGATTGCTAGTCATATCAATTATAATTTCAGTGGGTGCACTCATATTCCAAGACAGATTAAAGTGATCAATTGGTACACCCAACCCAAAATATCTCTGAGCATATAACACATTTGGGCCACTCGAATTGATAGATGCATGAATGTTTGCAAAAGAAGCACCCAAAACATTTGGTATTGTAGCATGCAATTCAGTGGGTGTACTTAAATCAATAGAAGAATCCATTTTAGTATTAACAATTTCAGTGGACGCACACATAGTCAAAGAAGAACTGCAAACATGACTAATTGCGCTCACAACAACATCAATCTTAGTGGTATGATCACATGGTACTTGCAATTCAGTAGTATGATCCTCTAATATAGGCGGTGTGGCCAAATCATTAGTGAACTCAACACATGGTATATTAATATCAACATGGTATTTACCAATTTCAAGTTCATTAACAAAACTAGGAAGCATCTCCATTGTTTGATCAGTAGATTGTTTCAAAGTGACAGCTCTATCCTCAATCAACTCAATAGACAAATCATCACATGACATATGTAGATCATCATGTAATTCATCAGTCACATGTGGAAGGACAAAATCAATACCTTCATTTTTACCTTGGGACTCCAACGTAGAAGATGTTCGCAGCGACGTGTCACAAGTCTGTGGCTGGGGACTCGCACAACAATATCCATGCGTGGAACATTGGAAGAAACAACCGGTGCTAGTGTGCATGACTTGAAGGAGTTGGAATGGTCCAACGTTTTCTCCTGTATGTGTTTCTCAAAAGCACAAGCTCGAACATATATACCAATAGTAGAACAAGGAATATACTTAAACATAACCTTAATATCAGGGTTCAAGCCGTTGAAAAACATGTTTCTAGTATTTTCCTCAAATTCATTTATATCACAACGGTACATGTAAAATTTAAATTCCTGATAGTAAACATGCACGGTGTTACTACCTTGTTCTAACCGTTTAAGTTTGCGGATCAGTTCACGTTGATGAAAAAGAGGCACAAATTTATGTCTCAAAACAGATTTTAAATATACCCAAGTAGTAGGTGTATTATCAACATTTTCTTTATAATTCCAGTCCCACCAAACGGAAGCAAGATCAATAAAAGTTTGGGAGGCAATTCTTACTTTGTCATGTTCATTAAAATCATGGCATCCAAAAATATTGTCAACCTCAAACTCCCAATCAAAATAAGCATCTGTATTATATCTACCCTCATAAACTCGGTAAAGATATAACCCGATCATGATCTCTCGTAAATGGTTGCACATGCAGCTCCGTAGTCGTCATGGTACTCGGGTCGATGGCTTGCTCCTCAATTCCTGTCATGGTTAGTACCCAAAAAGCACAAATGTATATGCCTACAAACTACGGAATATGGTGGTTCACGCGCAATTCGTCAAGCAAAATACAAAGCTCTTACAAGTTCTTACCAAACAGGAGGAAGGCGATATGGCAACCAAGCAAAGATCAGCTTCTCCAAAGATTGCCAAAGCGATTACCGGGGGTCGACACAGGTGCACGTGGAGATATCCGTGGAGCTCGGGAAGGCAAAGTATAGTGATATGGTGGCACAGTAATCAAATCAGCGATGCAAATTGAGTAAACGCTCAACGAAGGTACTGTGCTGGTCCTAGGCTAGATCGTATTAGAGACGCGAGCCTAAATCACTAACGAGATCACGACGCGGCACAAGATACAAGAGGCAGCGAAACTGGCACTGGAGGATAGAGGCACCTATGGTAAGGCGCCCAGGTTTTTTTTTTTGACTCAATCTTGGCGCTTGACCCTAGAGGTCTCTATGGTAGGGCGCCCAGAATTTTTTTTTTCGTTTTTTTTTTTTGCGGAATCTACCCCTTGGCGCTAGACCATAGAGGTCTCTATGGTCGGGCGCCCAAAATTTTTTTTTTGAATTTTTTTTTTTTTTTGCAGAATCTACCCCTTGGCGCTAGACCATAGAGGTCTCTATGGTCGGGCGCCCAGAAATTTTTTTTTTTGATTTTTTTTTTGGAATCTACCCATGGCGCTAGACCATAGAGGTCTCTATGGTCGGGCGCCCAGAAATTTTTTTTTTTCGATTTTTTTTTTTTTTTTTGCAGCTAGACTGCTATCAGAATTCCGACGGAAGACGCGAAATTGACCAAGAAAACGGATCTAAAACCCGAAAAAACTCTGAAACGAAGATCAAGAAAGACCCTACTATGATGGAAACCAAAGAGGCACAACAAGGAGTTGATGGCAGATGTGGCGGAAGTGTATGTTGGCGGTGATATGGCGAGGACTGCAAGCGGAGATGGTGCGGCGGCGACGCGACTACTATGACTAGAACTCGAAACTCTAACGACTCTAGATGCTAAAACCAGCACGCGACACGACGATTGCAGACGAAGACTCAAAAAGCAAAAACTGAAAAGATCATGCAATGGCTTGGCAGGGGCTATGGGACGGATGATCTAATCTAACTTCTTTTAGTGGGGCTTTTTCTGGGTTATAGGTAAAACAAATCTACACTAGGAAAACTGTAAATCTCACCGAGCAACCTGAAATCTGATACCACTTGATAGGGCAAAGGTGGCCGATCTTTCGATGAGAGTATGATAGCGTCGATTTGTTGGTGGAGTTCGTGCTTGACGATCCGACTACACGTGCAAAGCTCGTGCGCCAATGCAATCGCTAGGACAATCTCCGGGAGTTACTGATCTTGCGGAAGCACGATCAGCCTGACCAGCAAGGGTCTTAATTCCTACCTGAAATCGAGAACAAGTAAGAACTAATAATGCAATCAGAATTATTGCGGATATAGATGCAAGCTTTATTGAAAAGGTGGGATTCCGAATAGTCGGTCTTGTTCTGGGCGTTGGCCTCAAAAGAAGTACACGTAGTTGCAACAATTGGCTAACTTTTAATCTAATCAAAATCCAAGTTCTAATGACGGCTACGGAGGGATATATATGGGGAAGTCAAGGGATTTTCGTCCAACCAGCTAGGGTTGGCCAAAAACACCCCTAAATGGGCCTTCCTCCACTTATATGGCCTCTTAAAATCTCCTAAAATACCTAATCCGAAAATACATGGGCCTGGCCCATTAAATAAGGTGACGCAGCACCAAAACTAACTCTTTGGACGAATTTTATGATGGAGTAACTTGTATAATTCATCCAAGCATCGTTGCTTCACTATGGTGGCTTCAATGTTCTGAAATCCTCGCTTGCAACGCCATCCTGAATCCTTACAGGTCTGCCGCCATCTCCATGCACGTTCCTAATCCAATGCTTGGCGTCCATGCAAGATCCATTCCTAAATAATATAAATACATTTGATTTAGGCAGCATCATATTCTCATATATATTAGGAAGGATTCCTAGTAATGAATGTACCTGAGATGTGGTTGTAGGAGTATTGGTTGTATCTATCATAGAGATGTCCTCATCATCCTCCCCTACTTGAATTGAAGTCGTCCTCGACGTAGTCTCATCTTTTTCACCAAGATATGCCTTCAAATCACAGGTAATCATGTCCTCATCATAGTTCGAGCATACTGACGATTTTTTTAGCAGCATCAAGAAAATATAAATCGTTAGGCCGTCTTGCCCGATGCATGATTGAGCTAGAGATAGCAGCCCTACCGTGGATCAACTTGACCGCCGGTGCGTCTCGAGAAGAACGACGGGGGGGGGAAGCTTCTTCTTCGCACGGACGGGACGGGGAGGGGAAGCTCTTCGCACGGACGGGGATAAGTTGTGTAGGGGTGGGTGGGGGGTCATGCGGCCGGGCCACCCGGTAGGTGGTGTTTAATGGAGTTGCGTGTGTAATTTGCCGTGCACAAGGTTGAGGAATAGGCGGTTCCCTTTGCCGCGTGCACAGTTCAAACTATCCCGCCCATGTAGTTTAAATTCGCCCTATTTTCGTTAAATCGACATAAAGTCATGTGAGTGGGCGGAAATTAGCAAAGTTGCTTGAAAAATAGTAAAACTCCGGAATTATCCTTTAAATATGCTCTACTTCGTGTGAAAATCGGGGTGTGGAGGCATGTTGAGCTGTTTTATTTGTACTTTCTTCATTAAAACTCCCATTTTATGCACTTTGGATGGAAAGAAATCATTTGTACATAAATTTTGACAACGTCATTTGCAAACATTAATTGTTTTACATGCCAAGATGCACCCATCCACAAAATATGGGGCAAAAGTTTATCACAATCTAGATATATATGTATAATTAGTGAGGGACCCCTTTTGATTTTGTGCAATTTCCACTAATTAGCTAGAGAGAAGGGGTCAATTAATTAGGCCATGTTAGGGGCTATGTGTTTTAGATTAGGGTTGTGTGGATTCAAATACAACTTCTTTATTTGTGTGCTATGATTAATCAAAAATAGATCGATCGACTGCGCACAATTAGAGGCACATGCCTTTGCGCACAAAGTGCATGTGTGTGTTGTTGGCCACCAACGAGAGAGCGGCGAGAGAGCGATTGAAATCCCCAAATTAAACACATATATATAAGCATGCATGGTTAGGCCATGCATGCATATTAATTATATATATTGTGAGGCAAATTAATTAAAGTGTGTTTTCATTTTAGACCTTGTCAAAATTCAAGATAATTAATTGAATTATCAATACTTATTATATAATTAATGAATCCCAATAATGTCTATATATATATATGATCGATATAGGCCATATATTAATTGGGGTTATATAATCTAGGGTTTACTAGCTATATATATAGCAAGGTTTTATTAGATTGGGTTATTAATTAGCTTGGGGTTATGTGTTTTAACGAGGGTTTGATTAGCTAAGATTAGTTTTCTATATATATACGGTTTAGGGTTTAGGGTTAATGGCACATATATTTAATTAGAGGACCGCGAGGACCCCTGGCCTGCTTGATGCGCAATTAAGGGTCGTCGTTGGCCTATAGCTAGCTATATAGGGTTTTATGGTTTATTTAGAGGGTTTATGTGTTAGGGTTAATTATAACTTGTTGTGAATTAAATTACAACTTTTTTATTAGTGTGCTACACAATTAATCAAAACTCTAGCTAGATCGATCGAGTGTGCATAGACATGCACTATTAGAGGCACCCGCCTTTGCGCGTAAAGTGCAAGCATAATGTGTGTCGTTGCGCTGGCCACACCAATCGATAAAGAGAGAGATAGAGATGAGAGATTATTGAAATCGCCAAGAATGTTCAAATATATATATATAAATATGCATGCATGGTAGGCCAATGCATGCATGCACACTAATTATATATATATTGTGAGGCAACTTAATCAAAGTGTGTGTTTTCATTCGAGAACTTGTCAATATATTCAAGTTAATTAATTTATCAGCGCTAATTATATAATTAATTAATGAATGAATCTCAGGGATGTTCGATCATACATGATCGATATAGGCCATATATATTAATTGGGGTTAATCTAGGGTTTGCTAGCTAGCTATATATATAGAGAGCAGGTTTTTATTAGATCGGGTTATAGCTAGTATAGTTTGGGGTTATGTGTTTTAATTAAGTAGCCAGGTTTGATTAGCTAGGACGGGTTAGTTATATATATGGTTTAGTTAAGGTTAATTTCACACTTAATTTAGAGGACCGTGAGGCCCCCTGGCCTGCGTGATGTGCAATTAAGTGTCGTTTGGGGCCTATATATATATATATAGCTAGAGCTAGGGTTTAGGGTTTAGGATTAGGGTTCGGGTTTAGGGATTAGGGTCTAGGGTCTAGGGTCATTAGGGTTAGGGTTGTTAGGGATTAGGGTTAGCTAGGGGTTATGGTTTAGGGTTTAGTGTTTAGTGTTTAGGGTCTAGGGGTTATGTGTTTTAAGTATGTGTTAGGGTTAGGGTTTAGGGTCTAGGGTGTTTAATTAGGGTGTTTAGCTAGAGTTTAGGGATTAGGGTTTTAGGGTTTTAGGGTTTAAGGTTTAGGGATCATATATCGATCGAGTGCGCACACACATTATAGATCGAGAGAGAGATTGAAATGTCGATAGCTAGTATAGTTTGGGGTTATGTGTTTTTTGGCCACCAACAAAAAATGCCCATCGACATTTTAGCAAACAGATCGACATTATAGAGCAGGTTTTTATTAGATCGGGTTATAGCTAGTATAGTTTGGGGTTATGTGTTTTAATTAAGTAGCCAAGTTTGATTAGCTAGGACGGGTTAGTTATATATATAGGGTTTAAGGTTTAGGGATCATCGATCGAGTGCACACACACATTATTAGAGGCACCCGCGCCTTTGCGCATAAAGTGCATGCGTATATAAGCTAGCTAGTGTGTTTTTTGGACACCAACGATATATAGATCGAGAGAGAGATTGAAATATATATCCCCAAGAATATGTTCAGATATATATTGAAATATATGCACGAATTATATGTGCAAGGTATGACATGCGCGCACATGCACACTATTTGTATATATATTATGAGGCAACTTAATCAAATGTGTTTTCATTCGAGAGAACTTGTCAAAATTCAAGTTAATTAAATTATCAGCACTAATTAGTTGGTCGCCTGCTTGATGCGCAATGAAGTGTCGTTGGCCTATATATATATGTAGGGTTTAATTAGAGTTTAGGGTTTAGGGTTATCTAGCTAGGGTTTTAGGGTTACGGTTAGGGTTAATTAGGGTTTAGGGTCTAGGGTTTAGGGTTTGGGGTTTGGGGTTTAGTGTTTAGGGTCTAGGGTTAGGGTTTAGGGTTTAGTGTTTAGGGTTTAGGGTGTAGTGTTTAGGGTTTAGGGTCTAGGGTTTAGGGTTTAGTGTTTAGGGTGTTTAGGGTGTACATTTAGGGTATAATTAGGGATTAGGGATTAGGGTTATGTTTTAGGGTTTAAGGTTTAATTAGGGATCATCGATCGAGTGCACACACACATTATTAGTGGCACCCGCGCCTTTGAGCATAAAGTGCATGCGTATATAAGTGTGTTTTTTGGCCACCAACGATATATAAATCGAGAGAGAGATTCGATTGAAATATATATATATCCCCAAGAATATGTTCAGATATATATTGAAATATATGCACGAATTATACGTGCAAGGTATGACATGCGCGCGCATGCACACTAATTGTGTATATATATTATGAGGCAATTTAATCAAATGTGTTTTCATTCGAGAGAACTTGTCAAAATTCAAGTTAATTAAATTATCAGCGCTAATTAGTTGGTCGCCTGCTTGATGCGCAATGAAGTGCCGTTGGCCTATATATATATGTAGGGTTTAATTAGGGTTTAGGGTTATCTAGCTAGGGTTTTAGGGTTAGGGTTAGGGTTAATTAGGGTTTAGGGTTTAGGGTTTGGGGTTTGGGGTTTAGTGTTTAGGGTTTAGGCTCTAGGGTTAGGGTTTAGGGTTTAGTGTTTAGGGTTTAGGGTGTAGTGTTTATGGTTTAGGGTCTAGGGTTTAGGGTTTAGTGTTTAGGGTGTTTAGGGTGTACGTTTAGGGTATAATTAGGGATTATGGATTAGGGTTTTTAGGGTTTAAGGTTTAGGGATCATCGATCGAGTGCACACACACATTATTAGAGGCACCCGCGCCTTTGCGCATAAAGTGCATGCGTATATAAGCTAGCTAGTGTGTTTTTTGGCCACCAACGATATATAGATCGAGAGAGAGATTGAAATATATATATCCCCAAGAATATGTTCAGATATATATTGAAATATATGCACGAATTATATGTGCAAGGTATGACATGCGCGCATGCACACTAATTGTATATATATTATGAGGCAACTTAATCAAATGTGTTTTCATTCGAGAGAACTTGTCAAAATTCAAGTTAATTAAATTATCAACGCTAATTAGTTGGTCGCCTGCTTGATGCGCAATGAAGTGTCATTGGCCTATATATATATGTAGGGTTTAATTAGGGTTTGGGGTTATCTAGCTAGGGTTTTAGGGTTAGGGTTAGGGTTAATTAGGGTTTAGGGTCTAGGGTTTAGGGTTTGGGGTTTGGGGTTTAGTGTTTAGGGTTTAGGGTCTAGGGTTAGGGTTTAGTGTTTAGGGTTTAGGGTGTAGTGTTTAGGGTTTAGGGTCTAGGGTTTAGGGTTTAGTGTTTAGGGTGTTTAGGGTGTACGTTTAGGGTATAATTAGGGATTAGGGATTAGGGTTACGTTTTAGGGTTTAAGGTTTAATTAGGGATCATCGATCGAGTGCACACACACATTATTAGAGGCACCAGCGCCTTTGCGCATAACGTGCATGCGTATATAAGTGTGTTTTTTGGTCACCAACGATATATAAATCGAGAGAGAGATTCGATTGAAATATATATATATCCCCAAGAATATGTTCAGATATACATTGAAATATATGCGCGAATTATATGTGCAAGGTATGACATGCGCGCATGCACACTAATTGTATATATATATTATGAGGCAACTTAATCAAATGTGTTTTCATTCGAGAGAACTTGTCAAAATTGAAGTTAATTAATTTAACAACGCTAATTAGTTGGTCGCCTGCTTGATGCGCAATGAAGTGTCGTTGGCCTATATATATATATATGTAGGGTTTAATTAGGTTTTAGGGTTTAGGGTTATCTAGCTAGGGTTTTAGGGTTAGGGTTAGGGTTAATTAGGGTTTAGGGTCTAGGCTTTAGGGTTTGGGGTTTGGGGTTTAGGGTTTAGGGTTTAGGCTCTAGGGTTAGGGCTTAGGGTTTAGTGTTTAGGGTTTAGGGTGTAGTGTTTATGGTTTAGGGTCTAGGGTTTAGGGTTTAGTGTTTAGGGTGTTTAGGGTGTACGTTTAGGGTATAATTAGGGATTATGGATTAGGGTTTTTAGGGTTTAAGGTTTAGGGATCATCGATCGAGTGCACACACACATTATTAGAGGCACCCGCGCCTTTGCGCATAAAGTGCATGCGTATATAAGCTAGCTAGTGTGTTTTTGGCCACCAACGATATATAGATCGAGAGAGAGATTGAAATATATATATATCCCCAAGAATATGTTCAGATATATATTGAAATATATGCACGAATTATATGTGCAAGGTATAACATGCGCGCATGCACACTAATTGTATATATATTATGAGGCAACTTAATCAAATGTGTTTTCATTCGAGAGAACTTGTCAAAATTCAAGTTAATTAAATTATCAGCGCTAATTAGTTGGTCGCCTGCTTGATGCGCAATGAAGTGTCGTTGGCCTACATATATATGTAGGGTTTAATTAGGGTTTAGGGTTTAGGGTTATCTAGCTAGGGTTTTAGGGTTAGGGTTAGGGTTAATTAGGGTTTAGGGTCTAGGGTTTAGGGGTTGGGGTTTGGGGTTTAGTGTTTAGGGTCTAGGGTTAGGGTTTAAGGTTTAGTGTTTAGGGTTTAGGGTTTAGGGTGTAGTGTTTAGGGTTTAGGGTCTAGGGTTTAGGGTTTAGTGTTTAGGGTGTCTAGGGTGTACGTTTAGGGTATAATTAGGGATTATGGATTAGGGTTTTTAGGGTTTAAGGTTTAGGGATCATCGATCGAGTGCACACACACATTATTAGAGGCACCCGCGCCTTTGCGCATAAAGTGCATGCGTATATAAGCTAGCTAGTGTGTTTTTTGGCCACCAACGATATATAGATCGAGAGAGAGATTGAAATATATATATATCCCCAAGAATATGTTCAGATATATATTGAAATATATGCATGAATTATATGTGCAAGGTATGACATGCGCGCATGCACACTAATTGTATATATATTATGAGGCAACTTAATCAAATGTGTTTTCATTCGAGAGAACTTGTCAAAATTCAAGTTAATTAAATTATCAGCGCTAATTAGTTGGTCGCTTGCTTGATGCGCAATGAAGTGTCGTTGGCCTATATATATGTAGGGTTTAATTAGGGTTTAGGGTTTAGGGTTTAGGGTTATCTAGCTAGGGTTTTAAGGTTAGGGTTAGGGTTAATTAGGGTTTAGGGTCTAGGGTTTAGGGTTTGGGGTTTGGGGTTTAGTGTTTAGGGTTTAGGGTTAGGGTTTAGGGTTTAGTGTTTAGGGTTTAGGGTTTAGGGTGTAGTGTTTAGGGTTTAGGGTCTAGGGTTTAGGGTTTAGTGTTTAGGGTGTCTAGGGTGTACGTTTAGGGTATAATTAGGGATTAGGGATTAGGGTTACGTTTTAGGGTTTAAGGTTTAATTAGGGATCATCGATCGAGTGCACACACACATTATTAGAGGCACCCGCGCCTTTGCGCATAAAGTGCATGCGTATATAAGTGTGTTTTTTGGCCACCAACGATATATAAATCGAGAGAGAGATTCGATTGAAATATATATATATATCCCCAAGAATATGTTCAGATATATATTGAAATATATGCACGAATGATATGTGCAAGGTATGACATGGGCGCATGCACACTAATTGTATATATATATTATGAGGCAACTTAATCAAATGTGTTTTCATTCAAGAGAACTTGTCAAAATTCAAGTTAATTAATTTATCAGCACTAATTAGTTGGTCGCCTGCTTGATGCGCAATGAAGTGTCGTTGGCCTATATATATATATGTAGGGTTTAATTAGGTTTTAGGGTTTAGGGTTATCTAGCTAGGGTTTTAGGGTTAGGGTTAGGGTTAATTAGGGTTTAGGGTCTAGGGTTTAGGGTTTAGGGTTTAGGGTTTAGGCTATAGGGTTAGGGTTTAGGGTTTAGTGTTTAGGGTTTAGGGTGTAGTGTTTATGGTTTAGGGTCTAGGGTTTAGGGTTTAGTGTTTAGGGTGTTTAGGGTGTACGTTTAGGGTATAATTAGGGATTATGGATTAAGGTTTTTAGGGTTTAAGGTTTAGGGATCATCGATCGAGTGCACACACACATTATTAGAGGCACCCGCGCCTTTCGCATAAAGTGCATGCGTATATAAGCTAGCTAGTGTGTTTTTTGGCCACCAACGATATATAGATCCCCAAGAATATGTTCAGATATATATTGAAATATACGCACGAATGATATGTGCAAGGTATGACATGCGCGCATGCACACTAATTGTATATATATTATGAGGCAACTTAATCAAATATGTTTTCATTCGAGAGAACTTGTCAAAATTCAAGTTAATTAAATTATCAGCACTAATTAGTTGGTCGCCTGCTTGATGCGCAATGAAGTGTCGTTGGCCTATATATATATATATATATATGTAGGGTTTAATTAGGTTTTAGGGTTTAGGGTTATCTAGCTAGGGTTTTAGGGTTAGGGTTAATTAGGGTTTAGGGTCTAGGGTTTAGGGTTTGGGGTTTAGGGTTTAGGGTTTAGGGTTTAGGCTCTAGGGTTAGGGTTTAGGGTTTAGTGTTTAGGGTTTAGGGTGTAGTGTTTATGGTTTAGGGTCTAGGGTTTAGGGTTTAGTGTTTAGGGTGTCTAGGGTGTAGGTTTAGGGTATAATTAGGGATTAGGGATTAGGGTTACGTTTTAGGGTTTAAGGTTTAATTAGGGATCATCGATCGAGTGCACACACACATTATTAGAGGCACCCGTGCCTTTGCGCATAAAGTGCATGCGTATATAAGTGTGTTTTTTGGCCACCAACGATATATAAATCGAGAGAGAGATTCGATTGAAATATATATATATATCCCCAAGAATATGTTCAGATATATATTGAAATATATGCACGAATGATATGTGCAAGGTATGACATGCGCGCATGCATACTAATTGTATATATATATTATGAGGCAACTTAATCAAATGTGTTTTCATTCGAGAGAACTTGTCAAAATTCAAGTTAATTATATTTTCAGCGCTAATTAGTTGGTCGCCTGCTTGATACGCAATGAAGTGTCGTTGGCCTATATATATGTAGGGTTTAATTAGGGTTTAGGGTTTAGGGTTATCTAGCTAGGGTTTTAGGGTTAGGGTTAGGGTTAATTAGGGTTTAGGGTCTAGGGTTTAGGGTTTAGGGTTTAGGCTATAGGGTTAGGGTTTAGGGTTTAGTGTTTAGGGTTTAGGGTGTAGTGTTTATGGTTTAGGGTCTAGGGTTTAGGGTTTAGTGTTTAGGGTGTTTAGGGTGTACGTTTAGGGTATAATTAGGGATTATGGATTAAGGTTTTTAGGGTTTAAGGTTTAGGGATCATCGATCGAGTGCACACACACATTATTAGAGGCACCCGCGCCTTTCGCATAAAGTGCATGCGTATATAAGCTAGCTAGTGTGTTTTTTGGCCACCAACGATATATAGATCCCCAAGAATATGTTCGAGATATATATTGAAATATACGCACGAATGATATGTGCAAGGTATGACATGCGCGCATGCACACTAATTGTATATATATTATGAGGCAACTTAATCAAATATGTTTTCATTCGAGAGAACTTGTCAAAATTCAAGTTAATTAAATTATCAGCACTAATTAGTTGGTCGCCTGCCTGATGCGCAATGAAGTGTCGTTGGCCTATATATATATATGTAGGGTTTAATTAGGTTTTAGGGTTTAGGGTTATCTAGCTAGGGTTTTAGGGTTAGGGTTAGGGTTAATTAGGGTTTGGGGTCTAGGGTTTAGGGTTTGGGGTTTAGGGTTTAGGGTTTAGGCTCTAGGGTTAGGGTTTAGGGTTTAGTAATTAGGGTTTAGGGTGTAGTGTTTATGGTTTAGGGTCTAGGGTTTAGGGTTTAGTGTTTAGGGTGTCTAGGGTGTACGTTTAGGGTATAATTAGGGATTAGGGATTAGGGTTACGTTTTAGGGTTTAAGGTTTAATTAGGGATCATCGATCGAGTGCACACACACATTATTAGAGGCACCCGCGCCTTTGCGCATAAAGTGCATGCGTATATAAGTGTGTTTTTTGGCCACCAACGATATATAAATCGAGAGAGAGATTCGATTGAAATATATATATATATATCCCCAAGAATATGTTCAGATATATATTGAAATATATGCACGAATGATATGTGCAAGGTATGACATGGGCGCATGCACACTAATTGTATATATATATTATGAGGCAACTTAATCAAATGTGTTTTCATTCAAGAGAACTTGTCAAAATTCAAGTTAATTAATTTATCGACGCTAATTAGTTGGTCGCTCGCTTGATACGCAATGAAGTGTCGTTGGCCTATATATATATGTAGGGTTTAATTAGGTTTTAGGGTTTAGGGTTATCTAGCTAGGGTTTTAGGGTTAGGGTTAGGGTTAATTAGGGTTTAGGGTCTAGGGTTTAGGGTTTAGGGTTTAGGCTATAGGGTTAGGGTTTAGTGTTTAGGGTTTAGGGTGTAGTGTTTATGGTTTAGGGTCTAGGATTTAGGGTTTAGTGTTTAGGGTGTTTAGGGTGTACGTTTAGGGTACAATTAGGGATTATGGATTAAGGTTTTTAGGGTTTAAGGTTTAGGGATCATCGATCGAGTGCACACACACATTATTAGAGGCACCCGCGCCTTTCGCATAAAGTGCATGCGTATATAAGCTAGCTAGTGTGTTTTTTGGCCACCAACGATATATAGATCCCCAAGAATATATTCAGATATATATTGAAATATACACACGAATGATATGTGCAAGGTATGACATGCGCGCATGCACACTAATTGTATATATATTATGCGGCAACTTAATCAAATATGTTTTCATTCGAGAGAACTTGTCAAAATTCAAGTTAATTAATTTAACAACGCTAATTAGTTGGTCGCCTGCTTGATGCGCAATGAAGTGTCGTTGGCCTATATATATATCTAGGGTTTAATTAGGGTTTAGGGTTTAGGGTTATCTAGCTAGGGTTTTAGGGTTAGGGTTAGGGTTAATTAGGGTTTAGGGTCTAGGGTTTAGGGTTTGGGGTTTAGTGTTTAGGGTTTAGGGGTCTAGGGTTAGGGTTTAGGGTTTAGTGTTTAGGGTTTAGGGTTTAGGGTGTAGTGTTTAGGGTTTAGGGTCGTCTAGGGTTTAGGGTTTAGTGTTTAGGGTGTACGTTTAGGGTATAATTAGGGATTAGGGATTAGGGTTTTAGGGTTTAAGGTTTAGGGATCACCGATCGAGTGCACACACACATTATTAGAGGCACCTGCGCCTTTGCGCATAAAGTGCATGCGTATATAAGTGTGTTTTTTGGCCACCAACGATATATAAATCGAGAGAGAGATTCGATTGAAATATATATATATCCCCAAGAATATGTTCAGATATATATTGAAATATATGCACGAATGATATGTGCAAGGTATGACATGCGCGCATGCACACTAATTGTGTATATATATTATGAGGCAATTTAATCAAATGTGTTTTCATTCGAGAGAACTTGTCAAAATTCAAGTTAATTAATTTATCAGCACTAATTAGTTGGTCGCCTGCTTGATGCGCAATGAAGTGTCGTTGGCCTATATATATATATATATGTAGGGTTTAATTAGGGTTTAGGGTTTAGGGTTATCTAGCTAGGGTTTTAGGGTTAGGGTTAGGGTTAATTAGGGTTTAGGGTCTAGGGTTTAGGGTTTGGGGTTTAGGGTTTAGGGTTTAGGGTTTAGGCTCTAGGGTTAGGGTTTAGGGTTTAGTGTTTAGGGTTTAGGGTGTAGTGTTTATGGTTTAGGGTCTAGGGTTTAGGGTTTAGTGTTTAGGGTGTTTAGGGTGTACGTTTAGGGTATAATTAGGGATTATGGATTAGGATTTTTAGGGTTTAAGGTTTAGGGATCATCGATCGAGTGCACACACACATTATTAGAGGCACCCGCGCCTTTGTGCATAAAGTGCATGCGTATATAAGCTAGCTAGTGTGTTTTTTGGCCACCAACGATATATAGATCGAGAGCGAGATTGAAATATATATATATCCCCAAGAATATGTTCAGATATATATTGAAATATATGCATGAATTATATGTGCAAGGTATGACATGCGCGCATGCACACTAATTGTATATATATTATGAGGCAACTTAATCAAATGTGTTTTCATTCGAGAGAACTTGTCAAAATTCAAGTTAATTAAATTATCAACGCTAATTAGTTGGTCACCTGCTTGATGCGCAATGAAGTGTCGTTGGCCTATATATATGTAGGGTTTAATTAGGGTTTAGGGTTTAGGGTTTAGGGTTATCTAGCTAGGGTTTTAAGGTTAGGGTTAGGGTTAATTAGGGTTTAGGGTCTAGGGTTTAGGGTTTGGGGTTTGGGGTTTAGTGTTTAGGGTTTAGGGTTAGGGTTTAGGGTTTAGTGTTTAGGGTTTAGGGTTTAGGGTGTAGTGTTTAGGGTTTAGGGTCTAGGGTTTAGGGTTTAGTGTTTAGGGTGTCTAGGGTGTACGTTTAGGGTATAATTAGGGATTAGGGATTAGGGTTACGTTTTAGGGTTTAAGGTTTAATTAGGGATCATCGATCGAGTGCACACACATTATTAGAGGCACCCGCGCCTTTGCGTATAAAGTGCATGCGTATATAAGTGTGTTTTTTGGCCACCAACGATATATAAATCGAGAGAGAGATTCGATTGAAATATATATATATATCCCCAAGAATATGTTCAGATATATATTGAAATATATGCATGAATGATATGTGCAAGGTATGACATGGGCGCATGCACACTAATTGTATATATATATTATGAGGCAACTTAATCAAATGTGTTTTCATTCAAGAGAACTTGTCAAAATTCAAGTTAATTAATTTATCAGCGCTAATTAGTTGGTCGCCTACTTGATACGCAATGAAGTGTCGTTGGCCTATATATATATGTAGGGTTTAATTAGGTTTTAGGGTTTAGGGTTATCTAGCTAGGGTTTTAGGGTTAGGGTTAGGGTTAATTAGGGTTTAGGGTCTAGGGTTTAGGGTTTAGGGTTTAGGGTTTAGGCTATAGGGTTAGGGTTTAGGGTTTAGTGTTTAGGGTTTAGGGTGTAGTGTTTATGGTTTAGGGTCTAGGGTTTAGGGTTTAGTGTTTAGGGTGTTTAGGGTGTACGTTTAGGGTATAATTAGGGATTATGGATTAAGGTTTTTAGGGTTTAAGGTTTAGGGATCATCGATCGAGTGCACACACACATTATTAGAGGCACCCGCGCCTTTCGCATAAAGTGCATGCGTATATAAGCTAGCTAGTGTGTTTTTTGGCCACCAACGATATATAGATCCCCAAGAATATGTTCGGATATATATTGAAATATACGCACGAATGATATGTGCAAGGTATGACATGCGCGCATGCACACTAATTGTATATATATTATGAGGCAACTTAATCAAATATGTTTTCATTCGAGAGAACTTGTCAAAATTCAAGTTAATTAAATTATCAGCACTAATTAGTTGGTCGCCTGCTTGATGCGCAATGAAGTGTCGTTGGCCTATATATATATATATATATATATATATATATGTAGGGTTTAATTAGGTTTTAGGGTTTAGGGTTATCTAGCTAGGGTTTTAGGGTTAGGGTTAGGGTTAATTAGGGTTTAGGGTCTAGGGTTTAGGGTTTGGGGTTTAGGGTTTAGGGTTTAGGGTTTAGGCTCTAGGGTTAGGGTTTAGGGTTTAGTGTTTAGGGTTTAGGGTGTAGTGTTTATGGTTTAGGGTCTAGGGTTTAGGGTTGTTGCGGTCAGAAACCCACCGGCGAGCAGCGACGGGCAACACAGTAGAGCCGGGAGGCTCCCAGGACTGCGGCTGGCCCTGGTCCCTCCGAGCGACGGCCCGCAAAGACTCGGCACGCACGTTCGATGCTGGTGCAAGGGCGTGCCACCCGACCTATACCCGGTCGGGAAGGTGATGGATGTGCCTCGCTTAGTTTCCCGCATGGCATACACGTAAACATTAAATACGAGCCTCGATCGGCTCTCGAGGTTGTCTCGTGAATCGGCTCAAAGAGCCGATCCACCCATGATTCGTACGAGGTGCACGAATATATGGTGGTCCTGCTTGATCAATATAAAGCTAAAACGACCTACTACGATTTAGGGTTTTCATCACATAATCGGAACATCCTACTCGTGATTGAGCCTGGCGGCCACGCATGGTGATCGTAAACCGACCCTAAGCAAGGCCTAAAAACCAACACGAAGTTGATCCTCAGAACATCCTGTCTAGGGCTAGCAAACTACACCCTACGCGACACTGGATCCTTCAACCCGTTTGTAAGGCCTAACTATGCAGATATTAAACTAATCCTTGGGGAACAAGGAGCAACCATAACGGATCGGATCTACTAAATAATGATCAAGCGGGGTGCCGCCCTTACACCTAAGATAGGCGTAAGGGCGGCTAGACGTCTCAGGGCTGCACGACGATAGCATATGATACGATGAACAATGCTAACCCTAACACATCTAAGATAACTACGTTGCTCGCCATCAAAAAGGCTTCAGTACGAGCAACGCATGAACAGCGAATAAATGTGTACTGCCTAGATCGCAAGATGCGATCTAGGCAGCATGATGCTTACCCGGAAGAAACCCTCGAGACAAGGGAGTTGGCGATGCGCCTAGATTGGTTTGTGGTGAACGTGATTGTTATTTATTTCATAAACCCTAGATACATATTTATAGTCTGTAGACTTTCTAATCGTGGGAATAATCCCAACCGGGCACGAGCCAAGCTCTATCTAACCGACACGTATCCTACTATATTACAGATACACGGGCAAACTAGCCCAAACTTTGCATATAAGGCCGATTCACGTAATTCTTTCATGTATATTCTTCAAGCCCATCTTGATCGCGGCCCACCTCCGATCCGGTCAAATTCTGGTGATAACACATGCCCCCCTAGTTTTGGAATTGATAATTCCAAAATCACTCTGCTTTTCTTCGTCGGGTCATGTCGTGGCAGAGCAGAACCGTCGCAGCATCCTTCATCATGATGCCTTGCCTTCTCAACTTCTCCGTGTGACTTGGCAGTTTTTTTTTCTTTGGGCACCGCCTCCTCGGAAACTGCTGCGGCATTGAATCTCTACTATATCCCCTTTTATTTAACCGCTCCAAACAGTTTGCTTTTTCATCCCCTTCGCATTAGCACTCCAAAAGCCCTCCTGCGCCACCATGTCTTCTTCCTCCTCTGCCTCATCGGGTTTTTCCACCCAATCCTCCTCCTCCCGCGAGCCGACACCGGAGTGGAACCCGGAGGAGGCCCATGCGGCCAACATCCGACGCGCCATCGAAGCCGGGGAGGAGTCCAGTCACGACTTCTCCGTCTGGTCCGAGGACGACAAGTCCTCGACCGACGTTGAAAGTGACCTCCGTTTCCTTGCCGACGGGGAAACGGAGGAGGAGAGCGATGACGATCGCTTCTCCTGTGATGACTTCACCTCCCCCGAGGAGGAGGAGGAGGAGAAGGAGGAGGAGGACGACACCTCCTCCGACGAACCGCCGGCCAAGCGCTTCTTCCCCGGCCGGGGAACCTCGGCGACTTCGACAGCCGACGACGACGACGCCGACGAGGAGGACGAGGACAACGAGGGTCCTGCCGGCGGCCGCTGCAGCGAGCCGACGACGAGCCCGCCGGGAGTAGCGCCGACGTGCGGCGACGACGGCGACGACGAGGGCAGCGACGGCCCGTAGATAGGACCCTTAGCATAGGATCAGTAGTAGTAGATGGGGCAATGTATCCCCTAGTACTTCCTTTTGAGAGCAATCAGCTCTTTATGTAAGAAATCCTCTTTTATCAATGAAGAATTTCCCCCAATTTGATTTTGCCGATTTCCTTTAAGCTAATTTAGCCGATTCCCCCTCATACTGATTCTACCGATTTGTTCACTTAGCCAATGCTCAATGAGCCGATGGCAACGCATCGGTCCTTCACAATCTATCCTTCAACTTCTCGACTGATAACTTTGAGATCTGGTGGATAATGTGGAAGACCCTTTGCTTTCAAGAGAGCCTTTAAATTCCTCCCACCAGCTCCAGTGATCTCTTCTGCAAGAACTCACCACCTTCGAAGAAGGTTATGATGCGGGGTCGGTCGATGACACCCCAATCGGCTTCTAAAAACAGAGCATCTACCAGGCCAGCTGCCCCCCGAGCCTCAGTCCAGGCGAGAATAGCGGTGAGGATGCACAGATCAGACAAAGGGCTTTGAACTCAGGTAATTCTGAGACAGCCACCATGCAGAGTCAGCCAAACTTGGATCACCTTTTCTTCCGCTGCAAGCCGATATTGTAGACGAAACACTAACGGCTTAATGAGCAAAAGGTTGCCTTGTATGCCAAAACTGACTTCTGACAGTACTGCTGAACTGGTGCAAAGGGTTGGAAGTCCTCGAAGAGAAGGTTCAGGCACCAAAATCGGCTCATTGCCGCTGAGGAAGCTCTCATTGTTCACTCCCTCGAGGAAGCAGAAGGCCTCACAGCTGAACTGAAGACCGACTTGGTGAAAATCCGCGTCTCGAACACGCAGCGGGTAGATCCTGTGTGATTGTACTAGAGTTGATGGCTGTGCATCGGCTTTGTTTCTTAGCTCTAAAGTCGATGTCCGTGCATCGGCTGTATACCATGAGAATTTTTTTTTACTGGCCGATTTTTTATTGGCCCCCAATATTTCACTGCACATGTATCGCACATGTTCATCTGATTAGGTGCCCCCCGAGCCGATTCTGTCAGGTAACTCAGATATCGGCTCTGTAGTTAGCCAAGGCACTGTATTTGAACGTCGGCTCCGTTAGGACTAATGTTGACTCTCATCAGCCGACGTAAAACCGCTGCCCATTAGATTGATGTTGAACACAGGCAGAACGTATGGTGAAGATAATTTTGGCCGATTGCTGGAATCGGCCTCCATGTGGATCGAATCGCTCAATGAAGGTTTTGTAATGCCCCTCCATAGATCTTTGGGGCCGATCCCAAGGATCAGCCTCGCCACGTTTGTCCATAGGTTTGTTCTTGCTATAAGGTCAGGCCAGTGGATAAGACCAGCCTAACCCCATCCTTTGTCACGTCGATGCGCTCGCAGCCGTCCAAATTGATGCCCGAGAGTGGCTCTTGGCCTGCTTGTCTCCCAAGCGTTCATGCCGGCCGTTGAAATCTCGGCTGAGTCATCTCGCATGGACGACCTCTACCTCATCTCCATCCCACCGTATTACGCATTGGTGCATCGTGGATGGAATGCAACAGCTTGGCGTGGATCCAATATCTTCCTAGCAGGACAGAGATAGGTGCTCTTGCTATCGACAATAAAGAATGTCGTAGGGATGGTTTTCCTTCCTACGGTCGATCCACGTTCGGAACACCTTGTGCGTCGGACGCTTGGCCGTTGAAATCGCTCAATGTCACGTTGGTCTTGATCGGATCCGAGCTAGAGCGTCCCAACCGACGTAGCATGGAGTATGGCATAATGTTGATCGCCGCTCCGGTGTCCACCAGCATCTTGTTGACAGGCTGCCCATTGATATAACCTCGCAAGTACGGGGCCTTCAGATGTCTGTAGCTTCTTTCTCGTGGCTTCTCAAAGATAACTGGCCGTGGGCCGCAGTCAAGTTGTGCCACAGGTGCTTCGTCTACTCCTGGAGCACTAAACTCCGTCGGAAGGATGAACACCATGTTTGTACCAGCCGATGTCTCATCATCGGCTTTCCTTTGCTTGGGGCGCCACTCCATCTTTTGTGGCCGACCTTCTTCGTCCAGGGTTCGCTGAATTTTCGCGGCCAGATCAGGCCGCGCCTTCCTTAGCGTGTGCAGGTATAACCTTTCGGCTTCCTCCAAGCCACGCAGTCGCTGAACCCTACGCTTTTGGGAACGGCTGAGTCCATTAGGGCACCACCTTGGCCGGTGGTACCTGTCCTCTTCCTCTTCGTAGTCATCTTCTAACTCCTCGAGGTCTTCTTCCCGAGAGGACTCAGTTTGCTTGTTCCTAGATGGGAGAGGCCCGAGACGTTTGAACACTGACACGTCTGTTGCACCCTTCTTCTTCTGTCTACATTCTGGGCAGTTGCCGATTGTAGGCAATCGGCTCATTCCTGAATCCCAGCAGTGTTTGAAGAAAGGGCAGTCCCAGTGCCTGTCCACGTCGTCCTGTTCTCTCGACTTCTCCTTGGCGTAGCGCTCATATCCCTCCTCGTCGCGATCATGCCGACGATGTCTCCTGGCGTCCCTAGCCAGACGATCTCTTTCATCATCGTCGTTGGGTCATCGGCGTTGGTCATATTGACTCACATACTTGTTGAGGAGGTGATCAGAGAGAGGTCGCTGATATCTCACATTCCTCACTTCTCCCTCTGTGATGTAGCGCTTGCCATCGTGACGGAGCCGATCACGTGGAACGGCTTCCTCTGTGTCCTTGCCACGAGAGCAGCTGCCCTCGTCTCCGTCCTTACCAGAGTGGTGTCCAGGTCCTACCATGTTGATGTTGAATGAGAATCCTGGCTGGCACCCTCCAGGGTAAATGCACTCCACCATGTTAACGGCGGGGAAGGGGTGAGTGTCGACTTTCATGGCGTACTGGTTGAAAATTAGACATCCTTGTTCTATTGCCATTTGGATCTGCTGACGCCACACCCTGCAGTCGTTGGTGGTATGGGAGAACGAGTTATGCCATTTGCAGTATGGCTTTCCGTTCAGCTCTTGTACCGTGGGGATTTTGAGGCCTTCGGGTAACTTCAACTCGCTTCTCCTTAAGTAAGAGGTCAAAAATTTGCTCGGTTTTAGTTACGTCGAAATCAAATCCTCTCGGGCGGACCTGGTGGCTTAACCCATTTGCGTGGATACGGGGTTGCCCCCGAGTCCATTCAGCCACTCGCTACCTCTTGATCTCCCGCGGACCCTTCATCTTCATCTCGCTTCAACCAAGACTACCGCACGCTTGAATTTGTCCTGGTACAAGTCCGGGTGGCGCTGTTCATATAACGACAGCTTCGAACCATGTGCGCCGTTGAAGGGTAATCTCGCTTGGGAGGCCATATCCTTGATTGGTGATGCAAGGCCCACCACCGCCAATTCGACCGCTTCTTTTCGGTCACTCGAGCCGAATAACATCGGTTCCTAACAGCTTCGAAGCGCTGGATGTATTCTGCCACGGTTTCTCCACGCTTCTGACGTACTTGTGCTAGATCGGCAATGCCAGACTCGGAAGCCTCTGAGTGATACTGCATGTGGAACTGTTCTTCCAACTGCTTCCAAGTCCGGATCGAGTCTGGTGGTAACGAGGTGTACCACCCGAAAGCCGATCCTGTGAGGGACTGTGCGAAGAACCTCACGCGTAGTGGATCTGATGCTGAGATCGTGCCCAGCTGTGCCAAATATCGGCTCACATGCTCAATGGAGCTGGAACCATCCGATCAATTAAATTTGGAGAAATCAGGGAGCCGATATTTGGGTGGTAGCGGGATCAACTCGTACTCGTTGGGGTACGGCTTGGAATAGCCGATTGTCCTCCTTTTCGGCACCATGCCGAACTGGTCTCTCAGGATTGTACTGATCTGATCCGCGGTGCCTGGCTGCAGGAGTCGAACTCGAAGATTCGCCGGAGTGGCATACTTAGCCAGCCATGCTTGCTTTTCCAGCTCTGAGCCAACTGCAGGAGCTGAGCTCTGGAGGTTTGTCGGAGTGGCATACTTAGCTAGCCACGTCTGCTTCTCAAGATCTGTCCCCGAAGTTCCTCCTGTTGTTCCAAAAATCCCTGCTGTTGTAGTCTGGTTTGTGAGCGCCCAGTTACTGCAGTCTGGCACGTATGTGCACGTGTATCCGTGAGGGATCTCCTTAGGCGCCTCATGCAAGAACTGGTAGTCGCTAGGGTCACCACCGATCTTGTAGACGACGTATGCCGGTGAATTCGGCACTTCTGGTGCTGCCAACGCGAATGGCAGCGGTGGACGGGACTGGAGTGGCATCTCTCCCCGGTAAGTCCCTAGGGCTGGTCCTCGACGGAGAGTACCGATGCCTCATGATTTCCTGGATCACCCGAAGAGTGACACGCTCCAAAGTGTTCACCAGGCTCTCGTGAATGGCGGTGTAGCGAATGAGCTACCATGAAGTTAATCTCCTGACACAGAGACCTGGTGCGTTCTTCTGACGGGGCGGACAGGTCCACTCCATCGAGCGCGCCTTCAGGTGAGAACCCTTTCCACCGGACGCCATGTGAGCGGGTTCTGTGAAAAGAGCCGATGAGGTCGGCTTCGAGGATCGCTTTGACCTCGTCATACTTCTTCTTGAGCTCCTCGGTCAACTCCTCGTACGTGACTGGAGTGCCTTCCGCCATCTCAGATGTAGATGGCGATGCTGTTGATGTCGAAGATTATCCCACCGGGCGTGCCAGAATGTGTTGCGGTCAGAAACCCACCGGCGAGCAGCGACGGGCAACACAGTAGAGCCGGGAGGCTCCCAGGACTGCGGCTGGCCCTGGTCCCTCCGAGCGATGGCCCGCATAGACTCGGCACGCACGTCCGATGCTGGTGCAAGGGCGTGCCACCCGACCTATACCCGGTCGGAAGGTGATGGATGTGCCTCGCTTAGTTTCCTCGCATGGCATACACGTAAACATTAAATACGAGCCTCGATCGGCTCTCAGGTTGTCCTGTGAATCGGCTCAAAGAGCCGATCCACCCATGATTCGTACGAGGTGCACGAATATATGGTGGTCCTGCTTGATCAATATAAAGCTAAAACGACCTACTACGATTTAGGGTTTTCACCACATAATCGGAACATCCTACTCGTGATTGAGCCTGGCGGCCACGCACGGTGATCGTAAACCGACCCTAGGCAAGGCCTAAAAACCAACACGAAGTTGATCCTCGGAACATCCTGTCTAGGGCTAGCAAACTACACCCTACGCGCCACTGGATCCTTCAACCCGTTTGTAAGGCCTAACTATGCAGATATTAAACTAATCCTTGGGGAACAAGGAGCAACCATAACGGATCGGATCTACTAAATAATGATCAAGCGGGGTGCCGCCCTTACACCTAAGATAGGCGTAAGGGCGGCTAGACGTCTCAGGGCTGCACGACGATAGCATATGATACGATGAACAATGCTAACCCTAACACATCTAAGATAACTACGTTGCTCGCCATCAAAAAGGCTTCAGTACGAGCAACGCATGAACAACGAATAAACGTGTACTGCCTAGATCGCAAGATGCGATCTAGGCAGCATGATGCTTAACCGGAAGAAACCCTCGAGACAAGGGAGTTGGCGATGCGCCTAGATTGGTTTGTGGTGAACGTGATTGTTGTTTATTTCATAAACCCTAGATACATATTTATAGTCCGTAGACTTTCTAATCGTGGGAATAATCCCAACCGGGCACGAGCCAAGCTCTATCTAACCGACACGTATCCTACTATATTACAGATACACTGGCAAACTAGCCCAAACTTTGCATATAAGGCCGATTCACGTAATTCTTCCATGTATATTCTTCAAGCCCATCTTGATCGCGGCCCACCTCTTATCCGGCAAATTCTGGTGATAACAAGGGTTTAGTGTTTAGGGTGTCTAGGGTGTACGTTTAGGGTATAATTAGGAATTAGGGATTAGGGTTACGTTTTAGGGTTTAAGGTTTAATTAGGGATCATCGATCGAGTGCACACACACATTATTAGAGGCACCCGCGCCTTTGCGCATAAAGTGCATGCGTATATAAGTGTGTTTTTTGGCCACCAACGATATATAAATCAAGAGAGAGATTCGATTGAAATATATATATATCCCCAAGAATTCAGATATATATTGAAATATATGCACGAATGATATGTGCAAGGTATGACATGCGCGCATGCACACTAATTGTATATATATATTATGAGGCAACTTAATCAAATGTGTTTTCATTCGAGAGAACTTGTCAAAATTCAAGTTAATTAATTTATCAGCGCTAATTAGTTGGTCGCCTGCTTGATACGCAATGAAGTGTCGTTGGCCTATATATATATGTAGGGTTTAATTAGGTTTTAGGGTTTAGGGTTATCTAGCTAGGGTTTTAGGGTTAGGGTTAGGGTTAATTAGGGTTTAGGGTCTAGGGTTTAGGGTTTAGGGTTTAGGGTTTAGGCTATAGGGTTAGGGTTTAGTGTTTAGGGTTTAGGGTGTAGTGTTTATGGTTTAGGGTCTAGGGTTTAGGGTTTAGTGTTTAGGGTGTTTAGGGTGTACGTTTAGGGTATAATTAGGGATTATGGATTAAGGTTTTTAGGGTTTAAGGTTTAGGGATCATCGATCGAGTGCACACACACATTATTAGAGGCACCCGCGCCTTTCGCATAAAGTGCATGCGTATATAAGCTAGCTAGTGTGTTTTTTGGCCACCAACGATATATAGATCCCCAAGAATATGTTCAGATATATATTGAAATATACACACGAATGATATGTGCAAGGTATGACATGCGCGCATGCACACTAATTGTATATATATTATGAGGCAACTTAATCAAATATGTTTTCATTCGAGAGAACTTGTCAAAATTCAAGTTAATTAATTTAACAACGCTAATTAGTTGGTCGCCTGCTTGATGCGCAATGAAGTGTCGTTGGCCTATATATATATCTAGGGTTTAATTAGGGTTTAGGGTTTAGGGTTATCTAGCTAGGGTTTTAGGGTTAGGGTTAGGGTTAATTAGGGTTTAGGGTCTAGGGTTTAGGGTTTGGGGTTTAGTGTTTAGGGTTTAGGGGTCTAGGGTTAGGGTTTAGGGTTTAGTGTTTAGGGTTTAGGGTTTAGAGTGTAGTGTTTAGGGTTTAGGGTCGTCTAGGGTTTAGGGTTTAGTGTTTAGGGTGTACGTTTAGGGTATAATTAGGGATTAGGGATTAGGGTTTTAGGGTTTAAGGTTTAGGGATCATCGATCGAGTGCACACACACATTATTAGAGGCACCCGCGCCTTGCGCATAAAGTGCATGCGTATATAAGTGTGTTTTTTGGCCACCAACGATATATAGATCGAGAGAGAGATTGAAATATATATATCCCCAAGAATATGTTCAGATATATATTGAAATATACGCACGAATGATATGTGCAAGGTATGACATGCGCGCATGCACACTAATTGTATATATACTATGAGGCAACTTAATCAAATATGTTTTCATTCGAGAGAACTTGTCAAAATTCAAGTTAATTAATATATCAGCGCTAATTAGTTGGTCGCCTGCTTGATGCGCAATGAAGTGTCGTTGGCCTATATATATATAGGGTTTCATTAGGGTTTAGGGTTATCTATCTAGGGTTTTAGGGTTAGGGTTAGGGTTAATTAGGGTTTAGGGTCTAGGGTTTAGGGTTTGGGGTTTAGTGTTTAGGGTTTAGGGTCTAGGGTTAGGGTTTAGGGTTTAGGGTTTAGTGTTTAGGGTTTAGGTTGTAGTGTTTAGGGTTTAGGGTTTAGGGTTTAGTGTTTAGGGTGTTTAGGGTGTAGGTTTAGGGTATAATTAGGGATTAGGGATTAGGGTTTTAGGGTTTAAGGTTTAGGGATCATCGATCGAGTGCACACACACATTATTAGAGGCACCCGCGCCTTTGCGCATAAAGTGCATGCATGCGTATATAAGTGTGTTTTTTGGCCACCAACGATATATAGATCGAGAGAGAGATTGAAATATATATATCCCCAAGAATATGTTCGGATATATATTGAAATATATGCACGAATGATATGTGCAAGGTATGACATGCGCGCATGCACACTAATTGTATATATATTATGAGGCAACTTAATCAAATATGTTTTCATTCGAGAGAACTTGTCAAAATTCAAGTTAATTAATTTATCAGCGCTAATTAGTTGGTCGCCTGCTTGATGCGCAATGAAGTGTCGTTGGCCTATATATATATATAGGGTTTCATTAAGGTTTAGGGTTTAGGGTTATCTAGCTAGGGTTTTAGGGTTAGGGTTAATTAGGGTTTAGGGTCTAGGGTTTAGGGTTTGGGGTTTGGGGTTTAGTGTTTAGGGTTTAGGGTCTAGGGTTAGGGTTTAGGGTTTAGTGTTTAGGGTTTAGGGTGTAGTGTTTAGGGTTTAGGGTCTAGGGTTTAGGGTTGAGTGTTTAGGGTTTAGGGTTTAGGGTTTAGGGTGTAGTGTTTAGGCTTTAGGGTCTAGGGTTTAGGGTTTACTGTTTAGGGTGTTTAGGGTGTACATTTAGGGTATAATTAGGGATTAGGGATTAGGGTTTAAGGTTTAGGGATCATCGATCGAGTGCACACACACATTATTAGAGGCACACGCGCCTTTGCGCATAAAGTGCATGCGTATATATATAAGTGTGTTTCTTGGCCACCAATGATATATAGATCAAGAGATAGAGATTGAAATCCCCAAGAATATGTTCAAATATATGCACACACATGAATTATTAGAGGCACCCGCGCCTTTGCGCATAAACTGCATGCATATGTGTGTTGTTCTGGCCACCAACGTTAGATCGAGAGAGAGAGATTGAAATCCCCAAGAATTAGAGGACCCCCTTGCACAAGTGTTGGCCATCTATATATAATATGAATCCCAATAATGTTCATACATGATAGGGCATATGTGTGAAGCAATTTTTTTTCCGAGAACTTGTAAAGATTCAAATTTATCAGTGCAAATGGAAACTAATGCACATTAGAGGACCCCCTTGCACACGTGTTGGCCATCTATGTATAGTTTGAATCCCAATAATGTTCATACATGATAGGCTATATGTGAATCAATTTTTTCTTCCAAGAACTTGTCAAGATTCAAATTTATCGGTGCTAATGGAAACTAGTGCGCACTAGATGAGCCCCTTGCGCAAGTGCTGGCCATTACATATAGTTTAAATCTCAAGAATGTTCATACATGATAGGCCATATGTGCAAAGGAATTTTTTCCCGTGAACTTGTCAAAATTCAAGTTTATCGGTGCAAATGGAAACTAGTCCAAAAAATTACATAGAGGTCCAAAAGAACTAGACAATAACTAATAGGACCTGCAACTTTACAAAAAGGACCCCAAAACATATAGAAGAAAATCAATCGAGTCCTTCTGGACCGCACATCAGATCTCTGCTCCGCATCCTTTCCAGCAACTCCGTCGCCGGGGACGCACCACTTGGGACGGTGTCACCGGTAGTCGCCAGGACGAAGGAGAAGAATGGCCTCAGCAACGGCATATTGGCTCTGAGAAGGGCCGCTGAAAGGCCAAGATGTTCACTGGCAAGACGGATGACGCCGTCGTATGCCCCGAGCTTGTGAACGTTAGCAGCTTGACTTCCCCGTTAGCCAGATCTGAAGCACTGACCAGAGCAAGCCTCACCGTTAGCGCCATCACCTTGATGGCACCAGATCGGGGTTTGGCCGACAAGATCCGCCAGATCTGATCCGCCAGATTCACCATAGGCCAGATCTGAAGCCGACGACGAGATCCCCGACTCCATTGCGCCATTATGCTCATGGGAAACACTGGATCTAAGCTTACAACAACACTAACTCCCTCGGATCCAAATTAGCTGACTCAAGTTTGCTTATCTAAATATGGATGTATCCACACATGTTTTTACTCTAGATACATACACGTCTAAGGAAAGTTGAATCAATTAATTTAGTTCGGAGGGTGTACGATATACAGAGAGAAGTCGGCCTCGTCTCTGGCCGGCGAGGCCGCCGGAGAGAAGGGGGAGAGGAGCCGGGGGAGTGGGAGAGACTCGAGAGAGAAAGAGAAGAGGAAGAAATGAGAGCTCCCTGGGGAAGAACATTATTTTTGTCGTTCTGCTCGTAGCTTGAAACTGAAAATTTCGGCCGCGCGCCAAATCATCCCGCCGCATCCATTCGAAAATCCCGTGACCAGTTTTACACTTTTAACCCTGGTCCGGAAGCTACAACCCATCGACCATGGAGGGCTCATTCGGTAACAATGAAATATCTTGCCTAGATCCCGAACCCTCCCCACAGGCCGACACCCACCCACCAACCATTCGCCCCATTAGCTCAAAAATACTCTCACACGCCAAAGCGCTGACTCTCTACAGTACTAGATCTGCTTCACCACCGGCATACTCCTCCACAGCGTAGCCTTATCGTGTTGGCTGTCCACCCACCTGATCCGCTCCCCCGCCGACCTCGCCACCGACGGATCTGCTTCACCGCCGACCTCGCCACCGACGGATCTGCTTCACCGCCTGATGGGGATGCGCCCAAGGGGGCCCATCACCCAGCTCACTCGCCAGTTGAGAAGAGCGCAGGACAGCCCCAGTCGGCGGGCGACTGGGTCATGCGCCCTAGCGACTGAAGCCCGGAGCGACTGAAGCCCGGAGCGACTGGATCTACAGAAGGCCCATGAAGCGTAGCGGCCCAAATAGCCTTATACCTGTAAACCCTAACTGGCTGCCTATATAAAGCCACCAGGGGCACCCCTTAGAGGGGGCATCTCATCATACATGTCATCTCAGATTAGATACAATCTCCCTCCACCGCCTCTGGCGGCTTCCCCAAAGCAAGTCGCCTAACGCTGGCGACACTATGATCATAGTGATTTATAGCAGGACGTAGCGATCCTCCACCGAGGGGACGTGAACCTGGGTACATCGTGTGCCAATCTCGTTCCCGGAATCTCCAACGCCGCCTTGCTCCATACCTCTCATGTGCTACCCCGTAGCATCTGCCGAGGTCAAAACCTCGACAGTGGCGCCCACCGTGGGGCATGCGGTGCTTGGAGTGGAGATCCGGGCGAGACCCTTCTTCATCGCCTTGCTTCTTCGCGCGTCGGCGCGTTCGTTCCGTCGGCGGCTTCCGTCATCTGGCGCGGGCAGCCGGCTTCCCGCGGATGCTTACTCCGATTCCAAGGACATCCGTCTCTTCGCCAGACTAGCGCGGACGCGGCCGCATTTTCTACGGGGATCGGCGGCAGCCTAACACCTGCACGCCTGGCTTGATCCGTTGCATCCCCAGATCCTTGCGCTGGTCACGCGCAGATGGCCATGCATTGATGGATTTGTTTAATTCAATCTGAATCTCTCTTGCTCATTGTTCTGCCTCTTTATTACTTTTAATCCTTAATCTCAGGATCACGTGCTTTGTTATGTGCATACCACGGGGGAATCAATCCGTGGAGAGGAGCGATCCGGCGACTGGTAAGTCTCAATCGCCCCGGTCGAGCTCAAGCTGACGCAGATTCGCCCAACACGGACCCGCTGTCGCCGACTCGCCATGCTTGGGGACTCGCCTACCGCGGACTTGTCATCACCGGATCGCCACGTTCACCGACTCGTCCGCAGCCTATTCGCCGGACCTACTGCTGCGCACTCGTCGCATATTCGCTGCGTTTGGGGACTCGCCGGCCGCGGATTCGTCACCATCGACTCGCCATGCACGGCGACTAGCCCGCCATCGACTCACCAGCCACGTTGACTCTTGCAGCATTTGACAGCTAAGTTTACTTATATCAGTATATGTTATATAAGTTCAAAACAAATCCGCCTGTTGGTTCAATCTCCAAAGCCGACCACACAGTCGCATACAACCCTCTAAGGGACTACAAAATCATAATTGGGATCGGTTTCGGTTTTGTCTGTTGTTTATTCGCGTCCGTCGAAGTAGTGAGGCTGGGTACCAAAAGGCCAACCTTGTCCCCGGGTTCAACGGCTGGCATCGCGTCCCTGTTACCCGGCAAGCGTTTGATGCTGGAGGTCTGCCTACTCATGAAAAGATACGCATAAACCTTTCATACCGCTAACCGATCCATTTAACAATGCACGTTTTATCTGCAAGTTTCACGTATTTACAAGTGTTCAATATATTTCATAAATACACCTTATTGCAGTTGTACTTGTTTCTCCTTCTCAGCAAAACGGCCTGGTGTCTTTCTCACCACTCGTCACGCTCGGGGACTCGGCGCGCTCCAGACAGCGCCGCTCGCCGGTCGCCCGAGCTCGCCATCCGCCACGCTCGGGGACTCGGCGCGCTCCAGACAGCGCCACTCGACGATCGCCCGAGCTCGCCACTTGCCACGCTCGGGGACTCGGCGCGCTCCAGACAGCGCCGCTCGCCGGTCGCCCGAGCTCGCCATCCGCCACGCTCGGAGACTCGGCGCACTACAGACAGCGTCAGTCGCCCGACCTCAACACTTGGCGCGCTGCATACGGCGCTACTCGCCGGTCGCCACGCTCGGGGACTCGGCGTGCTCCAGATAACGCCAGTCGCTGGTCGCCCGGGCTCGCCACTCGCCACAACGCGCCTCAGTCCGCCGCGTTGAGCATGACTCCGCCGCGCCAACTTCGCTCCATGCGACCCCTTCCACAGCGTCGACCCCGTGTCCGCTGCGTCCACCGCGCCACAGCGCGCCCCAGTCCGCCGCGTAGACCATGTCCGCCGCGTCGACCTCGCCAACTCCGAGTCGCCAAAGAGAGCTCTGCGTCATGCTGCGCACCTCACCACTGGGTGTCCTCTTCCTTCGGGATGAAATTTCAATTGCCGTCATCAACCTTTGGCAGAGAAGCCCGAACTGGCTAAGTAGTGCGAGCTCCGGCTCGACCACTACGACGCCAGGGGAAGGACCTCCATTGGAGTCGCACGCTCGACCTGGCCTTACGGGCCAAGATGACCGGCTCGGCTCTGCCTCCAGGCACCCATGTCCCTCTCTACCTTGGACAGAGCGACCTGAAAAGCTAAGTACTGCGCTAGCGAGGTCGCCACGGCGGCCCAACGCGTCCAGGAAAAACGCCGAGTACGGAGCCCTCCTTGGGGTCGCTAAGCGACTGGCCTCCCGGGCCACGAGATGCGACTCGCCTCCGCAATCATCAGGCAAACAAATCGCCCTCCTCTACCTTAGGCAGGTGACTTGAACGGCTAAGTACTTCGACTAGGGACCCCGCAAAACGGACCCGCGGCTCGCCAAGGAAAACACGCCAAATCAAGAACCCCTTTGGAGTCGCCACGCGACTGGCCCCACGGGCCACGACGAGAGGCACGCTATAAAAAACAGCGTCAAATAAACGCCACCCATGAGGCTGCTACTCGCGCTATATGACTACGTACTACGACTGGGGACGCCCAGCTCAGCAAGGAAAACAGTCAAGCGGTAGCCTTCATCGGGATCGCCTAAGCGACTGGGGAACACAGCGACATGCATAAAGCTACTTAGTCGCCACAGCGACATTGCTCATTACATTTCTACAAATTCAACGCCCTAACACTGGCCCATACAAAACAATTGTTTTATTTTCTTTCCGCAGAAACAGCACCAGCAGTGGCGACCTACTCGCCATCCTTGCCATCAACATCGCCTGCACCTTCGCCACGCTCGGGGACTGGCCGGACGACTGTCTCCAGGACTCACCAGTCGCCAGCCTCCATGGCTCGCCACTCGCTAGCCTCCGCGGCTCGCCACTCGCCATGCTCGAGGGACTCGGCGCGCTACAGACAACGCTACTCGCCGATCGCCCGACCTCTTCATCGCCACGCTCGGGGACTCGCCGGTCGCCAGTCTCCCGGACTCGTCATCACCGGTCTCCCGGGCTCGTCATCGCCACGCTCGGAGACTCGCCGGACGCCAGTCTCCCGGGCTCGTCATCGCCACGGTCGGGGACTCGCCGGTCGTCAGTCTCCCGGGCTCATCATCGCCGGTCGTCAGTCTCCCGGGCTCATCATCATCGGCCTCCGCAGCTCGCCATCGCCACGCTCGGGGATTCACCAGTCGCTGCTCTCCGAGATTCGCTCTCGCCGCACTCGCGGACTCATTTCGCTTGGGTGACACGCCGAGATATCAAGGAGAATAAGACTCAAGCCGCCTCCATCGAAGCCGACTCGAGCCTCGGGGACTACACCCACTGGATACACTGAGCGTCGTTCCAGCGGCTTGACATCTCGTTGTGTTCTATCTTCATCAACAGCTCATCGTGCATTGCGACCCCAAGGTGCACCAGACACGTCACACGTACTGCCGCCCGTCTATATCAACCACTTCACCGACATCGTCGATCGTCACACAAAATTCAAGCACGAGGCTCGACGTCAAGAATGCCCCGTTCGCTGTTGCAGAGACAATTCATCGTTGTTTAACTGCCGGCATCTGAAGCCAACTCGAGTGCCCCACTAGTACTCACGTGAATCAGCCAATCAAGCTTGCTAGTCGCATGGATTTTAACGGCCAGACCGTCAGTTACATGCATGAGAAGAATTCTATACTAGTCAAGACAGCTCCTGCAGACTGGTTCGATTACAACATCTTGTCGCAATGTTCAGACTTCATCTCCGCTGCGGCCGGTCTACTTCAACATCTGTCCGTCTCTACCGCTGCATCAACAATCTCTCCTACGACTACATCATACATCATTGCAGAGAAATGCACATGCTGGAGGGCTCAACACCAGCATCGCTCGTCTACGCGTCTCCATGCCAGGAGTACCAAGGCACGTAGCAGTCCAAGTGATATAAGGTTTAAGCAAAGTGCGCTGCACGCATGATTGGACAACTTAGCTCGGGAGCTTCTCTGGTTCTGATGCTCCAAAACATGAAGACCACACTAGCTCAATGATCAGCGGTCAGTTACGGCATCAAGTCCGGAAGACGCTGCTACTCCATCGTCGTGAATTCGTTCCACTGATGATCGGCCAACTTCATCTTTGCGACTCCGTCTGATATCAGTACCGAGTACACCAGCACCGTCTAACATGGCTTGGTTGCATCACCGTCAATTTGGCGACTTCACCGACTTCTTCACCTACAATAACACTGCTCCGACAACTACAGTCTACTTCAGCACCTGCACTCCATCGACGCCGACTGGCTCTCACCGACTGGTTCACGCCGACTGGCTCTCGCCGACTGGCCCTCGCCGACTGGTTCACGCCGACTGGCTCTCGCCGACTGGCCCTCGCCGACTGGTTCACGCCGACTGGCTCTCGCCGACTGGCTCTCGCCGATTGGCCTACGCCGACTGGCTCGTTTCGACTGCCTCATGTTTCACGATTGTTTCCTCTGTTTCAGGAGCCCATCGCCGATTCACCTCGACCCATCGCCAAGCCTCTTCGCGCCCTGCCTCAAGCCCGCGCCGAATCCACGACGCGCTCGGGGACTACTGATGGGGATGCGCCCAAGGGGGCCCATCACCCAGCTCACTCGCCAGTTGAGAAGAGCGCAGGACAGCCCCAGTCGGCGGGCGACTGGGTCATGCGCCCTAGCGACTGAAGCCCGGAGCGACTGAAGCCCGGAGCGACTGGATCTACAGAAGGCCCATGAAGCGTAGCGGCCCAAATAGCCTTATACCTGTAAACCCTAACTGGCTGCCTATATAAAGCCACCAGGGGCACCCCTTAGAGGGGGCATCTCATCATACATGTCATCTCAGATTAGATACAATCTCCCTCCACCGCCTCTGGCGGCTTCCCCAAAGCAAGTCGCCTAACGCTGGCGACACTATGATCATAGTGATTTATAGCAGGACGTAGCGATCCTCCACCGAGGGGACGTGAACCTGGGTACATCGTGTACCGACTCGTTTCCGGAATCTCCAACGCCGCCTTGCTCTACACCTCTCGTGTGCTACCCCGTAGCATCTGCCGTGGTCAAAACCTCGACACCGCCGACCTCGCCACCGACGGATCTGCTTCACCGCCGACCTCATCCACAGCGTAGCAATCAACGCCTTTCCTGTCGACGCACCGGATCCTCTCCAACGGAACCGGGTCTACTTCACCGCGGCCCCCCCTCCACAGAAGCCGATCTATTCCACCGACTACCTCGGCGCAGCGGCTGTATCAACTTCACCAAATCCCTTGCCAGCCAACCATATCTGCTTCACTAACGCCCGCTTCTACTGAAACAGGGTCCACTCATCGTCTCCCGCGTTCGCCGCCGCTGGAATGCAAGTTGCCGCCCCCGTCCACCCCGCCGCAGCTTGGTTAGTACGCTGGCCCGTTAGATCGTGGTGTTTCTTTAGCCATGTTTTGTGTAGTTATTTGCAAATCTCATATGCCATTAACTTTCTTGATGTGTTACTTCGCATGAAGTTTGTTTAAATATTGTACAGTACAAAAGCATTATCCGGTCGCTACCATCCTGTTCATTCTACTGACACCTGTGTGCATCCACATATTTATAGCCTTATACCCATTCATTTGCTGCCATCTGTTTTTGTACTGCATGCTATTCCTTTTATAGTCATGCTATGGGTATTTCCAATCTGGTTGTTCTTATAGCACGTCATTAGCTCAGCGCTAGCCGCTAGCTGTTTTCTCGTGCCTGCTATTCTCACACTGCTTTTATAATCATGCTATGTGCATTTCCAATCTGCTTGCTCTTATACCTCGTCTTTAGCTTATAGCTATTTTTTTCCATGAATGCTCCTGTCGCACAGCTTGTATAGTTATTGCTGCGTGCATGTCTGGTCTTTGTATTATCGTAGACTAACTTGTCAATGTTATTTTTCCTAGGGATTGATCATGCGAACCACTTATTAGAACATCCAACATTAACAGCTGGGACGCTAGGGAAGGTTGGAATCTGAGTTCTTGGTTGGTAATTTTGGCAGTTTACTTCCGTTATTATCTATAACCTATATGCATTGTTCCTTATGCAAGAGATTAACACTTGGAGCCCTGCCATAGCAATGCCATTCATGCTTTACTATGTTTCTGCCTATTTGATATGCTTGTCTTGGAGCAACTGCGAAGGTGATTTGAACCTGACATTTGGTCATTCTTAATGCCAGTTTACTTTATGTGGACAACCTTGGCATTACCCAACTCTAAATCTGAATGTCTGAAATTCGTATCTCATGAAAAGCAACATCTAGTTGGTTTTAATCTGATATCTGGTAAATATTGGCTTATTAATTTGGCAGCTCAAGTTTTTTGTTATTTGAAACCAGCTGACTTGGTCTTAAATGTGATATCTAAACACAGATTAAGGACAATGGAGCGGGAGGATTAGCATTTCACTTGATGGCTGAACCTAAAATGACAGGCATGTCGACCACGACTAGTGCACGCAAGAGAAGGACCTGCAGCGAGCCAGTATGTGCTTAGTACATGCATCTTATCTTATCTTGTCCTTATTTCTGCTACATGCTGTTATCTGATCTCTACATTGCGTAATACATGTTTGAATAGTTAATTGTTGTAACTATGTTTGCAATATTACCGAATGCAGCTTTAATGAAGCAGTCATCATTAGAAGATAGTCGCCAAAGCGACCCTGTGCAACATTATGATGTAAGTCTGTGCTTAGTACAAGTTCCATACATTGTCTTATTTATGGAACTTGTTATTATCTTATATCTACATTGCATAATAAATGTTTGAATAGTTCACTGTTGTAACTATGTTTGCAATATTACTAGAATGCAGTTGTAATGAAGAAGTCTTTAGTAGAAGATAGAGCGCAAAAAAGGTTCCGGGGTGAGCCTATGCAACGATATAATGTAAGTCTGTGCTTAGTACTTGTGACTATCTCATATCGACAATGCTTAATACATGTTTGCATAGCTCATCGTTTAACTCTTTTTTGCATTATTATCAGAATGCAGTTGTGATGAAGCAATCTTCATCAGAAGAGAGGCCCACAAAAAGTTCTGATCTTTCTTCTGATGCATCCTCTCATAGCCGTCAACCTAGACCATTCCTTTCATCAAACAGTAAATATCTCAAGGCTGTACTTTATAAAAGACATGGTATTGTTGCTTTAAGATCTGTAGCTGATATGTTGACCAAGAGTACACACGATTCAATCAAGGCGATTGCCAAATGTCAACGTGTTATTGATGATGCTAATAGAAGTCCTCAATGATTCTATGTAATTTTTTTATTTGGGCACATTAAGTGCCTTGTAATTTTCCTAGTTATTTTATTTGTGTATGTAATTGTGTGTATCATTGATACCAGATTTTAGGCTCATGAAATTTAATGCAAGTTGACTAGTCAAACAACCAGGGCCCTACAACAGATTGTGCCGGCCCACTTACAGTAGTGTGGGACCCACTTTCATTTTGGGTCGGCCCACTTACTTATTGGGCCGGCCCGTTAACACGATAGTGGGCCCCACCTGTTTATTGGGCCGGCCCACTATCTTGTTGGGCCAGCCCAATAACGTTATGGTGGACCCCACATACTAAATGGGCCGGCCCTTTAACAGGAAAGTGGGACCCACCTGTGTTTTTGGCCTGGCCCACTATCTTGTTGGGCCGGCCCACTTGCTATATGGTGGACCCCACATACTAAATGGGCCGGCCCTTTAACAGGAATGTGGGACCCACCTGTGTTTTTGGCCCGGCCCACTATCTTGTTGGGCCAGCCCACTTGCTATATGGTGGACCCCACATACTAAATGGGCCGGCCCTTTAACAGGAATGTGGGACCCACCTGTGTTTTTGGCCCGGCCCACTTTCTTGTTGGGCCGGCCCACTTGCTATATGGTGGACCCCACATACTAAATGGGCTGGCCCTTTAACAAGAAAGTGGGACCCACCTGTGTTTTTGGCCCGGCCCACTTTCTTGTTGGGCCAGCCCATTTGATCTATTGTGGACCCCACGTACTAAATGGGCCGGCCCGATAGCAGGAAAGTGGGACCCACAGGCTAATTGGGCCGGCCCAATAACTTCTTGGGTCGGCCCACTTGCTTTAAGGTGGACCCCACTTGTTAAATGAGCCGGCCCTATAACAGGATCCCACATGTCTTGCGGGTCGGCCCTTTTGCCTGTTGATCGGTCAAACGAGTGCATTCGGCCCGGCCCACATGCTTAGTGGGCCGACCCATTAAAGTTTTGACCAGTCAACCGTAGAGGTTAGGCCCGGCCCACTTAACTAATGGACCAGCCCAGCTATATAGTTGACCAGTCAAACTAAGTCTGTTGGCCCGGCCCGCAAACTTAATGGGCCGGCCCGCTTAAGACGTGGGAGGCCTCGTGTGGGCCTACCATCTACCACGGGGTTTCAGCCGGTTAACGCCGTTAACCGCCGGCTAACGGCGTCCGCCACGTGTCGGCTTGCATGATGTCAGCAGTCAACGGGCTCCCGGAAACACTTCTGCAATGGTCCGATTTTCCGTGGCGGAAGGGCACCCAAGCGCGACGGACCAAAAAAATCGTCGTAGGACTTTGCCTGACGCAGTTTCGACAACAGAACCCATATCGTCGGGTTAGGCCCATAGGCGACAAAAAATACCCCTTAGCGGACGATTTTGAGACGTTGTCTATCAGAACTTTTCTTGTAGTGCCATAAGATAAATAGCATGTTGGGTGAACGAATTACAGTTGGGCAATTGACAAATAAAGAAGGCATAACAATGCACATACATATATCATGATGAGTACTATGAGATTTAATCAGGGCATTACGACAAAGTACATAGACCGCTATCCGAGCATGCATCTATGCCTAAAAAGTCCACTTTCAGGTTATCATCCGAACCCCTTCCGGTATTAAGTTGCAAACAACAGACAATTGCATTAAGTATGGTGCGTAATGTAATCAACACAAATATCCTTAGACAAAGCATTGATGTTTTATCCCTACCGGCAACGGCACATCCACAACCTTAGAACTTTCTCTCACCGTCCCGCATTCAATGGAGGCATGAACCCACTATCGAGCATAAATACTCCCTCTTGGAGTTACAAGTATCAACTTGGCCAGAGCCTCTACTTGCAACGGAGAGCATGCAAGAACATAAACAACATATATGATAGATTGATAATCAACTTGACATAGTATTCAATATTCATCGGATCCCAACAAACACAACATGTAGCATTACAAATAGATGATCTTGATCATGATAGGCAGCTCACAAGATCTAACATGATAGCACAATGAGGAGAAGACAACCATCTAGCTACTGCTATGGACCCATAGTCCAGGGGTGAACTACTCACACATCGATCCGGAGGCGATCATGGCGATGAAGAGCCCTGCGGGAGATGATTCCCCTCTACGGCAGGGTGCCGGAGGCGATCTCCTGAATCCCCCGAGTGTCGGGGGGAAGACCCCGGATAGGGCAATGGACGCGGAGGAGCCGGCTGGCCACTGGCCGGCTCGCGGCAAAGGCCGGCTGAGGAGCAGCCGGCTGGCGCCGTGGCCGGCTGGTCCGGAAGCCGGCTGGCCCTAGGTCCTAGTCGGCCTGGCTACGGCCACCAATGCTGTAGCTGGGCCGGCTTCTACAAGCCATATCCGACCGGGGTTTGTACCTCGGACCGACTCGAGGCTCGGCGAGTCTTGCACTGGAAGGAACCGGGTTGGCGATCCGGGTTCCGAAAGTCCACGCTGACTCGATCTTCCGTAAAACGCGGGGCACTGTGGAGCTATAGTGCCACGCGACGGACAGGCCGTCAGGGCTTACGACGATCCGTACTGGTTACAGTGGCTGACGGCGACAGGGACACTTCCTCTCCATACCGCTGACCGTGGCAGCCGGATGGGACAGGCCACGATGCCTCAACGGCTCCTGACGTCACCGCCTCGGGAAGGAGCGGAAGCCGGAGCCGGCCAAGCCGGCCAGTAAACTATAGGGTCTTATATGTAAAGTGCCGGTGCCTATATAAGCCGCACTACCCCCTCTCGTGCAGGGGATCGATCATTCTTACTTCACTCCGCCCATAGAGCTGCCCTGAGAGAGAGACCATCGTCTCCCTTAGCCTCCCAGGAGCAGCCGGACATAGCTCTAGGAGCACCATTGTATTGTGTGATCATCATATACACTCATAGCAGGAGTAGAGGTTTTACCTCCATCGGAGGGCCTCGAACCTGGGTACGTCGCCGTGTCGCTCGTGCCCATACCCGCATCCGGATACCGCCGTGAGATCCCTCAGGAACCACTTCGATTAGCCACCCTATGGCATATGCCGTGACGATACCACGACATTTGGCGCCCACCGTGGGGCCCTCAGCATCCTCGGCCGGTGTTTTCATCCGGACGGGCCTCACCATCACCACCGGCGAGCGAGTCGCTTCAGGCTTGACCTGGAGATTCGGCTCCCTCGACTGCGTCAGCGACAACGCTGGCTGCTTCGCTGACCGGCCCTTCCCAGCCGGCGGCAGCGTCATCTCCTTCGGCGGCCACGACGTCTACGTCGCTACCGTCGCACCGCCGCGCTACCCGCGGCAGGTCCTGCGCTGCGCAAGCCCTCCTCCGCGAGCCGGCAGCAGCGCACCCACCAGCCCCGTCGTCGTGCAAGTCATGATGGCTGGCGAGGAGCTCCCCACCAAGAACCCGCGCACCCGCGGCCCCAACCTGGAGCGTAACGTCGACCCCAACGCCTCCGGCTCGGGCCCAAAGGCGCCACCGCCACCGTCCCGGCTGGACGAAGTCCGGGCGAAGCTGAGCACCCCGCTCACGCCTGGCGGCGACCCCACCACCATCGAGGCGGATCTGGAGGCGCACCGCCAGCTCCTCCTCAAGCAAACCGAAGAACTGGCTGCTGCTAAGCGCCAGATGGAGATCACCCAGCGCGAGTACAACCGCGCCCACGGCCTCACTCCAGGCGGCGACGGTCCCAGCCGAGCCGGTCAGATCCGCCGCAGAGGCCGCGACCTTGGCGCTGAGATCGCCCGCGACGGCGCTCCTTCGCCGACTCTGTCCGCGGAGCTACCCGTCTACAACACCCCCGACAAGAACATGCGCGCGGCACAAGCCGCCGCAGAAGAGCTGAACCGCCTTGAAGGCGAAGAGTTACGCCGCCAAACCATGCGGGTGACTGAGATGCTCAACGCAGCCAACAAGCAGGCGGCCGATCCCAGGTACGTCAATGCCCCCAGAGCTTCTCACGCTTGTGGCGCTGCAGGCAACGACAGGGAAGGCGCCAGGGACACGGCCGAGTCCGCCTCCCCAGCACCAAGCCGGCACCGTGACTCCCAGGCCACGCACGCAAGTTCGGGCCAGCCGAGCCACCAGCCGAGCGGCAGCAGCCGCAGCCGGCCTCCCCCGAGCCGGAACCAGGAGCAAGACTCCGAGCCCCGCCGTCAGCACCGGCCGGCTCCAGAAGCAGCCGGCACACGCCAGCCGACACACTCCCGGCTGGGCCCCCGCATCGAGCCCACCGACGCCAGAGACCGCCTCGATCGGCTGGTCGAATCCCGCATCGCGGAAGAGGAGGCGCCGGCTTGCCCCAAGTGCTTCGGGCCCCGCATCGCCAACGAGCCCGTGCTCGACGGCTTCCAGCTCCCCCGCGACACGCCCAAGTACGACGGCACCGCCAAGCCGGAGGACTGGCTGCAGGACTACTCCACCGCAGTCGGCATCTCTCGAGGCAACAAGCGATGGGCGGTACGCTACTCCCCCCTGATGCTGGTCGGCTCCGCCCGCACCTGGCTCAACAACCTGCCAGCCGGCAGCATCAACGGCTGGCTGGATTTCGAAGAGGCCTTCGTCAGCAACTTCACCGGCACCTACCGCCGGCCGGGTCGCCCTCAGCAGCTTGAGATGTGCAAGCAGGGCCCGGACGAGACGGATCGCGCGTACCCGATGCGCCGGTGCGAGATGCGCAACTCCTGCGAGGGCGTGCACGAGATCCAGGCCATCAGCTTCTTCATGGGAGGCTGCCGGCCAAACACCATGCTGTGGCACAAGCTGCGCCGTAGTGACCCCAAGTCGATGGCCGCCTTGATGGCCATCGCGGACAAGTACGCGCTGGCCGAAGAAGCCGGCAAGGCGCCGGCTGACCCAGCACCGGCTCCCTCCAGGCGGGACCACCACAAGCCGGCTGAGCACAAGCCGGCAGACGGCGCCTCTCATGGCAGCCGGCGGGACAACTACCGCGGCAAGCGTCACAGTGACCAGCCGGACCGCCGGTACGGCTCCGCCCACGTAGCCGCCGTGGCAGACAACGCGGCAGGCGGCAGCCGCCGCCAGAAGCAAGACCGGCAGTGTAAGCCGAAGTACACCTTCGAGCAGATGCTCGACTCGCCGTGCAAGTACCACAGCGGCAAGAACCCCTCCAACCACACCACCCGCGATTGCCACTTCATGAAGCGGCTGACAAGCGGTGAACCTCTCCCCGCCTCCACCCCCGCCCCCACCAGCCCGGCGGGCCGGGTGGCCAAGCCGGCGCAGAGAACGCCAACCTCGAGCACCACGAGGCTAACCAAGTGCACCATGCCGGCCGATATCTGGCCGAAGATGCTACCTACATCATCTTCACCTCCGAGCCCGAGGACAAGACGAGCCAGCAGAGCCGTTCCCTCGAGGTCAACGCGGTCATACCGCCGGTCCCCCAGTACCTAAACCGGTCAGAGCAGGCCATCACATTTGATCGCCGCGACACACCGGCTGTCCTCGCCGAAGCCGGGCAGCTACGCCATGGTCCTCGACCCCACCATCGGCACAACCCGGCGCAGCGTGCGTTTTCGCGCGTCCTCATCGACGGCGGCAGCAGCATCAACATCCTCTACCGCGACACCGCCCGCAAGCCGGGCATCCAGGAGGCCGAGTTGCGCCCCACCCCAACCGTCTTCCACGGCATCGTGCCAGGCCACCGCTGCCGGCCGATCGGCCGGATCACGCCGGAGGTGATGTTCGGGAAGCCGGATCACTTCCGCACCGAGAGAATCGAGTTCGAGGTGGTGGACCTCGTGAGTCCCTACCACGCGCTCCTGGGCAGGCCGGCCCTGACCAAGTTCATGGCGGTGCCCCATTATGGGTACCTGAAGATGAAGCTGCCCGGCCCCAAGGGGGTCATCACAGTAGCTGGCGACTATCGCCGCTCCATGGACTGCGCCACGCAGAGCTCCAAGATGGCCCAGACGCTGGTCATCGCCACCGAGAAGCAGCTCATCCACGACGCCGTCGCCCTCGCCAAAGCCGCGCAGACAGACATGCCGGCTGCGGGCAACCCGGCTGGGACGACTCACTTCCAGCCGGCCGACAACACCAAGAAGATCCTGCTGGACCCGGCGCAGCCGGACAAGTACGTCACCATCGGTGCCGGCTTGAGCAAGAAATAGGAAAGCGAGCTCACCAGCTTCCTCCGTGAGAATCGGGACATCTTCGCATGGACTCCAAGAGACATGCCGGGTGTGCCGAGGGAGTTGGCTGAGCACCACCTCCACGTCCGGCCCGAAGCCAAGCCGGTGAAGCAGCCTCTCGGGCGCTTCGCCGAAGAACGAAGGAAGGCCATCGGTGAAGAAATCGCCCGGCTCCTAGCTGCCGGCTTCATCATGGAAGTGCTGCACCCGGACTGGTTGGCGAACCCGGTCCTGGTTTTGAAGAAGAACGGCTCTCGGCGCATGTGTATCGACTACACCAGCTCGAACAAGGCGTGCCCGAAGGATCCCTTCCCTCGCCGCGCATAGATCAAGTCATAGACTCGATCGCCGGCTGTGAACTCGTTGTCTTTCCTAGACGCCTATTCAGGCTACCACCAGATTCCTTTGAATCCGGCTGATCAAATAAAGACTTCGTTCATTACCCCGTACGGGGCTTATTGCTACACGACTATGCCGTTCGGCTTGAAAAATGCAGACGCCACCTACCAAAGGTGCATGCAAAAATGCTTGCAGGATCAAATCGGCAGAAACGTTCACGCATATGTGGATGATGTCGTTGTAAAGACCAAGGAGACGACTAACCTCCTTGATGACCCGAGAGAAACCTTCACCAATCTGAGAAGATTTCGGATGAAGCTCAACCCGGCCAAGTGCACATTCGGCGTGCCGTCTGGCCAGCTCCTTGGCTACCTCGTCTCTCAGCGAGGGATCGAAGCCAACCCGGACAAGATCAGTGCCCTGGAGAAGATGGAACTGCCGCAGTGCCTCAAGGACGTCCAGAAGTTCGCTGGCTGCCTAGCTTCCTTGAGCCGCTTCGTCAGCCGGCTGGGGGAGAAGGCACTGCCCCTGTATCAATTGATGAAGAAGGCGGACAAGTTCGTCTGGTCACCGCAGGCGGAGGAAGCTTTCCGTGACTTGAAGCGCGTGCTCTCAACCGCGCCAATCCTTGCAACGCCGGCTTCAATGGAGCCGATGCTGTTGTACATCGCAGCCACCAATCGAGTGGTTAGCGTTGTCCTGGTGGTGGAGCGCAAAGAAGACGGCAGGGAGCAGCTGGTCCAGCGTCCAGTCTACTACCTTAGCGAAGTGCTCTCCCAGTCGAAGCAAAACTACCCCCACTACCAGAAGGTCACCTACGGCGTCTACATGGCGGCCAAGAAGCTCAAGCACTACTTCCAAGAGCACCTCATCAAGGTGGTTGCCACAGCGCCCTTGGCGGAAATCATCGGCAGCAAGGATGCCAACGGCCGGGTTGCCAAGTGGGCCCTGGAGCTAGCCGCCCACACCATCCTCTACGAGCCACGCACAGCCATCAAGTCGCAGATCCTCGCGGACTTCTTCGTCGACTGGGCCGAGATGCAGTACCTGCCGCCTGTGCCGGATTCCACACACTGGAAGATGCACTTTGACGGTTCGAAGATGCGCAACGGCTTGGGAGCCGGCATCATCCTCACCTCTCCCAAGGGAGATCGGCTGGACTACGTCCTGCAGATTCACTTCGCCGCATCCAACAATGTGGCGGAATATGAAGCGCTCATTCATGGGCTGAAGCTGGCCAAGGAGATTGGCGTGTGTCGCATACTTTGCTTCAGCGACTCCGACTTGGTCATACAGCAAGCATCTGGCGACTGGGACGCGAAGGACGCCAACATGGCCTCATACCGCTTCCATGTCCAGCAGCTATCCGGCTTCTTCGACGGCTGCGAATTCCACCATGTGCCACGAGCAAACAACGAGGCGGTCGACGCCTTATCCAAGATTGGTTCAACCCGGCAAGCCATTCCGCCGGCATCGCCTTGGCGGTTCTCAAGAAGCTGTCCATCATACCGTCACCGGATTCGGATTCAATATTCGTGCCGGCTGACCCGGGGGCTGCTCAGCCGAACCCGGGGGCTTCATCGCCCAAGTCGGGGGCTAACAAGCCGAACCCGCCGGCTACCATGCCGAACCCGGTGACAAGGTATCAACTTGTCAATGCCTATGGATTGTAGGCTAGGGTTTAGTTGGAAGTAGAGGGTAAGTAGATCTCGAAGGTTTCAGCCGAAAAGTACTCGACGATTATGAAAACTAGGGTTTGCAGACAATGATTCGATTGATTCTTCGTCCCTCGACTCCCCTTATATAGGAGGTGGAGCGAGGATTACGTGCTATACAAGTTTATCCAGGAGGTACGCGATCGGATTATCAAACTCAGCGGCTTACGATACAATCACTTCCGTGATTACATCACGTCCCTGACTCCCCCTTTACCTATAGGACGTAAATCTTGAGGCCCGAATCTGTGCTTATTCGAGTTCGGACGTAGTCGGGCCCGGTCTTCTAACTCATCCCGCCAGATTACAAACAACACTTCCTATTACAACTCTATCTTTCCTTAGTAAATCTTGGGCTCCCGAATCTTCTTATTCTTCGGATATTGGGCCTCCGATAAACCCCGGGTACCATCTTCGGCAGGGCCCATTTGGGATGCCTATGTCGGTAGCCCCCGAGATTTTGCTTGAATCGTAGAGTCAGGGAAAATCTCCACTGTTTATTTTTATTCGGAAGCTTTAACTTTTTTATACTTCTTCACATAAAATTCTATATTGTACAGGGATAATGGTAGTTGGGGCTAGTTCATCTGACGGATCAGGTACTAGTTAAGCTGCTCTAGTGGCAATCCGCAAAAACCTACTTCAAAATCACGTCCCTGGACATGATCTCGGGATACTTGGTGTAAACTTCGACGAGTGCCGCTTAAGGTCTTACCATTCTGTCGAGTCCCGAGTCAAATTTATCGGGTACCTAACGCGTCCGTTAGGATTTTTCTTCGTATCTCGCTGATACGGATAAAGGTAGCAGAGCGCGGTCTTTGGCGATGCCACGCCCAGCAGAACGGATCCGGGGTCTTACCTTCGCAGATTTGCGGCATTCGAAATTGATCGCAACTTCGGCGTTCCGAGAATATATTGTCGAGTGCTTTTCCGAGCTGTTGGAATGGCACATTTTATCGAGTCACATATGACTTATGTTACTCTCCCGATGGGAGTATATGTAGAGTTAACTATAACTCGAAATATACTCTCTTGCTTTTCTATTTTTCCTTTGTTAACTTCATCGGGCACGCGAACAGCGTTCCCGATGGGAGTAGCCCCCGAGGCTACAACCAAGAACTTGTGCTTGGTTGTAGGCTCGACATTTTAGTCCACCTTGTCGCTATATTGTCATTATTTCCCAATATGATCTCTTGCTTCTTCTTCTTTTTTTTTTTTTAATCTCTCGGGTGCGCGAACAGCGCTCCCGATGGGAGTAGCCCCCGAGGCTACAGCCAAGGACTTGTGCTTGGTTGTAGGCTCCCACAATTTCTATATTGTCATACTCGAAATTTTACTTTTTTCCAAAGTAGCCCCCGAGCATTTGGGCAAAAACTTGTATTTGGTCAAAGGCTCCCGAAGTATTGAATAATTCTTTCTGTCGCCAGTCTTCTTTTATTTATCTTGTCGACATGCTTCCCTTAATCAAATTTGCTTCATCCTTCTCGAATAGTCGTAATTTTTCTGCTCTGTGGGTCCATTGTTTCTACCATGTTGACACGTCGTGCAAGTGGGGGACACACGTCCTCCGCTTTTCCTGGCGCACGTACGGTAACGCCTATCTCAGTAAAAATACTGTTTTGCCCTTGTATCTAGAAGATCCATTCTCACCACACGATTTCTTCATCCAACGGCACACTGCCTCACCCGAGTCTTATATAAACCTTTCTTCAACCTCCGTTCATCCCCTCGCTTGCGCCGCTCACCTGTTCCTCTTCGCAAAACTCCCCCTGCGCCCAACTCTCTCCAATCTTCCGCATGCACACACATTGCTCTGCCCATTGCCGTTGATGCCACCGCGCGCGCGTCCGACTCGCCACAGGCACCCCGGAATCCAAGATGGCCGCCGAGGATCTTGAGTGGGAGAGATCCAAAATCTCCAACCAAGACACCAACACGCTGAAGAGGCTTGGCCTCATGAAGAAAGAAGGCGCCATCCGCTTCCCTAGCGAAGAAAGCTACCCCAATCCTCCAATGGAGTACCGGGTTAGTTTTGTTGATCATCTAATCCGCGGCCTTTCGACCCCAATCCACGATTTCCTCCGCGGCCTTCTTTTTGTTTATGGGATTCAACTGCACCAGTTGACCCCCAACTCAATCCTTCATATTTCTATTTTCATTACGCTTTGCGAATGTTTCCTCGGAATCCCTCCCAATTGGGCTCTGTGGAAACGCATTTTCTGCCTCCGCCGCAATGGCTCCCACAACGCCACTTATAACATAGGTGGCGTTGTTATCTGTGTCCGTACCGATGTCGACTACTTCGACGTCAAGTTTCCCGATTCTGTCCAAGGATGGCGCAAAAAGTGGCTCTACATTCACGAAGAAAGTGCCAACTCCGTTGAGCACAACATAATCCCCTTCGACGGAAGTGCCAAAATCCAACGCCGCCGCTCCTGGGATGCCGAGGCTTCTGAGGAAGAGAAAAAGGCGACAGAGGCACTCATGTCTCGTATTCATCAACTTCAAAACACTCGAGGCAAGGAGCTGTCTGGTGTTCAAATCACTGCCTACTTCCTTAAGATTAGAGTGCAGCCTCTTCAGGCTCGCAAAAATCCCCTTTGGACGTACTCTGGTAAAAATGACGCCAACAGAATCTCCAATGATCTGTCCACCAAGGACTTCGAGAAGTTGCTTCGAAGACTTTCTCGTCTGGGCAAAGACCCAATTCCTTCCCCAAGTCGCGTGGAACCGTACAGCTCCACCAATCCACTCCCCGAGGTATTTTGTCTTCCCGAGTTTTTATCTTGTTCTGCATCTCATTGTATTGTCTTCTCTTTAATTTCCTTTTTGTCACTATTTTTTACAGAACCATCCTACTATGACTTCCCTTCCTCCTCTTCACGAGGGTGGAGAAGTCGAAGAAATGGCCATCGTTGCCGAAGATACTCAAGGCTCTTACGTTCCTGAAAGTGAAGTCGCGGGTTCTCACAAATCTGCGGCTTCTCATGAAAAAGAAGTTGAGTCCGAAGCCGGTGAGTCAACGCAGGTCCCTTCCTCCTGCTTGTTTCTCCAAGGAACAAAAGGAAAAGAACTGATGCCGAGGATTCTGGCACCTCTAAGGCTAAAGAAGTTGTTCCTTCCCATCCGAAGGCAGCTTACGATCCTTATGTTGAATCCCTCGTCAGCTCGTAAGTCGTCTTTATCTCTCTCTATTCTTGTACTCGAAATATTTATCTTGTCTTGCTTTTTATACTGCCGATTTTTTGATCAACAGAGATGAGGAGGAAGAAGTACCAGTTACTGACGTGGCTCCTCGGACAAGCACGTCACGTACTGTACTTGCCTCAGACACGCTAGTTGAAGGAGAAGAAACGTCGCCTCCTCAACAAAACGTCGTCACCACTACTCCGCCATCAAGCCCCCGTGCCCCTTCACCAAAAAGGGCAAGGGTGGAAAAGATTGTTGATCCTGCCCCTCAGTTGGGCAGTTCGTCGACTCTGCTCTTAGATGATGTAAGTTTGTCGACATCTATATTTTTCTTATTTTGTTTTGTCACACCTTTTCTCTTTTTCATGCCGATGTTTCTCTTACTGTGTTCACGTTGAACAGCCTATGATCAAGGATCTTCTCCGCATCGGTTCCCAATTTATTGGGTACCGTGAATGTGCTAACAGAGCCGAAGGTAACGACTTTCATACTTGCTGTTTTTCCTTAATTTGTCACTCCTGTTGCTCGCCGCGATTTTTGATCTTTCTTCTCTCTATTTTCTATATCTTGACAGAGAAACTTGCAGAGGCCAACGAACGCGCCGACGCACTTGCTCAAAAACTTGAGCAAAGTGAGGCGGCTCGCAAGAAGGCCGAACTCGCTGCTAGCAAAGCCAAGGTCGAAGCTGATGAAGCTAAGGCGAAAGCTGCTGGTGTCGAGGAAGCTGAGAAGAAACTTGAGGATGCGACGGCTGCCTTCGATGAGCACAAAGCTGCACAAGCTTCTCGTGAAGAAGGAATCCTCAAGCGTCTGAAGTCGCAAAGTCGACGTACTCTGAGTAATATTATCAATCTCTTTTATTTTATTGCACTTCCTGTTTCTTGGTTGTTGACTGATGTCTTGTCTTGTGTGGCAGCCCAAACAAACCAGGATTTTGATCTGGATAATCCCGTCAACGATCCTCTCCTTGACGCACTTTCTCTTCTGGAGTTTCACGGGCGCGAAATTCGTGAAGGCGTGGCGAATGCTAGTGCAGGATTGTCGGCGTTGTTCCCTTACTTCTTCCCGAAGAAAGAAGAACCCGCAACTTTCCTTAACCTCGCCAAGATGTTCAATACTTCGGAAGACCTTGGATTGAAGGTGCGCCAAGAAAATATGAAGGTTGCCGTTGAGAACACTGTCGCGTTGGTTGCTGACAGTCGACAGACTATTGACTGGATAAAAGTTGGCGACACCGAGCAAATAGAGCGATCAAGGTGGAAGTCAGCGATTAAGGCGGCCAAGCCCAACACCAAGAAGATCTTGGCGTATCTCGGGATTAAGCCATCGTCGACTCCCTAGCTCGTCAAGGCCGGAGGTCTAGTTGCATGCCTCTCGTTTTTCTTTCTATTTCTTTTGCTCCTGTCGCCAAAGTAGTCATTTGGCGACACGTATTTCCTTAGCTCCACTGTAATGCCCTTGTAATTATTCCAAGAAATTAATGAAAACTTCTATCTTTGCTGGTTGTTTGATGTTGTCTTGTTTAAATTTCAGTTGATATTTGACAATTATACTCCATCTGCCGCTCCTTCCAATGTTTCGCCTTCTTCTTCCCATGCGAGGAGAGCTTTTGCTGATATCGCTCCTGTCGACGATACCTTGTCGCAAGAACTGGATGAACTTCGGCAACAACTTCAGTATGCGAAGAAGCAAACACTTGTGATGATGGAGCAATCTCGTAAGTCATCTGAAGCCGAAAAAATTGCTCTTCAGCAAGCTCACGAGGCCGTGGCTGCTAAAGAAATTGCTTGCTTCGAAGCTGAAAAGGCGACTACTCGAGAAAATTTCATGCTCGAATTAATGAATGAAGCCGGTGCGAGATATGTCGGGTATGCCTGTTTCATCCTCCGATATCTTCCATCTTCATGCTCTTGTCTTTTTAAAGGTTTCCACTTCTTTGTTTTGATAGGTGCCTTTATCGATCTGCTTGCCGAGGAAGAGAGGGTAAATGCTAGGACAACCCTCCTTGTTAATCTTTCCCTGGACCATGGTTCTTTGTTTTGGGCTACCCCAGAAAGGACCCGCCAAATTGTCAGATTTCAAGATCGCGCCTCTCAAACTCGCGATTTCCTTGATTTCTGTACGAAGACCTTGTCCATGGTTTACAACTCCATGTTTCCTCGGAACGTCCAGCCAAAAACTCTTCCTGACTTGATGGAAAGGTTCAGGGATGCTCGCAGTATCCATGATTTTGTCAAAGCTCAATTGGTAGGCGGCGCCGGATTTGCTCTTATCATGCTCCGGATACTGCCACTCGAAACTTGACCTTACCCGGGTTGTCGAGAAGGTTCACCAAAAGGTAAAACGTCGGAGAGTTGGTGTTGACAGGATTAACACGAAGGTTACGCCTGTAGCCGAAGAAATGATTGAGGACCTGCTTCGGATGGATGCCGACTTTTTTGCCGATGGCCATTATGCCGATTTTCTTGGTGCTGCTCCTGAAGAAAACAGAGTTACTCTTGATGACATATTGAATCAAGATTAATTATTTTCTTCTTGTAGACATTTTTTGTTTGTAATCCATGACTATATTGTAAAGCAATCATTATATTTCTCTGTTTGTCTAGCCCCCGAGTGTTTCGGTGTATATTTGCGAGGTTTTGAACCAAGGCATTTATATAATTATGGCGGAGATGAGCCCCCGAGCTTTTTATTGAGTACTATTTTGTATTTCTATCGTCTCACGAGGTATTTGAATACCAAAGCAAGGCTTTTCTTTTGTCGATGAGCTATATTTGAAATTCGTCGGAGCAAAGACTTTGATCATGTCGATAAAGAAGAAAAGTTATACTGTCACTATCTTTATTATATTGCAGCACCGCGAGCCCGCCTCATTAAAAACCTTCTCCGGCCCCACTCGGTGCCCAGAAAAAGGAAAAGAGTGCGTCCGAAAACTCGCGGGCGTTTCGGTACATTGAAGTTTTACAAAGACTATATTTCGACTCTAGGCGTAGAACCGCCTAAGTTGCGCCACGTTCCAGGGGTTTGGCTCCTCCACCCCTGTCTTCTTGTCCTTTATCCTGTATGCTCCTCCTCCGATTACCTCCGTGACAATGTAAGGACCAAGCCATGGTGACTCGAGTTTTTCATGACTTTTTTGCGTGAGCCGAAGAACTAGGTCTCCCACCTGGAAAGATCTTGGCCGTAAACGTCGACTGTGGTAATTCTTCAAGTCCTGTTGATATTTGGTTACCCGAGATAATACTTCATCTCGAACTTCATCAAGTGCGTCAACGTCATCTTCTAACGCTTTTCTCGACGTTTCTTCATCATATTCAGCGACACGTGGAGAGTTATGCTCTATCTCTATTGGTAGTACCGCTTCTGCTCCATGAACCAGGAAAAACGGAGTTTCTGCGTTGCTTGTGTTTGGTGTTGTTCGGATGCTCCACAACACGCTTGGTAGTTCTTACGGCCGGGTATGTCGAGCTTTTTCCGGTGGTCCTAATAAGCGCTTCTTGATGCCATTGCAGATGATGCCATTGGCTTTCTCGACTTGCCCATTGGTTTGAGGATGTGCAACTGACGCAAAGTTCAGCTTGATACCCACCTCTTCGCAATAATCTTTGAATTCATGGGATGTGAAGTTACTGCCGTTGTACGTGACGATCGTCTGTGTGGCACTCCAAATCTGAAGACGAGGCCTTTGACAAATTTTACTGCGGATGCTCCGTCTGGTGAATTTATCGGCTTCGCTTCTATCCACTTTGTAAACTTATCGACAGCTACCAGCATGTACTCTTTTCCTCCTGGCCAGGATTTGTGTAACTTGCCCACCATATCAAGTCCCCATTGAGCAAAGGGCCATGATAATGGTATTGGTGCTAGCTCTGCTGCTGGAGAATGAGGTTTTGCGGCAAACCTTTGACACGCGTCGCAAGTTCTTACTATGTCCTTGGCGTCCTCGATTGCTGTCAACCAGTAGAATCCTGCCCGAAAGACCTTGGCTGCGATAGCTCGACTACTTGCGTGGTGGCCACATATTCCTTCGTGTACATCCTTCAGGATTATTCTTCCTTCTTCGGGTGTGACGCACCTTTGCAAGACGCCTGAAATACTTCGCTTATACAATTCTCCCTTGACCACCGTAAAAGCTTTGGAGCGTCGAATTACTCGCCTTGCCTCAACTGGATCGTCGGGTATTTCTTTCCTTAGGATGTATGATATGTACGGTTGCATCCATGGTATTTGTATCACCATGACCAGGTCCTGATCTTCTTCTTCGTCCTCTTGCTTGTCCTTGGTAGCCCCCGAGGGTTTCTTCTCCTTCTTTTTTGATTTTGTCGACTTAGTGGATCTCTCTGTTATCTCTTCCCAGAATACACCTGGCGGGACTGCAAGGCATTGCGACCCGATGTTTGCAAGAACGTCGGCTTCGTCGTTGCTCAATCTACTAACATGGTTTACTTCGCATCCATCGAACAACTTCTCGAGCTCGTTGTACACCTCCTTGTATGCCATCATGCTATCATTGATTGCGTCACATTGGTTCATAACTTGCTGTGCCACCAACTGTGAATCGCCAAAGATTTTCAGTCGAGTTGCTCCGCAGGCTTTCGCCATCTTCATCCCGTGTATTAGAGCCTCATATTCTGCTTCATTGTTAGATGCGTTAGGGAACGTCATCCGAAGGATGTACTTCAATTTGTCGCCTTCAGGTGATATGAGTACTACTCTGCGCCGGCTCCTTCTAGTCTTTTGGACCCGTCAAAATTCATGGTCCAAGTTCTCGACAAATCTGGAGGTCCTGTATTTTGCAACTCCATCCACTCTGCGATGAAGTCCGGCAGAACTTGCGACTTGATTGCTTTTCTTTTTTCATACGTGATGTCCCGAGGGGAAGTTCTATTCCCCAAAGGGAGACACGACCCGTAACTTACGGGTTGTTCAATATATTTGACAAAGGAGCTTCATTGACCACTATGATCGGATGTGCTCGAAAAATAGTGACGCAATTTTCGTCGTTGTCGTGAACACTCCGTATGCTATCTTTTGGTACTGCGGATACCTTTGTTTTGAGGGCGATAAAACTTCGCTAACGAAGTATACTGGCCTCTGCACGCCGTGGAGCTTTCCTTCTTCTTCCCTTTCGACAACTAGCGCCGTGCTCACTACTTGGGGCGTGGCTGCGATATACAACAGGAGAGGTTCCCTTTCTTTTGGCGCCACCAAGATTGGTGGTGTCGAGATTGTACGCTTCAAATCCTCGAAAGCTCTGTCGGCTTCTTCGTTCCACTGAAATTTATCTCCTTGTTTTATCAAAGCGTAGAACGGCAACGCTTTTTCTCCCAACCTTGCGACGAATCTGCTCAAAGCTGCGACTCGCCCAGTTAGCTGTTGTATTTCTTTCAACTTTGTTGGCTTCCTCATTGTTACGATAGCTTGTATTTTATCGGGATTTGCTTCAATCCCTCTTGCTGAGACTAGGAACCCCAGAAGTTCTCCTGTGCGGGACGCCGAAAGAACACTTCGTTGGGTTCGAGTTTGAGGCGAGAACTTATCGAGGTTGTCGAAGGTTTCCTTGAGATCCTCAATCAGCGTTGCCCCCTTTTTTGATGTTATGACGACATCATCGATGTATACTTGCACGTTCTTCCCAATCTGTGTCGCCAAACATACGCATCATCCTACGATATGTTGCTCCCGCATTTTTAGACCAAAGGGCATTGTTACTGTAGCAAAACACGCCGTAAGGTGTAATAAACGCAGTTTTTACTTCATCTTCTTCTTTCAATCTGATCTGGTTGTAACCGAGTATGCATCCGAGGAAGGAAAGACGTTCACATCCAGCCGTGGAGTCGATAATTTGATCGATCCTCGGGAGGGGAAAGTGATCCTTTGGACAATGTTTATTGAGACACGTAAAGTCGACGCACATGCGAAGGACCTTAGTGTTTTCTTCGGCACCGAGCACGGGATTTGCTACCCATGTGGCTTACGTAAATATCTCTTTTATAAATCCAGCTTCTTGTAGTCGATTGATTTCTGATAGCATGGCTTTGCGGTTTGGTTCCGAAAAACGCCGCAAAGGTTGTTTGATTGGTCTCGCTAGTGGATCCAAGTTTAGGTGGTGCTCGGCAAGTTCCCTGGGTACTCCTGGCATGTCAGCTGGACACCATGCGAAGATTTTCCAGTTCTCACGGAGGAACTCGACGAGCGCGCTTTCCTATGCGATATCCATGTCGTTTGCGATAGATGTCGTCTTTTTGGGTACGTCGGGTGAATCTGCACCTCTTTTGAATTTTTCTCGATGCTGAAAGTTGATTCTTTGTTTGGCCTCCCAACGTACGGCGGTACGTCGTAATCGGTCATGCTTTTTGACGCCAAGTACTCAGCTTGCATCCCGAAAGTTTCGACAACCGGTGGAAATCCTTGTCGCACTTATCGGCTAAGGCAAAACTTCCTTTGAGCTGTGATTGGTCCCTTTGGTCCAGGCAACCTCCACAACAAGTATGTATAGTGCGGCACCGCCATAAATCTAGCATATGCTGGTCGTCCCAACGAGAGCGTGATATTGCGACGGGAAATCCACGACTTCGAACTCAAGCCTCTCGATTCTGTAATTTTCTCGGGTCCCAAACTGAACGTCAAGATTGATCTTTCCCAATGGATAACTTGGTTTCTCTGGTGTGATGCCGTGGAACCTTGTGTCTGTTGGTTTCAAGTTTGCTAAGGATATGTTCATCTTCCTCAATGTATCGGCATACATAAGGTTTAAGCTGCTGCCGCCGTCTATGAACACTCGAGAAACATCAAATCCCGCGATAGCTGCTCGGCAAAATAAGTGCTGATTGCCCCGGTCGAGGAACTTGCTGCGGATGATCTGCTATTGTGAAGCCGATGTCTTGTCCGACCAATTAAGGTACTCAGCTGTTGGTGGAGGCATTTTCTCTGCCATAAACACCTGTCGTGAGATTACTTTCTGAGCTCTATTGGACGGCCTTCCCTTCTGAATCATCGACACCGCTCCGTTGGAGTTAGGATCAACATAGGGTGGTGGTGCAGGTGCTGCCGCTATTCTGAGCTGATGCCGATTGTCATCTGTAATCGCAGGAGGAGGCGGCAAGTGGATCTCACTCCTGGGTTCCCGAGGATTTCTCTGTGCTGCTCGCGCATTGGCGTTCTCTGCATACCGCAACATTGCCTGAAAATTTCGACAGTCCTTCTGCAAGTGCCCTGACTGTCTTTTGCCGTTGCTGTCGAGGAAAAAATGCATCTGGCACGGTCCGTTCATCATCTCTTCAGGGGACACGAAAGGTCTTGGGAACCTAGGCCCGCTATTTTGCCTGTTGCGTGAATCATCCCTGTTATCACCTCGCTGTTCACTGCTTCTCTGGTAATCATCTCTGTTGCTTCCTCCTGTATTTGTCCGAAAACCTGCCGAAATTTGTCCTGGAGCGTCGTAGTTCTGGTACGTCCGAGGAAATCTTCGCCTTGGTTGATAGTTTCGACCGCGGTCCTCCTCTGGCGACCTGTGTCGTTTGTTGTGGACAGCGTCTTCTCCATCTGCCCATTTATTTGCTATCTCCATTAACGCGGATACTGTCTTTGGATTGGTCCTTCCCAAGTCCTCGACAAAATCTCCACGCCTGACTCCTGCAACAAACGCATCTATTGCTCTCTCGTCAGATATATTTTCTGCCGAGTTTTTGATGATATTCCACCTCTGGATGTACTTCCTCATTGGCTCATCTGGCTTTTGTCGACACGCTCTCAACTCCTCTAACGACGCGGGTTTTTTGCACGTGGATCTGAAGTTTTTGACGAACACATCCTCGAAACTTTCCCAGCTGTCGATGGATCCTGGGGCGAGTTTCTTTATCCAAGATCGTGCGGCTCCACTCAAGTGCACCTGGATGCTTTGCATGGCTGTTGCCCTAGTTCCTCCTGTGAGCTTCACCGTTTCCAGATAGTCGACTAGCCAATCCTCTGGATCTTGGAGGCCGTCGAACTTCTTGAAGTTATCGGGTAACTTGAATCCTGAGGGGACTCGAGTTTTTCGGACTCTCCTCGTAAAGCATGGCAAGCCACACATATCTTCGTCGTTCAACTCCGGAGATTGCCGATGATCCCTTCTGCTCTGCCGCGCTCTGTCGACTCTTGCTTGTGCTGCTGTGTCTCTTGCTCCACTTGGTCCTTCAGGTGCTGCCGCTGTTGCTGCTGCAGGTCGTGGACTATTTTGTCTTGCCGCTCCTTCGGGAGGCGTTGATACAAACGCTGTCCCCATAGCTCCAACTCCTGCTACCGCCATATTGTACAGTGTTTCCCTTGGATCACCTGGAGGTGGTTTAGATGCAAGGATAAAAGCATGTGTCGCCATATACCCAGCCTCGCGGTGTCTTAGGGATGATGTTTCCTCTTGTATCTATCGACATAAAGGACATGTCGAGGTTTTGGACCAAGTGCTCTCTTTCTGCTTCGGGTATGTGTTGCAGCCTTGATCTTGCTCTGTTCCGCGCCTCCCGATGGCTATCACCCGTAGTTCTAGATTGTCGACTTAGATCTGCCCTTCTCTGCTGGATGCGAGAGGCTGCCTCCTTTCTCCTGTTCAACTCAGTACTGTCTGTTTTTCCAATTCCCCGGCAGCTCGTGCGAGCCTATATTGATATGCTTGCAATTCTTCGCGGTGTGGCCGTGGTAGCCATTGGTTCCGTGCCGTTCATAGCTCTCGCGGCTCTGTCCCACGCTGCTTGTGACAGTTGAACTCTATCTCGCGGCTCCGGCCCGACGTATTTGTTGCCCGGGCCTTGTCGCGGATTGGAGGGATCGACGTATGGATTTCCCAAGCCGTCGAAAGCCTCGGATGTCTCCTCTTGATCTTCAATGGCGTAAATCTGATGATACTTTGTACTCAGATCTACGTTGGGTTTGGTGACATCATCGTTGAGATTGATGAAGACCTTGCCCATCGTGAGAGATTTGTCGATGAAGTCGTAGCCGTCGACATCGCTTGAGCCATCGCTTATATATGAGTCCGCAGATGACTCAAACGACATGTCGTTGAAGATCTTGGCGAGTTTCTCTCTTGCTCTGGTGCTGACGTAGCGTGTCGCCGAGGTTTCTTCTTCTCCTGACTCGATAGACGATGCATAGCTTGAAAAATCGGAATCGACCGCCGACGATCCCGACGAAATCGGAATCTCGACACGATACGATCCTTCCTTCTCGACGCGAAAGTGGAACCTTCCGAACGTCATCTCCATGGGCTCCGCCAGATACGCATATGCATCCAAACGGGAGGGTGGGTGAGGAACAAAATCGACAAGACCAGCAGCGATCCGTTTACCTCGATCCATTGTGTTGCTTGCGGTTGACGATGTCGAAGATCTTGAGCGTGCCATCGAGATCAGCTCCTTACGCCTCTAGTTCCCACAGACGGCGCCAATTGACAAGGTATCAACTTGTCAATGCCTATGGATTGTAGGCTAGGGTTTAGTTGGAAGTAGAGGGTAAGTAGATCTCGAAGGTTTCAGCCGAAAAGTACTCGACGATTATGAAAACTAGGGTTTGCAGACAATGATTCGATTGATTCTTCGTCCCTCGACTCCCCCTTTATATAGGAGGTGGAGCGAGGGATTCGTGCTATACAAGTTTACAGAGTCCGGGACGGTTTCTAACTCATCCCGCCAGATTACAAACAACACTTCCTATTACAACTCTATCTTTCCTTAGTAAATCTTGGGCTCCCGAATCTTCTTATTCTTCGGGTATTGGGCCTCCAGTAAACCCCGGGTACCATCTTCGGCAGGCCCATTTGGGATGCCTATGTCACCCGGGGACTTCTCAGTCCAACCCGGGGGCTTCATCGCCAAACTCGGGGGCTAGCAAGCCGAACCCGCCGGCTAGCAAGCCGAACCCGGCGACCATGCAGTCGGATCTGGAAGCTCCCACGCAGGAGGCCCTGTTGGTCAGCGTATTCGAGATAAGATGCGTACCTTCATGGGCACAAGAATTCCTCTCCTACCTCACCGACGGTGTGCTGCCTGAGGATAGAGTCCAGGCCAGGCAGATTGAGAGAAGGGCCAAGGCCTATACAATCATCAACCACGGATTGTACAAACGCAGCGTAAGTGGGGTGTTCCAGGCGGTGCGTCGAGCCGGCTGAAGGGATTGAACTCCTACGGGAAATCCATCAAGGAGAGTGCGGACATCACGCCTCATCCAGAGCCATAGTGGCCAAAGCCTTCCGGCACGGTTTTTGCGGCCGATCGCGCTCAGAGACGCAGAAGAGTTGGTGAAGAGGTGCAACGGCTGTCAGCGCTTCGCAAAGAAAAGACACCAGCCGGCTTCCGCCTTGAAAACCATCCCCATCACATGGCCATTTGCCGTATGGGGCTTGGATATGGTAGGCCCATTCAGAACGGCGCGAGGCGGCATGACACACCTCTTGGTGATGATTGACAAATTCACCAAGTGGATCGAAGCCAAGCCAATCAAGAAGCTGGATGGCTCCACATCCGTCACATTCCTCAAGGAAATCATCGTGAGGTTCGGCTACCCCCACAGCATCATCACCGACAACGGCAGCAACTTCTCCCAAGGCATCTTCTCTCGCTATTGCGGGGAAATGGGGATCCGGATGGCCCTATCTTCTGTGGCGCACCCAGAGTCCAACGGACAAGTGGAAAAGGCTAACGGCTTAGTCCTAGCCGGCATCCGGCCCCGGCTGATGGAGCCGCTCGAGCGAGCAGCCGACTGCTGGATTGAAGAGCTGCCCAATGTGCTGTGGAGCCTGCGCACAACGACAAACCGCTCAGTCGGCTTCACACCATTTTTCCTCGTATACGGGGCCGAAGCCGTCCTGCCGACTGATATCGAGCACGACGCGCCAAGGATCAAGCTCTACACTGAAGCCGAGGCCAAAGAAGCTCGCGAAGATGGAGTCGACCTGGTCGAAGAGGCCCGGCTGCTGGCTGCGTCTAGATCTACCATTTACCAGCAAAGCCTCCGACGCTATCACAGCCGGAAGGTCCAGCCCTTAGCATTCCGAGAAGGAGACCTAGTGCTCCGGCTGATCCGACGGACAGCCGGACAGCATAAACTGTCATCCCCATGGGAGGGTCCCTTCATCGTGAGCAAGGCAGTAGGCAATGATTCCTACTATCTCATAGATGCCCAAGAGGCTAAGAAAAACAAGCCGGACAAGGCTGGTGAGGAGACTAAACGTCCCTGGAATGTCAACTTACTCCGCCCATTTTACACATGAGAGCAGGAATGTATGTATCCCTTGTATCCCTTTTGTAAGCTATGAAAAAGCACGCGCCAAGAGCGCCGTTTCCGACAAGTTTTTCGCGTACTTTACCTCTGTTTCGCCAATTGGCTTGAACCCTCTCACGCGGTCGGCTCAGTAACGTGATCCGGTTTCCGACAGCCGGCTTCCGATCCAGCTACAGACCGCAACCCGGCTGTCCGGCTGGCGGGAGTAAGGCCTAGGGAACCGACACGCGAAAAATGACTAAGGGAAAGAGTAAAAGCGAGTTGACTCGCAACTTTTCATGAAAGTGCCGGATTGCTGAATTCAGCTCGTTCGACTGAAATACTGTCAGCCTCACCCAGCGGCCCGCTCTTGATCCGGCGACGGATCGCAAGTCGGACGTACGACCGGCAAGAGCACAGCCAAAGAGTGGGGCGGATGGGAAAAAGCGAACGAGTCGAAAGAAAGCAACTCGGCACACAAATGATTAACAAACACATTAAAGTGTGACATATTTAAAGGACGATAATATTCATACATGCGCACCCGGCATCCCGGGGATTTAATAAATTGTCTTGGCAAAAGAACAACTGGAAAGACAGGTAAAACTAAGACGCGGCTGGAGAAGGACCAGCCGGAGGAGCGTCCGCGGAGCCGGCTGCCGGGTCGTCTTCGGGCTCGTCTTCCGCCTCCTCATCTTCCATGTAGTCCTCATCGGATGGAGGAGGGTTCGGGTCCGCGACGAAGAGGGCCTTGTCGACGAAGTCGGCGATGGTGCTGGCTCGAGCAAGACGGGCGGCCTTGTATTCGGCTGGGAGCTTGTCCTCCACGCCGGCTCGCCGGAACTCAAGCTGCCCCAGGTCCACCTCGTTGTACCAAGAGAGGACGAAGGACAGCGCCATGTCGGCGCCAGCGCGCGTGGCCGACTCCTTCCAGTCGAGGAAGCGATCCGGCGCCCGCTCCATCAGGGAGGTGAGGCTGGAGATATCTTGCGGCACCGCCTCCTCAGGCCACAGCATCGGCGCCAGCTCTTCAACCGCCTCCGGAGCTCCCAGCCGAGCTTGGTGATGGGCTCGACGCGGGCAGCCATGGACGCCATGTGATCCTCCATGGAGAAATACTCCGAGCTGCCCTCGCCGGTCTCCTGCCTCCTGGACTCGCGCGCAACGCCAACGGCTGCCAAAGCCGCGTCCTGCGTCTCCGGGAAGGCCGCTGCAAGACGAAGCAAGTCAGAAATCATCGAAGCCGAAATAAGCTGAAAAATGCAAATTTTCGAAGTCCTAAGCCAAAAGGAAAAGCCTGGCGGCAGCCGGCAAGAACCGACTGCCACCAGCCCGAAGATGGAGATAGCAAAGACATCAGAAGTTTCTGCTGCCGGCTGCCAACGAAAGCCGGCAGCCGACAGCCGAAAGCCGGCAAAGGGAAAGGAACATTAAGGTGCACTCACCCGCCAAGCCGCGATCAAGTGCGCCAATCTCATCCGTCCAGCGCTTGGCGGTAGCCGTCAGCTCCGTGGACTTGGCGGTGACCTCCTCTTGCAGCGCAAGCCGCTGCTTCTCCACCTCCGATAGCCGCCGGCTCAGATCGTCCACCTTCTCCTTCTCCGCCGTCCTAAGGGAGTTGAGCTCAGAGAGGTGGTTCTGCTCCAGCAGGCGCAGCCGTGCCAGCTCCTGCTCAGCTAGCTTGAGCTTGGCGGCTGAAGAACGGCCCGCCTCCTCGCTCTCGGCGCACCGGGCGCGAGCAGCCCGGAGATCCGACTCCAGCCCGCGGGACCTTGGCGGCTTCAGCCGCGAGGCAGCCGGAAAGAAACGTCAGCCAACGAAGATTCAAAAGAAAATAAGACATCGAGTCGAAAGAAGCAAGAGCTCACCCTTGGCGGCTCCCAGCTCGCGGGCCAAGTCGGCCCGGTCCAGCTTGGCCTTGTGGTAATGGGTAACGGCGCGATTATACAAAGTGGTGCGCCGATCCATCACAGCCTAAGGAAAAAAGAAAGTCAGTCAGCTAGGCGAAACCCGGGCCGGCTCCAAGCAGCCGGCCCATGCCTCGGAGGGCTACCAGGATGATAACCAAATCAAAAAACAGATAAAGCTTACCTTGCCGGCTTCCTCCACCTTGGCAACGCTGGCCGCGGTCTCGGCAGCCCTGGCCTTGAGGTGGGCCTGCAGGCTGGAGAAGAACATCTCCACCGATGCTTGGCCGGGGTTCCCCTCCCGGCTGGTCACCTCGTAGGAGTCGGCGCGGAGCCACGCCTGCTCCATGGTGGCAGCCGAGCCAAGGCTGGAGTCGGAGGCGGACGGCACCTGAAGAAGAAGAGCGCCCTTGGCCACGTGCAGGCCCTGCTGCGACGCCGATGGGGCTTCCGTCCTCACCAGTGCGCGCGAGTCGGCGCCCTCCGTGCGCGCCGGCTCATCCCTTGCCGGCTCCCGCCCGGCTGGCTCATCCCTCGTCGGCTCCGGCGGCGGCGACGCTCCGGGCGCAGCAGATGGCCCAGCCGGCGCAGCTGTCTCCGGCGCCTGAGGTGCCCCCTCCGGGCTCTCATCCAGCACCACCACGCTTGGCGGGGCGCCGGCTCCGGTCGCAGGCGGCGCAGCTCTGCCGGCTCCGGCTCCGGTCGCGGACGGTGCAGCCCTTCCGGCTCCGGCTCCGGGTGAAGGCGGCATGCCCCGGCCGGCCCCAGCAGCGGGGTCCAGAAGGCGAGTCCGGCGCGGGAACATGTCGTCCAGCGTCGGCTGCCGAGTCGGCTCGACCCGCGTGCCGCGATCAGGCGCTGAGGCCAGCGGCACGGCGAAGGAAGGTGCCCCTGCGGAAGGCGCAGTACCCGCAGGCGGCGGTGGCGTAGGAGCGCGCGATGAAGGCTGCGGCATCGGCTCCCTCCTTTGGCGCAGCGGCGGCGACGCGACGCGCGGAGCCTGCCGGGAGCCGCCACCCTGGGTAAACTTGATGGGAGCCCAAGCCGGACAAACAAAGTGAAGATAAGCATAAAAAGTAAGGAAAGAAAAGGAATCAAACAAGAAAGAGAAAGAGAACTCACCCGGCCTGCTCCGGAACCTTCTTCGGCTGCTGCCGGCGGAGCTTCTTCGCCTTCGCCTCCAAGGCGGCAGTGGAGCGAGGCTCGCTGGCCCGCTTCTTCCCCTGGCGCGCCGAAGTCGCCGTGGTGCTTGGCGGCCTCGCGCGCAGAGGCACGGCCGGGATCGGCCCCGTGCCGGACGTCGCCGGCTCCTCGTCCTCCTGCTGCTCTGGTGAGGGGGGCGGATTGTGCTCCCCCTGGCCGCCTAGATCAGGCGCCTGCAGCAGGTCGTCGTCGCCGGCCTGGTCACCGGCTTGGTCAGCCGGATCGACGTGATCCGGCGTCCACCTCCTCGTCGCCAGGTCGCCGTCCTCGGTGTTCTGGCGCTCAAAGAGCTAGAAAGAAAGAAAAAGCATGAGCAAACAACAAGCCAAAAATTGGCAGAAGCAAAAGGAAGTCGGCCTCGCAGCCGCAAGCCGGAAGCCGGCGAAAAACACAAGCTTACCCGTTCGGGCGGGTGGTCCCTGTCGCGGGGCGCCAGCCCGTAGTTCCAGTCGTCCGACATGTTTGCCTTGGTGATGTTGTTCACCCGGCTGGCCACCTGGGCCTTGGTGAGCACCGCCTTGGACGTCCGGTTCGGGTCGAACCGGCCGGACATGTGCCCGATTTTGTGGGTGCGCCTCTGGAGCGGCAGCACCCGGCGCTCAGCGATGGTGCAGAGGAGATCCTCCGCAGTCAGCCCGTTCTCGACGGCCGCCCCCAAGAAGTCCCAGAGCTGGTTCACCTCGGCGTCCGGATCCGACGTGCGGGCGTTGTAGCTCCAGTTGATCCGGCCGACGGGAGGAGCCGGGTTGAACTCCGGCAGGTTGATCCGGTCGACGAGCTGCCCCTCGTTGCGCACATAGAAGAACGACATCTGCCAGTTCTTCGCCGAGTCAACGGTGGGGATCTTGGGGAAGGGCGTACCAGGCCGGGTGTAGATCGAGGCGGCGCCGCAGGCTCGCAGGCGGCCCTCGGTGGTTTGCGCCTTCAAGTAGAACAGCCGGCTCCAGAAGTCGATGTCTGGCCACAAGCCGGCGTAGGCCTCCATGAACGCCACGTAACAGCTGAGGAGGACGCACGCGTTGGCCGGCAGGTGGTGCGGCTGCAGGCCGAAGTTGTCGAGGAACTGCCGGAAGAAGGTTGAAGCCGGCAGGCCCAGCCCGCGATCAAGGTGCGCGCCGAAGACGACGCGCTCGCCGGGCTGCGGCTCGGGCTCCGTCTCCTCGCCGGGCGCCCGACAGACCACCGCCGACGGGATCCGGCGGAGGCGCACCAGCCGCTCGATGTCGTCCTCCCGCATGTATGAGCCCCTCCACGACCCGCTGGCGGAGGCCATTGTCGAGGTTGAGGAAGAAGATGACCAAGAGAGGCGAAACGGCGAGGAAGAGCCTTGCGACCGCGGCGGCGATAACGGCGGCTGAGGACGCTCCGTGGAGACGCGCGGCCCCGTGGCGCCGGATTGGTGGAGTGGCGGCGGCGGCCCGGCGGGAGAACGTCGGGGCAGCTGCTCGCCGGAGTTCGCCAGGAGTGTTGGCGTGCGACGGAGCGCTCGAGCGAAGAAACAAGAGTTTGAGCGAGAGGACGAAGAGCGCGAGGAAGAAGAAGGGCGCCTCGGTACCGCTACCGGGGGCATTTATAGCCGCCTGGCGCGCCAGTTGCGCGGCCACGTGGCGATCGTGGGCCACGATCGGGATTTACTGCGCTGTAACTCCCCCCACGACGGCAGCGGTTACCGAAAACGGCCACACCACGTCCCCCACTACCGCACCGGATCCGGCGGGAGCATTGATGTGACCAGACGAAGCGACCGCGGCGCCAGGCGTCAGACCGGTCAAGTCGGGCGCGGGACCCGAGGCGGCGGAGGCTCCGGCGCGCCGCAAGCCGGAGCCGGACAATAAGTTCAACCCGGACTAAAAGTCGTCAACAAGGCGGAGACGCCGCCAAAACTTGCGAGAAAGCAAAAGCTGTATAAGTGTAAAGAGCGGCCGGCTAGAAGCAGTCGGCAGGAACGAGCCGGATGAGGGCGCAGCCGGCTGAATGGAAATTCTCAGTTGGCCCCTCCAAGTGCCGTCAAGTATATTCGAGAAGCCAGGAAAACCTGCCCAGGTCCTTCTAGACGCAGGACCTTGCCAGCTTCGGGGGCTAATGTCGGGGGGAAGACCCCGGATAGGGCAATGGACGCGGAGGAGCCGGCTGGCCACTGGCCGGCTCGCGGCAAAGGCCGGCTGAGGAGCAGCCGGCCGGCGCCGTGGCCGGCTGGTCCGGAAGCCGGCTGGCCCTAGGTCCTAGTCGGCCTGGCTACGGCCACCAATGCTGTAGCTGGGCCGGCTTCTACAAGCCATATCCGACTGGGGTTTGTACCTCAGACCGACTCGAGGCTGGCGAGTCTTGCACTGGAAGGAACCGGGTTGGCGATCCGGGTTCCGAAAGTCCACGCTGACTCGATCTTCCGTAAAACGCGGGGCACTGTGGAGCAATAGTGCCACGCGACGGACAGGCCGTCAGGGCTTACGACGATCCGTACTGGTTACAGTGGCTGACGGCGACAGGGACACTTCCTCTCCATACCGCTGACCGTGGCAGCCGGATGGGACAGGCCACGATGCCTCAACGGCTCCTGACGTCACCGCCTCGGGAAGGAGCGGAAGCCGAAGCCGGCCAAGCCGGCCGGTAAACTATAGGGTCTTATATGTAAAGTGCCGGCGCCTATATAAGCCGCACTACCCCCTCTCGTGCGGGGGATCGATCATTCTTACTTCACTCCGCCCATAGAGCTGCCCCGAGAGAGAGACCATCGTCTCCCTTAGCCTCCCGGGAGCGGCCGGACATAGCTCTAGGAGCACCATTGTATTGTGTGATCATCATATACACTCATAGCGAGGAGTAGAGGTTTTACCTCCATCGGAGGGCCTCGAACCTGGGTACGTCGCCGTGTCGCTCGTGCCCATACCCGCATCCGGATACCGCCGTGAGATCCCTCAGGAACCACTTCGATTAGCCACCCTATGGCATATGCCGTGACGATACCACGACACCGAGATGGGATTGGCGGCGGCTGCGTCTCTGGAAGGTTTTCCGTATCGTGGCTCTCGGTACAGAGGGTTTCGTGACGAAGGCTTTAAGTAGGCGGAAGGGCGGAGTCGGAGGGCTGACAGGGGCCCCACACGCTAGGGCGGCGCGGCCCCACCCTTGGCCGCGCGGCCCTGGTGTGGCGGCGCCTCATCGCCCCACTTCGTAATCCTTTCGGTCTTACGGAAGCTTCGTGGAAAAATAAGACCACGGGCGTTGATTTCATCCAATTCCGAGAATATTTCCTTTGTAGGATTTCTGAAACCAAAAACAACGAGAAAACAACAAGCTGGCTCTTCGGCATCTCGTCAATAGGTTAGTGCCGGAAAATGCATAATAATGACATATAATGTGTATAAAACATGTGAGTATCATCATAAAAGTAGCATGGAACATAAGAAATTATAGATACGTTTGAGACGTATCAAGCATCCCCAAGCTTAGTTCCTACTCGCCCTCGAGTAGGTAAACGATAACAAGGATAATTTACTGAAGTGACATGCTATCATAATCTTGATCAATACTATTGTAAAGCACATGAGATGAATGCAGCGATTCGAAGCAATGATGAAGACAATGAGTAAACAAGCTGAATCATATAGCAAAGACTTTTCATGAATAATACTTTCAAGACAAGCATCAATAAGACTTGCATAAGAGTTACTCATAAAGCAATAAATTCTTAGTAGAAAGCTTTGAAACAACACAAAGGAAGATATAAGTTTCAGCGGTTGCTTTCAACTTCAACATGTTTATCTCATGGATAATTGTCAACACAAAGTAATATAACAAGTGCAATAGGTAAACATGTAAGAATCAATGCACACAGTTTACACAAGTGTTTGCTTCTAAGATAGAAAGAATAGGTTAACTGACTCAACAATAGAGTAGAAGATAGGACCTTCGCAGAGGGAAGCATGGATTACTATTTTTGTGCTAGAGCTTTTCATTTTGAAAATATAGTGTTGCCTGCCAAAACACACCGGCGAGCAGCGACGAGCAACACGGAGAGCCGGGAGGCTCCCAGGACTGCTGGTGGGCCCTGGTCCCTCGGGCAACGGCCCGCAATGCTCCGGCACACGTCCTAGCGGTTGCAAGGGCGTGCCACCTAACCTATACCTGGTCAGGAAGGTGTTGGATTGCTTCGATTAGCTTCCTGCATGGTAGACACGTAAACATTAAATACGAGCCCGATCGGCTCTCAGGTTGCCCTGTGAATCGGCTCAAAGAGCCGATTGCCCCATGGTTCACGTTGGATTTACGATGACATGGGGATCCTGCTTGATCAATACAAAGTCAAATCAATCTACGACAGTTAGGGTTTTCACCGCATAACCGGAACATCCTACACGTAGTTGAGCCTAGCAGATACGAAAGACGATGGAAAACTAGTCCTAAAAGAGGCCTAAAAACCAACATGAAGTCAATTCCCGGAACAATCCCTTCTAGGACTAGCAAACCATGCCTCACGCACTACCGGATCGTTCAACCCGTTTGCAAGGCCTAACCATACGGATATTATACTAATCCTTGAAGAACAAGGAACAACTATAACAGATCAGATCTACTAAATAAAGATGAAGCGAGGTGCTGCCCTTACACCTAAGATAGATGTAAAGGCAGCTAGATATCGAGGGGCAGCATAGCTAAGCAAACATATTCAAAGAAATATCGATGCAATCCCCAAAACATCTAAGATATGGGTGTTACTCGCCATCAACAAGGCTTCAGTGCGAGCAACACCAGATAACGAATAAACCGATACTGCCTAGATCGCAAGATGCGATCTAGGCAGCATGATGCTTACCCGGAAGAAACCCTCGAAACAATGGGTGGCGATGCGCCTGGATTGTGTTTGTTGTGAACGTGGTCGTCCTCCTTTCTCAATAACCCTAGGTACGTATTTATAGTCCATGGACTTTCTAATTCGGGAATAAACCTAACCGTGTACGAGCTAAACTCTATCTCTTAATTCTAACGAAATCTACCATAATATACAGATACACGGGCAATCTAGCCCAAATTCTCGTACAAGGCCGCTTCAGAGACACTTTATACGCATGTCCTCTAAGCCCATCTCGATCACGGCCCATCTCCTGCTCTGGCTAAATTCTGGTGATAACACATGCCCCCTGGTTTTGGCAATAATAATTCCAAAACCACTCTGTTTTTTCTTCGTCGGGTCACGCGTTGCAGAGCAGAACCGCTTCAGTGTCTTTCCATCATGATGCCCTGTCTTCTCAACTTCTGCACGATTGACAGTTTTGGCACTGCGTCCTCGAAAACTGCTCAAGCATTGAATCATCTCCACTATACCCCCTTTATTTAACCGCATCGAGCAGTTCGCCTCTTCATCCCCCTTTTCCGCATTAGCCATCGGCAAAAAACCCTCCTCTGCACCATGGATTCCTCCTCCTCCTCTGCCTCCTCGGGCCTATCCTTCCAATCCTCCTCCTCCAGCGAGCCGGAGCCGGAGTTCGACCTGATGGCAGCGTACGAGGCCCTCGCCCCAGAATGGTGGGACGAGAGGGATTGGATCTTCACCGACGGGTCAGAGGACGACGCCTCCCTGACCGACGGGGAGGACAACCTCCAGTTCCTTGTGGATGGGGGGTTGGAGGAGGAGAGCGACGACGACCTCTTCTCCTGGGACGGCTTCTCCTCTTCCGACGAGGAGGAAGAACCGGAGGATGACTCCACCTCCGACGAGTACCCGCCGATGAAGCGCTTCCGCGCCGGGTCGGACGACGACGACGACGATGATGAAGATGAAGACGAAGTCCCTGGCAAGGGCTTCAGCAGCAGCGATGAGGACATCGCCGGCAGCAGCGCGGACGGTGACGACGAGGGCAGCGACAGTCCTTAGATTAGGGATCACTAGAGTAGGACTAGTAGAAGTAATTTAGGTGGTAGATCATCCTTTTGAGAGCAATCGGCACTTACTTGTAAAAAATCCTCTTATCAATGAAGAATGTTTCCCAATTTGATTTCTCCGATTGTTCAAAGTAAGTCCACACACCAAGAACCGATAGCAACGCATCGGTCTCTAGAGTCGATGGCTACGCATCGGCTTTTTTATTCTAAAGTCGATGTCTGTGCATCGGCTGTACTTTGCGAATTTTTTTTTACCGGCCGATTTCATACATCGGCCCCCATATTTTACTGCCCATCATCCCACATACTTGGGAAATACTTCTTGAGATGCTGGCCATTGACAGCCACTGGGAACTTCTCGCCGCTCAGCTCCTCGAGCATGTATGCGTTACCCTTTAAAACTTGGTCGACTCTGTACGGCCCGTGCCAATTTGGAGACCATTTACCATACACTTTATCCTTAGTCCCCAACGGCAACATAGCTTCCCATACCAGATCACCAACGTGGAACTCCTTTGGTCTCACCTTCTTATTGTACGCGCGAGCTACCTTGGCTTTGTTCTCTTTAATTTTCTCAAGCGACCACAGTCTAAGTTCCGTGACATCCTCAATGCTATCACTCATCAGGGCTGCATATTCTTCGGTTGTTAAATCATTCTGAAACGTAATCCGTCTCGAGCCAGTCGTGATTTCCCAGGGCAACACGGCTTCTTGTCCATAGACCAGATGGTATGGCGAGGTTTTTATCGCTCCATGACATGACATGCGATAAGCCCACAAAGCCTCTGACAATACCTCGTGCCAACTTCTAGGGTGCTCGTCGATTTTCCTCTTAATCAGCTTGATAAGACTCTTGTTGGACGCTTCAGCCTGCCCATTTGCTTGAGCATAGTATGGAGACGATCGGATCAGCTTAATTCCCATGTCCTCGCAGAACTTTCTAAACTCGCGAGAAATAAAAACCGAACCTCCATCGGTCGTGATAGTCTGGGGAATCCCAAATTGATGACATCTTTCGATACCACTGACTTCATAGGGACGGCCTCCACCCATTTAGTGAAATAATCTGTAATGGCCAGAACCCACTCATGGCCTTTGCTCGATGGAGGATTAATTTTGCCGATCATATCCATGCCCCAACCTCGAAATGGCCAAGGCTTGATGATGGGATTCATCGCTGATGCGGGTACCATCTGAATACTCCCAAACTTCTGACATGCTTGACACCCTTTATAGTACTTAAAACAATCCTCAAGCACGGTGGGCCAATAAAATCCCGATCGCCTAATCAGCCATTTCATCTTATGAGCCGATTGGTGAGTTCCACAGGCGCCTTCATGTACCTCGTGTAAGAGCCGATTTGACTCGGCCGTTCCCAAACATTTGAGGAGTAACCCTTCCAAAGTTCTATAGAACATGTCATCCCCAATAAGGACATACTTCATGGCCTTGTATCTTATCCGTTTAGGTGCCCCCGAGCCGAATCTTTCAAGTAATTGAAGATATCGGCTCTCCAGTCATCTGGCTCCAGGAACTGTACATGAACATCGGCTCCATCCGCTACGTCCTTGTAGCCTGACACCATCTGTGCGAGATCGTTTGCCTCGGTATTTTGTGACCTTGGGATCCAATTGAAGTTTAGGTACCTAAATTGTGCCATTAGCTCACGGCATTGCATCCATAACGGGAAGAGCGACTCGCTCTCGCATCTGTATTCCTCCGTGAGTTGGGAAATCACCAATTTGGAGTCTCCAAAAGTTCCACTGCTCGCCCCGGCTTCCAATAGCAACTCCATTCCCTTGCGTATTGCTTCATACTCAGCGACATTGTTGGTGCAAGGGGTAGGTAGCACTGATGGAGAAGGAATATGTTGCCCCGAGAGCGACACGAGCGAGAATGCCGATGCCGCAACCATCATCACAAACCGATCCATCGAAAAACATTGCCCATGCACGCACGGACAGTGCTGCTATATCAGTGTTGATTCGTTCAGCAATAAGATCGGCCAACGCTTGTCCCTTGACTGCTTTCGCAGGCTGATACCGGATATCAAATTCCGATAATGCAAACATCCACTTACCGAGTCGGCCTTTCAACACAGGAGCCGACAGCATATGCTTGATGACATCTGATTTGCATATGACGACAATTTCCGCTGACAGCAAGATGTGATGAAGCTTGGTGCAGGTGAAAAATAAGCTGAGGCACAACTTCTCGATCTCAGGGTACCTAGTTTCTGCATCCAACATCCTTCTGCTGAGGTAGAAAACCACTTTCTCCAGACCATCATAAACTTGCACCACTACTGAGGCGATGGAAGTGTCAGCTACCGACAAGTAAATGTAGAATGGCCTGTCTTGCTGGGGCGGAACAACACAGGTGGCTTCGTTAGATACTCCTTAATTTCGTCAAATGCTCGCTGTTGCTCTGCCCCCCCAGCGAAACTCCTCATCAGCTTTAATTTTTACCAACCCCATGAACGGCTCAATCCGTCCTGACAAATTGGAGATGAACCTTCTAACGAAGTTGATTTTGCCGATGAGATACTGGAGTTCTTTATTCGTGGTAGGTGGCTTCATCGTTCGCACTGCCTCCTGACTTTTCAGGCCGATCTCAATTCCGCGTTCATGAACCAAAAAACCCAGGAATTGACCGGCCGTTACACCAAAAGCACACTTCTTTGGATTCATTCTTAGTCCGAACTTTCTAGTTCGGTCCAGGACGTGTCGCAAATCTTCCAAGTGTCCTTCCACTGAAACGGACTTGACTACCACATCATCAATGTAAATCTCCACCAACTTGCCGATCAGATCATGGAAGATGTAATTCATGGCTCTTTGGTACGTTGCGCCGGCATTCTTCAGTCCAAATGTCATGACCACATATTCAAACAAGCCCACCGAGCCTGGTACTCTGAATGCAGTCTTGTGTATATCTTCTAGAGCCATAAAAATCTGGTTGTAACCGGCATTGCCATCCATGAAACTCAAAACCTTATGACCAGCAGCTGCATTGATCAACGTCTCTGCTACCGGCATTGGGTACTCATCCTTTGGAGTGGCTCTATTGAGATCTCGAAAATCTATGGCGACGCGCCATCGGCCGCCCTTTTTCTCTACAGGCACGATGCTAGAAATCCACTCAGCATACCTGCATGGCCTGATGAACCCGGCGTTCAACATTTTCTCGATCTCTTTCTTGACTTCTTCTAAGATTTCGGCCTTCATCTGTCGTGCTCGCTGCTGGAATGGCCGAAATCCTTTCTTCAGAGGGAGCCGATGCTCAATGATGCTCCTGTCTAACCCGGGCATCTCTCGTGTAATCCCATGCAAAGCGATCCGGGTACTCTTTCAACAAGGCTATCATCAGGCCCCTCAGCTCGCGGATCTAACTTTTTGCTGATAAATGTTGGTCGTGGCTTATCCCCAGGACCAATGTCAATCTCTTCTAGCTCATCAGCCGATGTAAACCCATATCCTAGCTTTCCGTCGCCTGCTAGATCGATGTTAAACACAGGCAAAACATATGGTGAGGATAATTTGGGCCAATTGCTGGAATCGGCCTCCTTTTTCATTGCATTGCTCAATGAGGGTTTACAACTTATTGGTGCTCTATGACGACTACGTGACATGCTTGAGGTGAGATCATTGCTTTTTATTTTTTGGGGCCGATCGCAGGGATCGGCCTTGCCACGTACGTCCATTGCCTCTGGTCTTGCTACTCTGTCAGGCCGGTGGATAAGACCAGCCTCACCCCGTTTTTTGAAGCTTCGATGCGCTCACAGCCGTCCAAACTGATTCTAGAGATCGGCTCTTGGTCGTCTGCATCCCAAATATTCATGCCAGCTAATGAGATCTCGATCGAATCATCTGCATGAACGACCTCCACTTCATCTCCATCCCACTGTATCAGGCATTGGTGCATCATGGATGGAATGCAGCAGTTAGCGTGAATCCAATCCCTCCCTAGCAGGACAGTGTAGGTGCTTTTGCTGTCGACGATGAAGAATGACGTAGGGATGGTATTTCGGCCCACGGTTAGATCTACGTTCAGAACGCCTTGCGCTTCTGATGCTTGGCCGTTAAAATCGCTTAGTGTGACGTTGGTCTTGATCAGATCTGCGTTAGAGCGTCCCAAACGCCGTAGCATGGAGTATGGCATTATATTGACTGCCGCTCCCGTGTCAACCAACATCTTGTTGACAGGCTGCCCATTGATATAACCTCTTAGGTACAGGGCCTTCAAGTGCCTGTAGCTCCTCTCTCGTGGCTTTTCAAAGATAACCGGCCGTGGGCCGCAGTCAAACTGTGCTACTGGCACTTCTTCAGTTCTTGGAACACAAAACTCCGACGGGAGTATGAACACCATGTTTGTGCCAGCCGATGCCTTTGCATCGGCTTTTGTCTGCTTGGGGCGCCATTCTTTCTTCTGTGGACGCGTCTCTGTCTCCAAAGTTTGCTGAATTTTCACGGCCAGATCGGGCCGTGCCTTCCTCAACGTGTACAGGTACTTGCGCCTCGGCTTCCTCCAAGTTACGTAGCCTCTGAACCCTCCGCTTTTGGGAATGACTGAGTCCATCAGGGCACCACCTTGGCCGGTGGTATCTATCTTCTTCTTCATCTTCGACTCTTCGAAGTCTTCCTCTCGAGATGACTCGAGCTCGTCGGTTCTGAGGTGGAAGAGGCCCTAGACGCTTGAACACTGAAACCTCACTTGCGCCCTTCTTCTGCTGTCTACATTCCGGGCAGTTGTCGATTGTAGGCAATCGGCTCATTCCTGAGTCCCAGCAGTGTTTGAAGAAAGGACAATCCCAGTGTCTGTCCATGTCTTTCTGCTCTCTTGACTTCTCCTTAGCGCAGTGCTCATATCTTTCGTCGTTTCTATCATACCGACGATATTTTCTGCTATCATCATCAGACCAACGATATCTTTCGTCATCCATGTCGTACCGCCGACGTCGGTCGTACTGATGCTCATACTTATTCAGGAGATGCGCGGAGAGCGGTCGTTGGTACCGCACGCTCCTCACTTGTTCCTCGGTGAGGTACCGTCTGTCATCATATCAGGGCCGGTCGCGTGGATCGGCCTCCTCGTTATCTTTGCCATGGGAGTGACCGATGTCTTCTTTATCCTTGCCATGGCGGTCTACAGGCCCTGCCATGTTAACCTCGAATGAGAAACCTGGCTCGCACCCCTTGGAGTGATTGAGTTCCACCATGTTAACACCAGGAAACGGGTGCGTGTCTACTTTCATGGCAAACTGACCGAGGATCAGACGGCCCTGTTCTATCGCCATTTGGATCTGCCGACGCAACTCTTTGTAGTCATTGGTGGCATGGGTGAATGAGTGATGCCACTTGCAGTACGGTCTTCCGTTCATTTCTTGCGCCGTAGGGATTTTATGGCCTTCGGGTAACTTCAGCTGCTTTTCTTTCAGCAATAAATCAAATATCTGCTCAGTTTTGCTTATATCAAAGTCAAACCCTTTTGCAGGCCCTTGTTGCTTCACCCATTTGCAGGACACGGGAGCAGCCCCCCGAGTCCATTCAGCCACGGCGACTTCCTGATCTTCTGCACAGTCTTCAACTTCTTCTGCCTCGACCAGGCCTATCGGGCGCTTGAACTTGTCTTGGTACAATTCTGGGTGGCGCTGTTCATATAATGTTAATTTCTGAACCATGTGTGCCGATGAATTGTATTCCACTTGGAAAGCCGGATCTTTGATCGGCGCTGCGAGGCCTACCACCGCCGGATCGATCGCTTCTTTCTCGGTTAAACGAACCGAATAACATCGGTTCTTGACGAGTCCTGAAACACTCGAATGTAATCGGACACCGTCTCTCCCCGCTCGCCGCACCTGCGTCAGATCGGCAATGCCAGCTTCGGTAGCTTCTGAGTGATATTGCACATGAAACTGCTCTTCCAGTTGCTTCCACGTCCGGACTGAATCTGGTGGCAATGAGGTGTACCACCCAAAAGCTGGTCCTGTGAGAGTTTGCGCGAAAAACCTCACACGCAACGGGTCTAATGCTGAAATCATGCCCAACTGTGCTAAATATCGGCTCACATGCTCAATTGAGCTAGACCCTTCTGATCCACTGAACTTTGAGAATTCAGGGAGCCGATACTTGGGCGGCAGCGGGATCAGGTCATATTCGTTGGGATACGGCTTGGAATAGCCAATTGTTCTCCTCTTTGGCAGGATACCAAACTGGTCTCTCAAGATCGTGCTGATTTGCTCCAAGGTATGAGCCGCAGGGGTTGAGCTTTCATGACTCGTTCCGGTGGCATATTTAGCTAGCCACGCCTGTTCATCGGCGTCTGCTCCAGAAATCCCTCCTGCTCCAGAAATCCCTCCTGCTGTAATCTAGTTCGTGCGTGCCCAATTATTGCAGTCCGGCACGTATGTGCACACGTATCCATGTGGGATCTCTTTAGGTGGCTCATACAGGAATTGGTAATCGCCAGGATCACCTCCAACCTTGTAGACGACGTATGCCGGTGAACCTTGTGGCTCGGAGCTGCAAGCGTGAAGGGCGATTGCGGTCGCGGTGTGGAACGGTGCCTCTCCCGGGTGAGTTCCTAGGGCAGGCCCTGGCGGGGAATACTGATGCTTCATGATTTCCTGAACCACTCGCACCGCAATACGCTCCAAAGTGTTCACCAGGCTCTCAGAATGACGGTGTAGAGAATGAGCCACCATATAATTAACTTCCTGGCGCAGAGCTCTGGTACGTTCCTCCGAAGGGAGAGACAGATCTACTCCATCGAGAACGCCTTCGGGTGTGAATCCTTTGAACCTAATGCCATGTGTACGGGTCCTTTCGAAAGAGCCGATGAGATCGGCTTCGAAGAGAGCCTCATATTTCTTCTTGTGATCTTCAGGCAGATCTTCGTACTTGACTGGATCGTCAGACATCTCAGCTGTAGATGTTGACGTAGTAGCTGTAGAGTGTCCCACCGGGCGTGCCAGAATGTGTTGCCTGTCAAAACCCACCGGCGAGCAGCGACGAGCAACACGGAGAGCCGGGAGGCTCCCAGGACTGCTGGTGGGCCCTGGTCCCTCGGGCAACGGCCCGCAATGCTCCGGCACACATCTTGGCGGTTGCAAGGGCGTGCCACCTGACCTATATCTGGTCAGGAAGGTGTTGGATTGCTTCGATTAGCTTCCTGCATGGTAGACACGTAAACATTAAATACGAGCCCGATCGGCTCTCAGGTTGCCCTGTGAATCGGCTCAAAGAGCCGATTGCCCCATGGTTCACGTTGGATTTACGATGACATGGGGATCCTGCTTGATCAATACAAAGTCAAATCAATCTACGACAGTTAGGGTTTTCACCGCATAACCGGAACATCCTACACGTAGTTGAGCCTAGCAGATACGAAAGACGATTGAAAACTAGTCCTAAAAGAGGCCTAAAACCCAACATGAAGTCAATTCCCGGAACAATCCCTTCTAGGACTAGCAAACCATGCCTCACGCACTACCGGATCGTTCAACCCGTTTGCAAGGCCTAACCATACGGATATTAAACTAATCCTTGAAGAACAAGGAACAACTATAACAGATCAGATCTACTAAATAAAGATGAAGCGAGGTGCTGCCCTTACACCTAAGATAGATGTAAAGGCAGCTAGATATCGAGAGGCAGCATAGCTAAGCAAACATATTCAAAGAAATATCGATGCAAGCCCCAAAACATCTACGATATGGGTGTTACTCGCCATCAACAAGGCATCAGTACGAGCAACACCAGATAACGAATAAACCGATACTGCCTAGATCGCAAGATGCGATCTAGGCAGCATGATGCTTACCCGGAAGAAACCCTCAAAACAAGGGGTGGCGATGCGCCTGGATTGTGTTTGTTGTGAACGTGGTCGTCCTCCTTTCTCAATAACCCTAGGTACATATTTATAGTCCGTGGACTTTCTAATTCGGGAATAAACCTAACCGTGTACGAGCTAAACTCTATCTCTTAATTCTAACGAAATCTACCATAATATACAGATACACGGGCAATCTAGCCCAAATTCTCGTACAAGGCCGCTTCAGAGACACTTTATATGCATGTCCTCTAAGCCCATCTCGATCACGGCCCATCTCCTGCTCTGGCTAAATTCTGGTGATAACACATAGAAACAATTTTGTCAACGGTAGTAATAAATCATATGTGTTATGTATAAGATATCCTATAAGTTGCAAGCCTCATGCATAGTATACCAATAGTGCTCGCACCTTGTCCTAATTAGCTTGGATTAACATGGATTATCATTGCATAGCATATGTTTCAACCAAGTGTCACAAAGGGGTACCTCTATGCCGCTCGTACGAGAGGTCTAAGGAGAAAGTTCGCATTGGATTTCTCGCTTTTGATTATTCTCAACTTAGACATCCATACCGGGACAACATAGACAATAAATAATGGACTCCTCTTTAATGCATAAGCATTCAACAACATATAAAATTCTCATAAGAGATTGAGGATTAATTGTCCAAACTGAAACTTCCACCATGATTCATGGCTTTAGTTAGCGGCCCAATGTTCTTCTCTAACAATATGCATACTCAAACCATTTGATCATGAAAATCGCCCTTACTTCAGACAAGACGAACATGCATAGCAACTCACATGATATTCAACAAAGGTGTAAAAGTTGATGGCGTCCCCAGAAACATGGTTACCGCTCAGCAAGCAACTTATTAAGAAATAAGATACATAAGTACATATTCTTCACCACAATAGTTTTTAAGGCTATTTTCCCATGAGCTATATATTGCAAAGACAAAGGATAGAATTTTAAAGGTAGCACTCAAGTAATTTACTTTGGAATGGCGAGAGAAATACCATGTAGTAGGTAGGTATGGTGGACACAAATGGCATAGTTTTTGGCTCAAGGATTTGGATGCACGAGAAGAATTCCCTCTCAATACAAGGCTAGGCTAGCAAGGTTGTTTGAAGCAAACTCAAGTATAAACAGTACAGCAAGACTCACATATGAACGTATTGTAAGCATTATAAGACTTTACATCGTTTCCTTGTTGTTCAAACACCTTAACCATAAAATATCTAGACTCTAGAGAAACTAATCATGCAAACCAGATTTTAACAAGCTCTATGTAGTTCTTCATTAATAGGTGCAAAGTACATGATGCAAGAGCTTAAACATGATCTATATGAGCACAACAATTGCCAAGTATCAAATTATTCAAGACATTATACCAATTACCACATGCAGCATTTTCCGTTTCCAACCATATAACAATGAACGAAGTAGTTCAACCTTCGCAATGAACATTAAGAATAAAGCTAAGAACATATGTGTTCATACGAAACAGCGGAGCATGTCTCTCTCCCATACAAAGAATGCTAGGATCCGATTTTATTCAAACAAAAACAAAAATAAAAACAAACAGACGCTCCAAGTAAAGTACATAAGATGTGACTGAATAAAAATATAGTTTCACTAGAGGTGACCTGATAAGTTGTCGATGAAGAAGGGGATGCCTTGGGCATCCCCAAGGTTAGATGCTTGAGTCTTCTTGAAATATGCAGGGATGAACCACGGGGGCATCCCCAAGCTTAGACTTTTCACTCTTCTTGATCATATTGTATCATCCTCCTCTCTTGACCCTTGAAAACTTCCTCCACACCAAACTCGAAACAAACTCATTAGAGGGTTAGTGCATAATTGAAAATTCATATATTCAGAGGTGAAATAATCATTCTTAACACTTCTGAACATTGCACAAAGCTACTGAAAATCAATGGAACAAAGAAATCCATCAAACATAGCAAAACAGGCAATGCGAAATAAAAGGCAGAATCTGTCAAAACAGAACAGTCCGTAAAGACGAATTTTTCTGGGGCACTTAACTTGCTCAGATGAAAATGCTCAAATTGAATGAAAGTTGCGTACATATCTGAGGATCACGCACGTAAATTGGCAGAATTTTCTAAATTTCCTACAGAAGGGGCTGCTCAATTTCGTGACAGTAAGAAATCTGTTTCTGCGCAGTAATCCAAATCTAGTATCAACATTGCTATCAAAGACTTTACTTGGCACAACAATGCAATAAAATAAAGATAAGGAGAGGTTGCTACAGTAGTAACAACTTCCAAGACTCAAATATAAAACAAAAGTGCAGAAGAAAAAAATGGGTTGTCTCCCATAAGCGCTTTTCTTTAACGCCTTTCAGCTAGGCGCAGAAAATGTGAATCAAGTAACATCAAGAGATGAAGCATTAGCATACTTACCAGGGGTGTTGGGAGTTTCCTCAACAATGCATTGTATCTGGTCTATATAAGTAACTCCTCTTTGTACGCTTTTAGGCTTACTATTCTCATCAAACAAATTTTCGGGAACAAGCCAAGCATAGTTATTTTCTAGAGCTTCATGCATTCCTAGGAGCTTACTAGGTATCGGTACTTTAATCTCCTTACCATCATTAACATTACTAGTGTACCTTATTCTATCCATGTCCATCTTTTCAAGTGTTCTTTTAAAATCAGTGAACAAACCAAGCCTCTTATGCTTAATAAATTTTTTTCTAGCTTCTTTAGCTATATCATCAAATTCTCTAAGAAGGACCTCTAAAACAAAATCTCTCTTTTCTCCCCTTTCCATATCAGAGAGTGTAAGAAACATATGTTGAATTATAGGATTAAGATTAACGAATCTAGTTTCCAACATGCGTACTAAAGAGGCAGTAGCACTTTCATAAGTAGGAACAACTTTTACCAAGGATCTATCTTCAAAATCTTCAACCATACTAACATGAGTGAAAAATGCTTCTATATTATCTCTTCCAATGATAGACCCTCGTCCTAAAGGTATATCTTTCAGAGTGAACTTAGTAGGAAACATGATGAAATAAACAAAAGGTAAATAAAGTAAAAACTAGTAACTATTTTTTTGTATTTTTGATATAGAGAACAAACAAAGCAGTAAATAAAATAAATTAAAGCAAGAAAAAAACAAAGTAAAGAGATTGGAAGTAGGAGACTCCCCTTGCAGCGTGTCTTGATCTCCCCGGCAACGGCGCCAGAAAAAGAGAGCTTGATGCGTGCAGTTAACACACGTCCGTTGGGAACCCCAAGAGGAAGGTGTGATGCGTACAGTAGCAAGTTTTCCCTCGGTAAGAAACCAAGGTTTATCGAACCAGTAGGAGTCAAGGATCACGTGAAGGTCGTTGGTGACGGAGTGTAGTGCGGCGCAACACCAGGGATTCCGGCGCCAACATGGAACCTGCAGAACACAATCAAAGTACTTTGCCCCAACGTAATAGTGAGGTTGTCAATCTCACCGGCTTGCTGTAAACAAAGGATTAATTGTATAGTGTGGAAGATGATGTTTGTTTGCGAAGAACAGTAAAGAACAATTGCAGTAGATTGTATTTCAGATGTAAAGAATGGACCGGGGTCCATAGTTCACTAGTGGTGTCTCTCCCATAAGATAAATAGCATGTTGGGTGAACGAATTAGAGTTGGGCAATTGACAAATAAAGAAGGCATAACAATGCACATACATATATCATGATGAGTACTATGAGATTTAATCAGGGCATTACGACAAAGTACATAGACCGCTATCCAAGCATGCATCTATGCCTAAAAAGTCCACTTTCGAGTTATCATCCGAACCCCTTTCGGTATTAAGTTGCAAACAACAGACAATTGCATTAAGTATGGTGCGTAATGTAATCAACACAAATATCCTTAGACAAAGCATTGATGTTTTATCCCTAGTGGCAACAAGCACATCCACAACCTTAGAACTTTCTCTCACCGTCCCGCATTCAATGGAGGCATGAACCCACTATCGAGCATAAATACTCCCTCTTGGAGTTACAAGTATCAACTTGGCCGAGCCTCTACTAGCAACGGAGAGCATGCAAGAACATAAACAACATATATGATAGATTGATAATCAACTTGACATAGTATTAAATATTCATCGGATCCCAACAAACACAACATGTAGCATTACAAATAAATGATCTTGATCATGATAGGCAGCTCACAAGATCTAACATGATAGCACAATGAGAAGAAGACAACCATCTAGCTACTGCTATGGACCCATAGTCCAGGGGTGAACTACTCACACATCGATCCGGAGGCGATCATGGCGATGAAGAGCCCTCCGGGAGATGATTCCCCTCTCCGGCAGGGTGCCGGAGGCAATCTCCTGAATCCCCCGAGATGGGATTGGCGGCGGCTGCGTCTCTAGAAGGATTTCCGTATCGTGGCTCTCGGTACAGAGGGTTTCGCGACGAAGGCTTTAAGTAGGCGGAAGGGCGGAGTCGGAGGGCTGACAGGGGCCCCACACGCTAGGGCGGCGCGGCCCCACCCTTGGCCGCGCGGCCCTGGTGTGGCGGCGCCTCGTCGCCCCACTTCGTAATCCTTTCGGTCTTCTGGAAGCTTCGTGGAAAAATAAGACCCTGGGCGTTGATTTCATCCAATTCCGAGAATATTTCCTTTGTAGGATTTCTGAAACCAAAAACAGCGAGAAAACATCAATCGGCTCTTCGGCATCTCGTCAATAGGTTAGTGCCGGAAAATGCATAATAATGACATATAATGTGTATAAAACATGTGAGTATCATCATAAAAGTAGCATGGAACATAAGAAATTATAGATACGTTTGAGACGTATCAGCCCTCTCGGTGGAATGTCGTCTAATTAGTTTGCAAACATATGAATGGTTCATAAGAGACTACATACCACGGTACGAGTAAATAGTACTTGTCATGAGACGAGGTTCAACGAGGTATAGAGATACGTATGATCAAACCTCGGACAATTAAAATATCGCGTGACAAAGGGAATCGGTATCGTATGTAAATGGTTCATTCGATCACTAAGTCATCATTGAATATGTGGGAGCCATTATGGATCTCCAGATCCCGCTATTGGTTATTGGTCGGAGAGAAGTCTCAACCATGTCTGCATGGTTCGCGAACCGTAGGGTGACACACTTAAGGTTTGATATCGTTTGAGTAGATATGTAATATGGAATGGAGTTCGAAGTTTTGTTTGGAGTCTCGGATGGTATCCATGACATCACGAGGAGTTCCGGAATGGTCCGGAGAATAAGATTCATATATAGGGAGTCATTTTACATGTTTGAAAATGATCCGGTGCATTTATGGAAGGTTCTAGAAGGTTCTAGAAAAGTCCGGAAGAAAAGCATTATGGAAGGTGGAGTCCCGGAGGGACTCCACAAGCTTGGCCGGCCAACCCTAAGGGGAGGAGTCCCAGGTGGGCTCCACCTGTGGTGGCCGGCCACCCCCCCCTCAAGGAAAGGTGGGAGTCCCACCTTGAGTAGGACTCCCATCTTGACTTCCCACTGATGATGCGTAAAGCACACGCTCGTTGGGAACCCCAAGTGGAAGGTGTGATGCATACAGCAGCAAGTTTCCCTCAGTAAGAAACCAAGGTTTATCGAACCAGTAGGAGTCAAGAAGCACGTCGAAGGTTGATGGCGGCGGGATGTAGTGCGGCGCAACACCAGGGATTCCGGCGCCAACGTGGAACCTGCACAACACAACCAAAGTACTTTGCCCCAACGAAACAGTGATGTTGTCAATCTCACCGGCTTGCTGTAACAAAGGATTATATGTATAGTGTGGATGATGATTGTTTGCAGAAAACAGTAGAACAAGTATTGCAGTAGATTGTATTTAAGGTAAAAGAATGGACCGGGGTCCACAGTTCACTAGAGGTGTCTCTCCCATAAGATAAATAGCATGTTGGGTGAACAAATTACAGTCGGGCAATTGACAAATAGAGAGGGCATGACAATGCACATACATGATATGATAAGTATAGTGAGATTTAATTGGGCATTACATCAAAGTACATAGACCGCTATCCAGCATGCATCTATGCCTAAAAAGTCCACCTTCGAGTTATCATCCGAACCCCTTCCAGTATTAAGTTGCAAACAACAGACAATTGCATTAAGTATGGTGCGTAATGTAATCAATAACTACATCCTCGGACATAACATCAATGTTTTATCCCTAGTGGCAACAGCACATCCACAACCTTAGAACTTTCTGTCACTGTCCAGATTTAATGGAGGCATGAACCTACTATCGAGCATAAATACTCCCTCTTGGAGTTAAGAGTAAAAACTTGGCCAGAGCCTCTACTAATAACGGAGAGCATGCAAGATCATAAACAACACATAGGTAATAGATTGATAATCAACATAACATAGTATTCTCTATCCATCGGATCCCGACAAACACAACATATAGCATTACAGATAGATGATCTTGATCATGTTAGGCAGCTCACAAGATCCAACAATGAAGCACATAAGGAGAAGACGGCCATCTAGCTACTGCTATGGACCCATAGTCCAGGGGTGAACTACTCACTCATCACTCCGGAGGCGACCATGGCGGTGAAGAGTCCTCCGGGAGATGATTCCCCTCTCCGGCAGGGTGCCGGAGGCGATCTCCTGAATCCCCCGAGATGGGATTGGCGGCGGCGGCGCCTCAGTAAGGTTTTCCGTATCGTGGCTCTCGGTACTGTCACACCCCAACTTTTTCACCCTTGTTTAGTTGTCCTTTGTGCAAAAATCAGGGGGAACAAAAACTTTTTCTGAAGACTAATTAGATGAATTGCCTTGATTTGTCTGTTAAGAAGAATTGCCTTGATCTGCTGGTAGATGAATTGTCTTGATTTGCTTGTTGAGTTTTGTCTTGAGCTACCCCAAAGAACAACACCTCTAGTGGTCAAACAAGCAACTCACCTAATAAAACACATGTGCGGCCTTGGAAAATTCTTTTCCTTTCCCTACCAATACATAGAACCCTATGTCTCATTTGATTGGTGTATTCATAGAAGTACATCAACTCCCATCTTCTAGTCTCAAGCAAAATAGTTAAACTATGGTCACTCTTGTATTACCCTAACCTCCCCTCTTCAAAAACATTTGGAGCTTTTGACAAAAGTCACCAAACCTCTTTTGTTTGTCCTATGACTCAAAATCTTAATTCAAAGGATCTTACCAAAAACCTTTCCTTTAAAACTGGCTATGGTCACCTTAGATCATAGTATCAAAAAAGTGTTTCTATAAAGATAATTTTGTTTTGGCGCAAAGTATTTACGAAATGGCTTACCCTTACTTGTGTGATTCTAAAAGCTTCTATATGTAGTTTTGGTCTCTTAAAATAAAATGGGATGATCCATATTTCATTTTATTTCCTCTATGGATCATCCTACTCCTCTAAAAATCCTGCCTCTTTCCAAGTATTTCAAGTAACCCTATTTATCTAGTTTTAAATCAACTCAAGGCCATAGACACCAAATTTAAGGCTATTTGATCTGTGATCAAATATCCATGGTATTTTCATTACCAATAATACATCTCACATATCCATCATTCAAGATCACAACTCCATCCAGTCTTGACCTTGGAACAAAATGATCTTCTGTCCAACAAGTAAGTACTCTATTTTTGCACCCCTACCTCTCCAAGATAGTCCAACTTGGCCTAACCATCTTGTGTCTTGATTGCCTTCTCTATACCTTGTTATCCAGATCCCACTCTTAGAAGTTTTTCCTTGAGAAATTAAAAACAGAGCATCCTCTTTGAAAACTAGTACTATGCCCTATGGCAATGATCCAAATTTTCAAAATTTTACAATATACCAACCAAAACCTTTTTAGTTAAACTTTGAGCAAACGTTTTTTTTTTTTTTTTTAGAAACACTCGCCAAATTTTTGGATCCTTGCACCACACTTTAAACATCACCGTCTACCTAGAAAAATACATCTCTTGTTTAGAAATTCTTTGAATTTGACAAACCGGCTTTTGGGGAAAATTGGGCACATTTCTCTTTTCTAATCCAAATCTTACTCATTTTACCACACTTCTTTTATGGCCATCAACCACACCTATCTCTCTACTCTTGACCAATCTTGCATACTTTGGCCACGTTGTTTTGATAAGAATTTTGTTAGAAGAGGAGATGGCCGATGCATTGCTCTCAACCAATACGTACACCACGTTCAAATCCCTGTACATCTAAGCAGCACCAGACCCATCCCAGGCTACCCAGCGTACACTCCCACGTACCCTAGCACGTCCTAACCTTGCTTGGCACGAACCAGGAGACCAAGGCCACGCCCCAGAACGCCGAGCACGAGCCAGAGCCCTACCGATCGACCGATCCAGGATGTGTTCGTCCGCACTAGCGCGCGTACCAGGCGCAGCTGCCCGTGCCCGACGCTCCCGAGATCATCACGGCCGCCTCGCTCAGCACATGCGCACACCTGAACCAAACACGCGCCCGACCTCTCCTCGGCGCGAGCCTTCATGCGCGCGAGCGCAGCTTGCCTCCGCAGCTGACGCAAGCCCTAGGACGTCAGCAACTCGCCACCTGAAGCGCCCAACGACGTCAGCCTCGACGCGGCATACCCTCGAACACTCTCTGCGCGGTGGACCTCCCTCGCTCTCCCGCTCGTTCCCGCGCGGCGCCTCTCCAAAAAAACCTATCCCGCGCTGGAGACGCTCCCCCACCGACCCTGCTGCCCAATCGCGTGCCCATGGACGCGTGCACCGCCGCTCTGGTCCGCGTCCACCATGAGCCCGTCCTTGGCTATAAAAGCCGGCTGAGCTCCCCTCCCTCCACCACACCTCACCACACCTCGACACTCCCCTGTCCCAGTTCACAGAAGCGTTGCGGCACGCTCCCTGCTGCCTCCCGCTCGGAGGAGCTCCATCTCTGTCCGAGGTCGCCGTCGGGTGACGCGGAAAGTGGCGCCCGACTCCGGCGCTCTCTGCCCCTATTTTCCACTCCCCTGCACTCTCCCTTCTATCCCGCTTCTAACGCGCCACTCCACGTTGCCCAGGTTCGCCGGAGCCGCCGCCGTCGCCGCTTGGCCGTAGAGTGCTGCGAGGAAGACGGCGTCGGGACAGTTGCTGCGGAGGAGGAAGACTGTAAGGGTACATTGCCCCTATGTGTGGTTTTGGTAATTAATGACAACCCCTATGGACTAATGTTTTCATTGAGTTTATATGAAGGAATATTCCATAGGTACTACTTGCTCTCCATGTGTTGGATTCAAGTATGGATGCCATGTATTGGCATCAAGATCATCGATTTGAAGATACATATGTGATATGATCAAGAAGAAGAAATAAAGATGGTGTTCTTATGTGGAACCCAATATTAGCCATGCTCTATCCAATGAGATAAGCAATGAATGATCAAGATCTTGAGAGCTTGATTCCAAGTGAAGAATTCTTTATACACCTCAAGATAGTATGATAGAGCATGAGAAGATACAAGTTTGAGTTGGTCAAGTTCAAGTTGAGCATCTTGAGTGGATCACATACTTGAAGCTTGCCGTCCATTTGGTGATGATGGACATGTGAAGATGTGCATCAATGGAGCTTTCCCATCATAGTGTATGGGGGAGCATTTGTGAGTATACACGAAGCGACAATGATGAAATGATGGGATGCGCAAGGCAAAGGTATGACCTTGATAGGTTTTCCTTTTACCGGTCTCGAGGTGGTTGATGGGAGACCAGATTATAGGATAGATAGCCGCACTATTAAGAGGGGCTTTCGGTTGGGTAAGTTGATCACATCGTCTTAGGGAGCTCAATCCTTGCATGCGTTGCATATTCTTATTGCTTCTTGGTATTTCTCGGTGTGAGGTTCTTGAGCTTGTTGCTAGCTTTACAACAAGCCCAAGTTCATCGAAAACGGAGTTCACATGCATCTTCTATTGCGTTTTCGAGGTTGGGTGATTTTACCGGTTATTCATGATATAAGGTTCTACCTTTTTATATTCATGATAAAATCCCCTCCTACAGATTCTTGGGTTTTCACTTTCTATAAGATAGAATTTGTTGTTATCTTCCAAACAAAATTGGTTTCATGCGATTCGGAGTTCGGGAGCAATAGTTATTAAAGAAAAAGGAAAAGGAGAAAAGAATAAAAGGAAAAAGAAAAAGAAGGGGCCAGCCGACCGGCCGGTCTGACCGGACCGGCAACCGGCCCACCCGGTCCGCGACCGGACTTGGCACTGGTGCCATCCGGGCTGTGTCCAGGGGCTTCTGGCCCATGACCGGTTGCTGGCCCGGTCACCGACCGGCCCGCCCGGCGCCAGCTCCGGTCCGACCGGATTTTGCACCAGAGCCGCCTCGCGCCCGCCTGGGCCTCACCGCCCCGCGGCCCACCCGCCGGCCTGCGCTCCTGCTCTCCCCCGCGCGGCTTGCTCCGCGCTGCCCGCCTGCTGGGCCGCCTGCTCGCCCAGTCTGGGCCGCTCGCCCCGCGCGCCCCTTGCCTTATCCGCCGCCAGCGCGCGCTGCTGCCGCCCGGCTGCTGGGCCGGCTCGACCGGGCTGCCGACCGGGCTCCCCAGTGCCTGGTCCGGTCAGCCGGCTGGGCCGCCGGCTGGGCATGTTTTTCTGTCCGTTTTTCTTGCCGATTTTCTGTCTTTTTCCCCCAACAGCTATTTTTCCCCTTTAGCTATAAATAGGCTTCTTCCACCTTGAGCCAAACTAGTTCTTCCTATTCTCTCTCCTCCATTGCTACTATTTGAAGAACTTGCTCTCCCCTTGATTCCTCCAATCATTCTTGCTCATATTTGAGGATTTGAGAGAGGAGATCTAGATCTACACTTCCACCGATCGATTTCTTCTCTAAGTGAGGGAAACTCTTGGGATCTAGATCTTGGAGTCTTTGGTTGACTTTCCCCCTTGTTCTTCCTCTCCAATCTCATCCTAGCATTCGTTGCTTTGGTGGGATTTGAGTGTGAAGGACTTGAACACCTCCGGTGTTCTTGCTTTGCATCATTGCATAGTGTTGAGCTCTCCACCACGATTTGTTCGAGTGAGAGACCGTGAGCTTGTTACTCTTGGAGGGTGACCTCCTAGTTGGCTTGGTGATTGGTGCTCCGGTGATCTCTTCAAGAAGATTGTGAAGAGGCCCGGGCTTCTCCTTCGTGGAGCTTGGGAAGTGGTTGTGGAGCTTGCCATCTCCGGAGCGGAGGAAAAGCTAACCATAAGGAAAGGGCCATTATCCTTCGTGGGTGTGGTTCGGAGAATAGGGAGAGCCTTCGTGGCGCGGGGAATCCTTCGTGGGACCTCCACTCCTCCAAACGTGACGTACCTTGTTGCAAAGCAAGGGAACACGGGAATACATCCTCGTCTCCGCTTGCCTCGGTTATTTCTATACCCGAGCTCTCTTTCCTTGTGATAGCCATCGTGCTTGAAGTACATATATCTTGCTATCACTTGTGCTACATATATCTTGTGCCTATCTTGCTTAGCTCTAGTTGCTATTGTTACACTTAGTTGAGCTTAGCATATTTAGGGTTTGTGCTTGTAAACTAAACGATAGTTTAATTCCGCATTCATACAAGACAAATCCGCAAGAGTTTGTAATTGCCTATTCACCCCCCTCTAGGCGACATCTCGATCTTTCAATTGGTATCGAGCAAGGTCTCTCCTTGTTTAAGGCTTCACCGCCTTGAGAGTAAAGATGTCGGCTAGTATACTGCACAATGACACAATTGTATTTAATGGCACAAATTATCTTTTGTGGCGAAATTGCTTGCTTTGTAATCTTCGGACCTTGTGTCCACATATAGAGCAATTTCTAGATGTCGGTTTTTCTCCTCCGATGGATTCTCAAAATCTATCTTTAGAGGATGAGAAAAACTTACATCTTGAAGCTCAAGTATCTAATGAGCTTTTATTCTCCTTGAGACCCGATTTTCGTAGGTTCTTGATATATATAAAGCGAAAATCATCTCATGAGATGTGGATCAAGCTTAAGGAAATGTTTGGTGGATCCACTTCTAAATTGGTCGGTGGTGACTCCGAGGAGCTCTCTTCCCCTTCACATCATGAAGAGCTCCAAGTTGCTTCCACCTCCGGTCGTGATGATATATCATCTTCTTCCACTTCACCAACGTGTTGCAAGACACAAGGTAATGATATGGTGAGTGGTGAGGGAAATTGCAATGTTGATATTGTGCTCATTAGTGATGACTCTTCATCTCTATCTCATTGCAATGGTTCCTCTTTGGACTTAAACACATCTTGCATTGAAAATAATCTACATGCTTGTGTTGATAGTTCTTGCATATCATGTGTAAATTGCTTACATAGATCTCATGAGGATATGCTTGCCTTGTCTTGCTCCCATAATCAAAATGTTTCTATTTCCTCTAGTTGCTTGTTGACTAACATTGTAGAGGAAACCGAACACTCTATGGATCAAGACATGATTTCAAATGAGGATTCAAGAATATCTTCATCTTCATCCTCCGGTATGCACATGTGCCTTATGGCAAATGGACCAAAGGTATCTCCTACTTTGACTCCTAACACATCCTCTAATGATGAGAGTGATGATGATGATAATGATGAAGAATATAATATCTTGGTGCATAATATGGCAATGGTATATGCTTCTCTTCGTGGTAATAAAGAAGCTCGTGCTAATCTCGAACACTCTATGGATACCTTGAGTAAATATAGGGAAACCATAGTGGAGTTGGAGTCCCATGTTGAAAATGGGGAAATGAGATTCACTCTCCTCAAGCATGAGCTAAAAGATGAGAAGCATACAAATTTTATGCTCACACAAAAATTTGAATCCTATATGCATGAAAATGAGAAAACTATTGTTGATGCTTGTGCTACTAACTCTAATTCTTGTGAAGCATCTACCTTAGAGGAGAATGTTGAGCTAAGGGCTCAACTAGAGTTGCTAACTAGCAATTATAGGGAATTGGAAGAAAGTCATAAAAAGCTCTCAAGCTCTCATGATGATCTTCTAATTTCCTATGATGGGCTAAAGTTAGCTCATGAGGCAAGTATCACTAAGGTAACATCTTGTGAGCCTCATGTGGACATTAGCTCAATCTCTACTACAAATACTATATTGCCATGTGCTAGTCCTTGTAATCCATCTAGTCAAACTAGTGATACACCTTGTGTTGGATTACTCACTTTGCCTTGTTGCTCTAACAATGAAGCTTCTACTTCCTCTAGTACTTGTATTTCTACTAACCATGTAGAGGAAATCAAAGAGCTCGAGGCCCAAGTCTTGTCTTTGAAGAAAGACTTGGAAAAGCATCATGAAGGGAAATCCGCACTTGACAAGATGCTAAGTGTGCAACAATCCCCCAATGACAAGAGTGGACTTGGATTCAACTCCAATAACAAGAACAAGTCCAAGAGCAAGAACAACAAGAAGAAGGGCCAAGACAAAGTCAAGGATCCGGCCAAGTTGGTTTGCTTCAAGTGCAAGGTTGAAGGGCATCATGTTAGATCATGCCCATTGAAGAAGAAGAAGCACTTGAGTGAGAAACAACAAGGGAAACGGCCGCAAGGTCAAGGTCAAGCTCATGCTCGACCTCAAGTTGAAGATAGGCCACTTCCCAAGAAGAATCAAGATAATGTTCCCCAAGAGAAGAAATCAATAAAGAAGAGAAAGGGGAACACTTGCTACTTATGCCGCGAGAAGGGGCACTTTGCTTCTTCTTGCTTAGGTGGTACCTTATCTAACCCTATAATTGTTGATGATGATTATTCTCTAGGGAAGGATAAGAATGGCAATGTGTTTGCCAAGTTTGTTGGAACTCAAAGTGGTTTCAAGAAAAGAACCATTTGGGTTGCCAAGCCTATTGTGACTAACCTCTTAGGACCCAACTTGGTTGGGGACCAACAAGCTCAAATTTGATCAATAGGTGTATGTGGAGGTCATTGGAGACTTGGCTACTTCATGAAGAATTAAGGGATCTTCATATATTATATTTTGACCAAGCCAAGTCATATGGATTATCATCTATATCTTATATCCAATGTTCCTCTTTGCGGTAACTTATACTTCAACTCATCATATTTATTGTAAGTTACTTGCCCATTTGCATGTTTGGTTTTGTACCAAATATGTGTATGTATGTGTTGTGTCTTACTTGCCTATCTTGTGTATTCAAATATGTTTGTTTGACTCATCATATACTTGTGTATTGTTTTGAGCCTAATGCATCTTGATGATATCTTATTTGGCTCTCTTTGAAGTGATTAATGGAACATCCCATTTTGGGGGAGTGATATGCTTTGTGCATCTCTCTTTCTTTAAAATGTGTGTACATGGGTATCACCACTTAGTATTGATATTGCAAGATTATCTAGTCACTATGTGGTGTGCCATACTCATGAGAAATTCAAATTCTAAATATCCATTAATCATCTCTAGTTGAATTTTAGTTGCCTCTTATTTAGAAGAAATGTTTTATCACATTATGGGGGAGTAATATGTTTTGTACATATCACAAGCCTAGAAAATGTGAACATATGAGGTTATGCCACTTAGAGTTGATGCTCTTAATTATCTTGCTCATAGGTGGCATGTTTGCTCAAACAAGCTCCATTCCTAATAAAAATATTTTATTACTCATCTTGTGGGCTCTTGTTTGAATATGAAATTCTTGGTGCGGTTTTTCCTCAAATACATATCTCTATATCTTATTTGGGACACCGTTTGCTTCAAGTTATTCTAATCATTGCCGTGCGTGATTGTGTGACTAGTTGAAGTTATCAAGAATCTTCATCCGTGCATAGTGCTTAATTCTATATACTTATCCTATGCCTTTTATTGTGAAATTGATCCTTACTATCCTTGTTGATATACCACCGGAAGCTAATTCCAATATTCTCATTGTCTTTGACAATTGATAAACTTGTATGTGGTTGAACTTATGGATCATCTTCACCTTGGATTGTTTCATATTGCCTTATTTTATTTCCAACAAATCTTTGTTGCTCCCATGTGCCTTCCTTGTCCCTTTGAAAAATCTTTTTATAAATTCTCTTGATTCATATCAAGTGTTTGTTTTGGAAGACAAATCTTTTCCTTACGGTACATTGTGCCATTGTGAAAAGTGTATAGGGTTTGGTTTATTTTGTTTGAACCTTGCTCTTTGGGGGAGTTTGCTATCTCATTCTTTCTTACATGATTTATTTGCTTGAATGAGATAGATCTTTGAGCGTGTTTGCTTTATTTCATCATTTATGCTCAATGGTCTCTTCTTAGTTCATTTGTTGAACTTTGTTGAACAAATCTTTTGTGATTTGCCTTTTAGATATAATTTGGACAACAAATTTGTTTTGTGACACCTCTATGCCTTATTTAATTCCTTTGGTGTTTTGTCCAAAGTATATCTTTCTTGGATCTTTAAAAGTTTTGGTGCATGCTTATATGTAATTTGTTTATACTTGTAGCATGCTTGCTTTCTTTCGATCCATTATGTAGGATATACTCCATCAAATCCTAAATGGCTAAGATGTGCATGAAATTCAAACTTCATCTAAATATGCACATATTTATATGGAGTGTGTCCTATATATTGTGGTTTGTCTAACCATGTTGGACCCAATAAGTTTGGGGGCCAAGATGTACTTGAATGATGTTTTAGGTACATTGGAGATGCAATGGAGGCTTGTCTCATCTATAAGGAAGGTGTTATCACCATATGAGAATTGGAGTCAAGCTAGGATGATCGATGAACTCTTATCTACTTCATCAAGCCATTGCTATCTCGGTAACAAGTATCTTATTCATGCATACTCATATATCATCCAACCTCTTGTAGGTTGCATCTTGGCATGAAATTCCTTATTTCGAAAATATTGAGGTTCTTGAAAAATCCTTTTAAAGAAAACTTCTTATTGTACACTTGAGTAATTTGAGAACATGCATATGATAGGTTATATATATATATATCATATTTTATGATTCACCTATCACAAATATGCCCTCTAGCAATTTATTGCATATCAATTCCTCAAAGAGCTCTTGTGTGCAATATTGATGAATTTGTGAAATAAATCCATTTTTGTGATACTTGTTGCCTTTCTCAAAACACTCCAACTAGCTCTACTTCCCTTATTGTTAGTTGTAATGTTTTTGAGGTTTAACTTGGTTGAAGTTCATTCATATACCATAAGTGAAAATTGGAGCCATAGGCTATATATGCTTCTTAAGCAAACATCCTTTGGTATATTTTATGACTTCATCTTGGATATCTTGTCTTATCTATTTTGTTAACCTCTTGTGTGTGCATGTTTCTTTATGGATCACTTTGTCCACTTTAGAAACTCATATACATAAGAGCGTTAATCCATCATCTTGATATCCTTGCTCTTTGCCGACCATCTTTTACCCCTTTTGTTTTTAGTGGGTTGGTAAAGAAAATTTATGAGTGCTTGGTTTATTTATTTTCTTCATGCACTCATATCTCGTAATTGTTGGACTAAAGTTGTTCTTGATAAGCATACTCTCTTTATCTTAGTTGTGTTCTAAATGATATATAGGGAGTGAGGATTCCATGTTTGTGCATATTGTATTCAAATGCAAACATTATAAATTGTGCACCAACCTTGGGGAGCTTTCTTATTTCTAGAAGCACTATATCTCTCTTATCATGATATCTTTGTTTGTCCAATTGGATCTTTGATTGCTTGCTTTATTTATTGAAGCTCACTTCACCATGTTATCTTTATGCAATCTTTGATCCTCAATATAGTTTGATTTCCTTCAAGTATTCATCATTGGATATGTGCACTTGATTCCACTCAAATTATGAGAAGTGCACACTTTGGGGAGGAACTCACATTATATTGGCCTTCTAAATTTTTCACCCATTTTGACAATCGATGCCAATGGGGGAGAAGTTTAGAGGGTTTAAGGAATGGTTTTATACTTAAGCTTGGTTTGTGCTTAAGTGTTTTTCCTCTCATGCATTCCATATTTATATGTCTTGCATGGTTGTATATATATAGTGGAAACTATCCCAAAGGTTAATCTTGACAATGTATGCAATGAATTCATGTTCATCACACGTGCATACATTGTGGGGAGTTTTCTCTATATATATTGGTTCTACTCACATCCATTGCATTTGTTGTAGTTGTGTGAGTAGAGCCGGTTTTGATATGGACTAGTTGCTTTGTGTTACTTGACCATATCAAATACAACCTCTTGTATACAACTTATTCTCGGATAAATTGCATACATGTCACTAATATTCATTATATAAACCCTCTTATTGTGGTTGTCATCAATTACCAAAATGGGGGAGATTGTAAGGGTACATTGCCCCTATGTGTGGTTTTGGTAATTAATGACAACCCCTATGGACTAATGTTTTCATTGAGTTTATATGAATGAATATTCCATAGGTACTACTTGCTCTCCATGTGTTGGATTCAAGTATGGATGCCATGTATTGGCATCAAGATCATCGATTTGAAGATACATATGTGATATGATCAAGAAGAAGAAATAAAGATGGTGTTCTTATGTGGAACCCAATATTAGCCATGCTCTATCCAATGAGATAAGCAATGAATGATCAAGATCTTGAGAGCTTGATTCCAAGTGAAGAATTCTTTATACACCTCAAGATAGTATGATAGAGCATGAGAAGATACAAGTTTGAGTTGGTCAAGTTCAAGTTGAGCATCTTGAGTGGATCACATACTTGAAGCTTGCCGTCCATTTGGTGATGATGGACATGTGAAGATGTGCATCAATGGAGCTTTCCCATCATAGTGTATGGGGGATCATTTGTGAGTATACACGAAGCGACAATGATGAAATGATGGGATGCGCAAGGCAAAGGTATGACCTTGATAGGTTTTCCTTTTACCGGTCTCGAGGTGGTTGATGGGAGACCGGATTATAGGATAGATAGCCGCACTATTAAGAGGGGCTTTCGGTTGGGTAAGTTGATCACATCGTCTTAGGGAGCTCAATCCTTGCATGCGTTGCATATTCTTATTGCTTCTTGGTATTTCTCGGTGTGAGGTTCTTGAGCTTGTTGCTAGCTTTACAACAAGCCCAAGTTCATCGAAAACGGAGTTCACATGCATCTTCTATTGCGTTTTCGAGGTTGGGTGATTTTACCGGTTATTCATGATATAAGGTTCTACCTTTTATATTCATGATAAAATCCCTCCTACAGATTCTTGGGTTTTCACTTTCTATAAGATAGCATTTGTTGTTATCTTCCAAACAAAATTGGTTTCATGCGATTCGGAGTTCGGGAGCAATAGTTATTAAAGAAAAAGGAAAAGGAGAAAAGAATAAAAGGAAAAAGAAAAAAGAAGGGGCCAGCCGACCGGCCGGTCTGACCGGACCGGCAACCGGCCCACCCGGTCCGCGACCGGACTTGGCACCGGTGCCATCCGGGCTGTGTCCAGGGGCTTCTGGCCCATGACCGGTTGCAGGCCCGGTCCACGACCGGCCTGCCCGGCGCGCACTCCGGTCCGACCGGATTTTGCACCAGGCCGCCTCGCGCCTGCTGGGCCTCACCGCCCCGCGGCCCACCCGCCGGCCTGCGCTCCTGCTCTCCCCCGCGCGGCTTGCTCCGCGCCGCCCGCCTGCTGGGCCGCCTGCTCGCCCAGTCTGGGCCGCTCGCCCCGCGCGCCCCTTGCCTTATCCGCCGCCAGCGCGCGCTGCTGCCGCCCGGCTGCTGGGCCGGCTCGACCGGGCTGCCGACCGGGCTCCCCAGTGCCTGGTCCGGTCAGCCGGCTGGGCATGTTTTTCTGTCCGTTTTTCTTGCCGATTTTCTGTCTTTTTCCCCCAACAGCTATTTTTCCCCTTTAGCTATAAATAGGCTTCTTCCACCTTGAGCCAAACTAGTTCTTCCTATTCTCTCTCCTCCATTGCTACTATTTGAAGAACTTGCTCTCCCCTTTGATTCCTCCAATCATTCTTGCTCATATTTGAGGATTTGAGAGAGGAGATCTAGATCTACACTTCCACCGATCGATTTCTTCTCTAAGTGAGGGAAACTCTTGGGATCTAGATCTTGGAGTCTTTGGTTGACTTTCCCCCTTGTTCTTCCTCTCCAATCTCATCCTAGCATTCGTTGCTTTGGTGGGATTTGAGTGTGAAGGACTTGAACACCTCCGGTGTTCTTGCTTTGCATCATTGCATAGTGTTGAGCTCTCCACCACGATTTGTTCGAGTGAGAGACCGTGAGCTTGTTACTCTTGGAGGGTGACCTCCTAGTTGGCTTGGTGATTGGTGCTCCGGTGATCTCTTCAAGAAGATTGTGAAGAGGCCCGGGCTTCTCATTCGTGGAGCTTGTGAAGTGGTTGTGGAGCTTGCCATCTCCGGAGCGGAGGAAAAGCTAACCATAAGGAAAGGGCCATTATCCTTCGTGGGTGTGGTTCGGAGAATAGGATGAGCCTTCGTGGCGCGGGGAATCCTTCGTGGGACCTCCACTCCTCCAAACGTGACGTACCTTGTTGCAAAGCAAGGGAACACAGGAATACATCCTCGTCTCCGCGTGCCTCGGTTATTTCTATACCCGAGCTCTCTTTCCTTGTGATAGCCATCGTGCTTGAAGTACATATATCTTGCTATCACTTGTGCTACATATATCTTGTGCCTATCTTGCTTAGCTCTAGTTGCTATTGTTACACTTAGTTGAGCTTAGCATATTTAGGGTTTGTGCTTGTAAACTAAACGATAGTTTAATTCCGCATTCATACAAGACAAATCCGCAAGAGTTTGTAATTGCCTATTCACCCCCCCTCTAGGCGACATCTCGATCTTTCAAAGACGCCTCCGAGCCTACACCTGCACCGCCCCGACCCACCGCTGCCGTGCCCAGCCACCGCCGACGATCGCCACCGCCGTCGGTAAGCTCCTGGCCGCCCTGCCTATTTTCCCGTCCACCAGGAGCGTACCTGGTCGCAGGAGGAAGACGCCTCCCGTGCATGTGCGCTGCATGGCCCTGGGCCACGTCGGCCATGCAGGCCTGGCCCGCCACGGGCCCTCCCTCCCTTCAATTTCTTTTTTTTTTAAACGCCAGCTGGAAATCACTCCTGGGCCGGCCTGGTTTCCCACCCCTGCACGGCCCAGAAACATTCCCGCCCTTTTATTTTCGTTTTAAAATTTGAATTCCTGTTAAAACCAGAGGTGTTCAAATGCAAATATCTCGAGTTCTACAAACCCAAATCCAGTGAAACCAATTGTGTTAGTTCACAAATTTCTTTAGCTTTCCAATGCCACTGGTCCCATGTTTTTTGGATTTTTTCTACAATTTTTGGCATGTATATCTTGCTCTATGTATGATTCAGATTCAAGTTAATTCCTAAATTTGAAAAATTAACCTTTTTAAGTGAAACCAATTTTGTTAGCCTTGTTTAAGTACTGACCTTCTAAAATAATTAATTTTAGCCTCTGTTCTTGAAAATTGGTTACTGTTTGTGTTTAGTACACGTCACATGAGATGTTGAACCAAAAACCTTTTTGTTTTTAAAATCTTTGACCACCTCTTTTATTTAAAAATAGTCAACCTATGTTTAATTCTTGCACAACAAAACCCTCTGAGACTTAAACCAAGTTTTTATTGTTTTGCTTAAGATTTCAAATGGTGTTGTATATTGTTTACTCCCTTTTATTAGGTAGTATTTTATAAGCAAAATAAAATAGGAAGAATGATTTTCTGCTTTTCCAAAAATGTTTGCAAATAAAATATGAATGTTTTTAATGCCAAACCAATGCACTTGTCTTCTTTGTGATGTTATCTACTAGGGGATAATTATTTTGTGCCATGGTGTTAACAAGGGAGGAAATTGCTAATTAATAATGCTCTCATGACTATGAAATAAGATAAATTGGTTTTCTTCTAAAGTTGGTTTGTAGTATCTACAAGTCCTTAGTATGTTAGCCCTTAGTTGAATGTTAATTTATGATTGTTCAATGTTGCTTTGATTGGTGCAATGTGTTGATTGTGTTCCTTTTATATTTTCCGGCGATAGATGCGAACAATTCCGGAAAGAAGATGAAGTGGTTCGGACGAGGATTTTATTTATATTGTTGGAATTCTTATGTGATGAAGTTGAAGAAGTCCAGGGACAAATAAGCCAACCAAGGCAAGCCATCTCTTGATCTCTGAATGTTTAATCACATATTGTGGTTACTTTGTTGTTGTTCTTGTCTCTCGATCTATCTTGTGTTGTTTCTACTTATGTTGATGGAGCATGCTCACCATGAGCATGTTTATTCTCTTTGACACCTCACCTACAACCCCCTTTAGTGAAATGGTGGTCTTCATTATCATGATCTTGGTGTACCCTCTAAGTGTGAGGGGTATGCCCACTTATCTTGTGTGTGTCGACCTCTTGACACCCTTTTTGCACCCCTTAGTGGTATAATGGTTAGTATCATGCCCTTGTTATACCTTCTACCTTGTGATGCTATGCATACTTACTCCCAAGAGTGCCACACCTTTTGTTGATGTTATGCATACTTACTCTCAAGTATGTTGAACCCCTTGTTGTTGTTATGCATGCTTACCCTGAGCATGTATGCCCCCTTGACCACCTATTTTACCATCTTCTTAGTGGTATGATGATCAACATCGTGACCCTTTTGTCGAATCCTCCTACTTATGTTGTCCACATGCGTGCTTATCCTAAGCATGTATAATCCCCTTGACACCTCAATTATCATCTCCTTAGAGGTATGACGGCTAGCATCATGCCATTGATGTATCTTAGCTCCTACATAAAACTTTAGGTTGGGAACCCCTCAAGGTTTACCTTGTTGTAAATGTTTATGAAAACCTTGGGTAAGATAACCTTACCCAAGTGTATGGTTTATGAAGGCAAAAAGGATCTTGTCAAAGATGTTTGAGAAAAGGAATGTGTGTGTGACTTGGGTTTTGAGAAAAAAACGACACATGGTTCTTTGTATTCGCCCGGAACAATTACACAGCGCAACCATAGCTACTCCAACGTGGACACGGGGCTTAACTTGACGTTTGTTCTTCTTAGCATGAGGCACCGCACAACTATACAAGGGTACGGTTACCCCCGAGTCCGGGTTGTCATGGTTGGGACAATAGTATAACGGGAGGCCTTCGGGGCTGACCCGTCCGGAAGACACTATGGGTCTCCTCGGCTTGGCGGTGGAGCCACGCTCTAGAGGAGGTGAGCTGCCACGGTGCCGGGGAGGTACATACTCCATAGGGCAGGACCTCGTGTTAAGTCGAATGGGCGAAAGGTTATGTCCGGGTATCCGTCGTGGCATATGTCGTTATGCGGGGATGATGCCCACACGATAGGTATCCGGATAGTTGTGGTGAAAGTGTGCAAACTCGCAGAGTCAAAACTATTCGAATAGCCGCGTCCGCGGTCATGGACGGTTGGGATGGCCGTTACGGTAGCCGTGTCGAGTTTTGGTTTTGAAAATGATTTCCAAAGGAAATGTGTGTTGGAAGTACCGGAAGGGTACGGGAAAGATGGTGTGCCGACCATGTGGAGATGGTCGAGGAAAATGAAACAAAAGAGGGTGACCCTTCCTAGTGTTTCATGTAGAGGAACTCTGCTTTAACAAAGATATAGAGATGTCATAGGACTTTCTTAGTGTCCCCTTCAACTCGTGATGTGGGATGCTATATCCACAAGAGAAACTGATTCTCTTTCACATGCTATATCCACAAGAGAAACCGATTCTCTTTCACATGCTATATCCACCGAGAGAAACTATTCTTCCTCTCTTGTCTTCTTTAGTTAGAATTGTTATCACCTTCTTGATGGTTTGCGAGTACAATTCAAATGTACTCACGGCTTTGTCCCCGGCTATTTACTTGGCCGGACTCGGAGGACTTCGACATATGAAGAAGGAGTTTACGATGTCTATGCGAGCTAGGAACGTCTTCCCGGCCGCTTGGTCGTAGGGTTAAGGCAGATGACTTGGGCTCTACGCTGCTGAAGTGATTCTGCAACTCTGATGATTAGATTAGGCCCTTCGAGGCTATCTTGTAAAGATGGGTCATGTGACTTTATTGTAATTTTTTGTAAAGGATGATGTAATTTGATATCAGTTCGGTTATGTGTTCACGGCGCACTGATCATGGGAACGTGAACTGTATACATAACAGGGTATTTCGGACAGCTAGTCCGGGGTCCCCACAGGTACTGGGGGTTTCGCGACAGAGGCTTTAAGTAGGCGGAAGGGCAGGTCAGGGGGCCACACGAGGTGGCCACACAACAGGGCCGCGCGGCCAAGGCCTGGGCCGCGCCGCCCTGTTGTGGCGGCGCCTCGTGGCCCCACTTCGTGACTCCTTCGGTCTTCTGGAAGCTTCGTGTAAAAATAGGCCCCGGGCGTTGATTTCGTCCAATTCCGAGAATATTTCCTTTGTAGGATTTCTGAAACCAAAAACAGCAGAAAACAACAACTGGCTCTTCGGCATCTTGTTAATAGGTTAGTGCCGGAAAATGCATAAATACGACATAAAGTATGCATAAAACATGTAGATATCATCAATAATGTGGCATGGAACATAAGAAATTATCGATACGTCGGAGACGTATCAGCATCCCCAAGCTTAGTTCCTGCTCGTCCCGAGCAGGTAAACGATAACAAAGATAATTTCTGGAGTGACATGCCATCATAACCTTGATCATACTATTGTAAGCATATGTAATGAATGCAGCGATCAAAACAATGATAATGCCATGAGTAAACAAATCTATACCTAATAATAAAAGCAAAAGTGTTTCCATGGTTCGGTCCGTTCGGTATGGTTTCGTCCATCGTCTTTTGGCTTCGTCCGTCGGTTTTGACGCCAAATCGAGCGTGCCGACATGGACTCCACTTGCCTTCTCTGATTCTTGCAATGATTGTGCCTGGCATGGACTGTACTTGGCCCGTTAGGCAATAAAAAGGACTCGAATCCAGGCCTGCCCGTTGCAATCTACGAGGCGCAATCGGTCGGGCCAGCAACTTTGCACAACGCGTCGGGGAACTGCCCGTAGAGCCAATTCCTGGCATTGCTGGTGGGATTAGGGACCGGGATTGGTGGGGTTGGGCCGGCATCGATGACAGACGGGATGTCTCCACCATTAAACACTCGACCTACATCTCACTTCCTGATCGGCTACGACCTGCCGCGTCGATGCTGATCGATCGCCCCGTCCGTCCTCCATCTTCCATGGCCGCGCATCTTATTTCGCGTCTCTCCGGGCATGCGAAAGCGACGGCACAGCCTTCCATCGGGAGTAGAGGAGCAGCGGCGGCGGGCATCGGAAGTAGGGGAGCAACGGCGGCGGCCACCTGGAGTGGCGGCGGCAAGCACCTAAGACCTCTATCCGGGAACTGCTGTCACGAGCACATCGATTTGCATCATCTCTTAGAATGTGGGAGAGATGTCAAGCATGATGACCATACAGAGCTTGTAGGCGCTTCCGGCGGTGGGGTCGGCTCGACGATAATGGATCCGCTACTGCCGATTGAGTGGCCCGATGCCGCGCCGCTTGGTTCCGAAGGAGACACGATCAGTGAGGATCATGTCGGGCGCGTCGCCATGTAGGGGACGTCCACCGGCCAGCGTTTGGCGCGCGTCAGCTCCACCACGGCAACACCATGCGCTCCAGAGCGTTCCTGGGGCTTCCTGGTTTCCGCCCAGCTGGTCGTGGCCGTTTGCTGCTGTTGCAATGCTACCGATTTGAAGTTTCAAGTAAACTGTCGCTTCTGACGGAGAAGAAGCCGAGGCCTACACCCTCCAATTGAAAGATAAAACTACTCTGTGTATTAGACAATGAGCATGAAATTCATGACGTACAACAAGAGAATGAGCAATTGCAAGCAAAGTAATCAGTAGCTTCTGCCGGAGAACTCGCCGTGGAACTGGTCGTTTTTGCAAGGGATGTGCTAATACATTTTTGAACAGCTGCCCGCCGTATGCTAGCTTCAGCTCAAAATTCAGCCGGCAAGACTATCTCCGTGACACATAAATAAGCTGATATATTGCACAAGCAACCTGGCATTGTGCGGTTACTTCTTTATGATAAATTATTATGCATGACTCAAAATTTGGTTGTCCTAAGTTATTATACTAAGGATGGTCTGAGTTTACGTGCTAATCACATCATTATTGGTCTTACAGGGTTTGGTGCTTGAGTCTTTACAACTGAGATATTTTTTTATTATCTTCAAGAAGATCGGCGAGAATTTAGGATCAACCCACGTCTCGAACGGCCAGAATGAAATAGCAAAGGAGTGCCCGGTATGTGTGTCTTGTAAGGGAAAGTGAATCTTGGACGTCCTGTCCATGTTTGTTTGTTTTCGTCAATTTTTCTTTGTAACTAATTATATCAAAGTACAAGAATAAAATTATAATATAACCTCATTAGTGATCTGATTTGTGGATAATACAAATTGATTCAGTTGGATTAAACAACTGATAAATCAACAGGTATTTTTCAGAGTTGTTTGTTTCTTCATTGTCTCTACAACTACTGTGAGGCGGTGTGACGTGGATCGTTGTCATGGTGACGGAACTCATCGCACACCTTACCAGTCCTGCATAGGCACGGTTGTATCTACAATCATCGTGGTGCATTCATGCGTAAAAGAAATTTCTCCGTTGCAACGCACGGGCATATTTCCTATGAATCATAAAGCAAAGACTTTTCATGAATATTACTTCAAGACAAGCATCAATAAGTCTTGCATAAGAGTTAACTCATAAAGCAATAAATCAAAGTAAAGGTATTGAAACACAAAGGAAGATTAAGTTTCAGCGGTTGCTTTCAACTTATAACATGTATATCTCATGGATAGCGTCAATGTAAAGTAATATAATAAGTGCAATATGCAAGTATGTAGGAATCAATGCACAGTTCACACAAGTGTTTGCTTCTTGAGGTGGAGAGAAATAGGTGAACTGACTCAACATAAAAGTAAAAGAAAGGTCCTTCAAAGAGGAAAGCATTGATTGCTATATTTGTGCTAGAGCTTTTATTTTGAAAACATGAAACAATTTTATCAACGGTAGTAATAAAGCATATGTATCATGTAAATTATATCTTACAAGTTGCAAGCCTCATGCATAGTATACTAGTAGTGCCCGCACCTTGTCCTAATTAGCTTGGATTAACACGGATTATCATTGCATAACATATGTTTCAACCAAGTGTCACAAAGGGGTACCTCTATGCCGCTCGTACAAGGGTCTAAGGAGAAAGTTCGCATTTGGATTTCTCGCTTTTGATCATTCTTCAACTTAGACACCCATACCGGGACGACATAGACAACAGATAATGGACTCCTCTTTTAATGCTTAAGCATTCAACAACAGATAATATTCTCATAAGAGATTGAGGTTTTATGTCCAAACTGAAACTTCCACCATGATTCATGGCTTTAGTTAGCGGCCCAATGTTCTTCTCTAACATTATGCATACTCAAACCATTTGATTGTGAAAACCGCCCTTACTTCAGACAAGACGAACATGCATAACAACTCACATGATATTCAACAAAGTGTTGATGGCGTCCCCAGGAGCATGATTATCGCACAACAAGCAACTTAATAAGAGATAAAGTGCATAAGTACATATTCAATACCACAATAGTTTTTAAGGCTATTTTGTCCCATGAGCTATATATTGCAAAGGCGAATGATGGAAATTTAAAGGTAGCACTCAAGCAATTTACTTTGGAATGGCGGAGAAATACCATGTAGTAGGTAGGTATGGTGGACACAAATGGCATAGTGGTTGGCTCAAGGATTTTGGATGCATGAGAAGTATTCCCTCTCGATACAAGGTTTAGGCTAGCAAGGTTATTTGAAACAAACACAAGGATAAACCGGTGCAGCAAAACTCACATAAAAGACATATTGTAAACATTATAAGACTCTACACCGTCTTCCTTGTTGTTCAAACTCTTTACTAGAAATTATCTAGACTTTAGAGAGACCAAATATGCAAACCAAATTTTAGCAAGCTCTATGTATTTCTTCATTAATGGGTGCAAAGTATATGATGCAAGAGCTTAAACATGAGCACAACAATTGCCAAGTATCAAATTATTCAAGACATTTTAGAATTACTACATGTAGCATTTCCGATTCCAACCATATAACAATTTAACGAAGAAGATTCAACCTTCGCCATGAATACTATGAGTAAAGCCTAAGGACATATTTGTCCATATGCAACAACGGAGCGTGTCTCTCTCCCACACAATGAATGCTAGGATCCATTTTATTCAAACAAAAACAAAAACAAAAACAAACCGACGCTCCAAGCAAAGCACATAAGATGTGATGGAATAAAAATATAGTTTCACGGGAGGAACCTGATAATGTTGTCGATGAAGAAGGGGATGCCTTGGGCATCCCCAAGCTTAGACGCTTGAGTCTTCTTAAAATATGCAGGGGTGAACCACCGGGGCATCCCCAAGCTTAGAGCTTTCACTCTCCTTGATCATATTGCATCATTTCCCTCTCTTGATCCTTGAAAACTTCCTCCACACCAAACTTAAAACAACTCATTAGAGGGTTAGTGCACAATAAAAATTTACATGTTCAGAGGTGACATAATCATTCTTAACACTTCTGGACATTGCACAAAGCTACTTGGACATTAATGGATCAAAGAAATTCATCCAACATAGCAAAAGAGGCAATGCGAAATAAAAGGCAGAATCTGTCAAAAGTAGACAGTTCGTAAAGACGAATTTTAAAGTGGCACCAGACTTGCTCAAATGAAAATGCCCAAATTGAATGAAAGTTGCGTACATATCTAAGGATCACTCACGTAAATTGGCATAATTTTCTGAGTTACCTACAGAGAGTTAGGCTCAGATTTGTGACAGCAAAGAAATCTGTTTCTGCGCAGTAATCCAAATCTAGTATGAACCTTACTATCAACGACTTTACTTGGCATAACAATGCACAAAACTAAGATAAGGAGAGGTTGCTACAGTAGTAAACAACTTCCAAGACTCAAATATAAAATAAAAGTACTGTAGTAAAAACATGGGTTGTCTCCCATAAGCGCTTTTCTTTAACGTCTTTCAGCTAGGCGCAGAAAGTGTATATCAAGTGTTATCAAGAGATGAAGCATCGACATTCTTACCAGGGGTGTTGGGAGTTGCCTCAACAATGCATGTTATCTTATCTATGTAAGTTTCAGAGGCTCCCTTTTCATTACTCTTAGGCTTGCTATTCTCATTAAACAAATTTTCAGGAACAATCCAATCATAATTCTTTTCTAGTGCCTCGAACATTCCTGCGAGCTTGCAAGGTATTGATGTCTTAATATCTCCTACATCATTAATATTATTAGTGTACTTTATTCTATCAATGTCCCTCTTTTCAAGGGTACTAGCAAAGTTGGTGCAAGAACCAAGCATCTTATATTTGATAAAGACTTTTCTAGCCTCTCTTGCTACACCACCAAATTCTTTAAGAAGGGTTTCTAAAACAAAATCTTTCTTTTCCCCTTCTTCCATATCACCAAGTGTGAGAAACATGTGTTGGATTATAGGATTAAGATTAACAAATTTAGTTTCCAACATGTGAACTAAAGAAGCAGCAGCAATTTCATAAGTAGGAGCAAGTTCTACCAAGTGTCTATCTTCAAAATCTTCAACTTTACTAACATGAGTGAAAAATGCTTCTATATTATCTCTTCCAATGATAGACCCACGTCCTACCGGTATGTCTTTTAGAGTGTAATTAGGAGGAAACATGATGAACTAAACAAAAGGTAAATAAAGTAAATGCAAGTAACTAATTTTTTGTGTGTTTTTGATATAGAGAACAAGACAGTAAATAAAGTAAAGCTAGCAACTAATTTTTGTGTGTTTTGTTTAAGTGCAGCAAACAAAGTAGTAAATAAAATAAAGCAAGACAAAAACAAAGTAAAGAGATTGGATTGTGGAGACTCCCCTTGCAGCGTGTCTTGATCTCCCCGGCAACGGCGCCAGAAATTTAGCTTGATGACGCGTAAAGCACACGCTCGTTGGGAACCCCAAGTGGAAGGTGTGATGCGTACAGCGAGCAAGTTTCCCTCGGTAAGAAACCAAGGTTTATCGAACCAGTAGGGAGTCAAGAAGCACGTCGAAGGTTGATGGCGGCGGGATGTAGTGCGGCGCAACACCGGGGATTCCGACGCCAACGTGGAACCTGCACAACACAACCAAAGTACTTTGCCCCAACGAAACAGTGAGGTTGTCAATCTCACCGGCTTGCCGTAACAAAGGATTAGATGTATAGTGTGGATGATGATTGTTTGCAGAAAACAGTAGAACAAGTATTGCAATAGATTGTATTTAATGTAAAAGAATGGACCGGGGTCCACAGTTCACTAGAGGTGTCTCTCCCATAAGATAAATAGCATGTTGGGTGAACAAATTACAGTCGGGCAATTGACAAATAGAGAGGTCATGACAATGCACATACATGATATGATAAGTATAGTGAGATTTAATTGGGCATTACGTCAAAGTACATAGACCGCTATCCAGCATGCATCTATGCCTAAAAAGTCCACCTTCAGGTTATCATCCGAACCCCTTCCGGTATTAAGTTGCAAACAACAGACAATTGCATTAAGTATGGTGCGTAATGTAATCAATAACTACATCCTCGGACATAGCATCAATGTTTTATCCCTAGTGGCAACAAGCACATCCACAACCTTAGAACTTTCCGTCACTCGTCCCAGATTTAATGGAGGCATGAACCCACTATCGAGCATAAATACTCCCTCTTGGAGTTAAGAGTAAACACTTGGCTAGAGCCCCTACTAATAACGGAGAGCATGCAAGATCATAAACAACACATAGGTAATAGATTGATAATCAACATAACATAGTATTCTCTATCCATCGGATCCCGACAAACACAACATATAGCATTACAGATAGATGATCTTGATCATGTTAGGCAGCTCACAAGATCCAACATTGAAGCACATAAGGAGAAGACGACCATCTAGCTACTGCTATGGACCCATAGTCCAGGGGTGAACTACTCACTCATCACTCCGGAGGCGACCATGGCGGTGAAGAGTCCTCCGGGAGATGATTCCCCTCTCCGGCAGGGTGCCGGAGGCGATCTCCTAAATCCCCCGAGATGGGATTGGCGGCGGCGGCGCCTCAGTAAGGTTTTCCGTATCGTGGCTCTCGGTACTGGGGGTTTCGCGACGGAGGCTTTAAGTAGGCGGAAGGGCAGGTCAGGGGGCCACACGAGGTGGCCACACAACAGGGCCGCGCGGCCAAGGCCTGGGCCGCGCCGCCCTGTTGTGGCGGCGCCTCGTGTCCCCACTTCGTGACTCCTTCGGTCTTCTGGAAGCTTCGTGTAAAAATAGGCCCCTGGGCGTTGATTTCGTCCAATTCCGAGAATATTTCCTTACTAGGATTTCTGAAACCAAAAACAGCAGAAAACAGCAACTGGCTCTTCGGCATCTTGTTAATAGGTTAGTGCCGGAAAATGCATAAATACGACATAAAGTATGCATAAAACATGTAGATATCATCAATAATGTGGCATGGAACATAAGAAATTATCGATACGTCGAAGACGTATCACCCACCAAAGGTAGGTTTTGGTGTTGGGGTCTCATTCGAAGACTTGGACTACAACTCTTGGGGCTACCACCTATATAATGAGGGGCATAGGGGAGGGGCTGGCCACACCCTTGGCCGCACCACCATAGCCCCCTTGAGGCCGGCGCCCATAGCCCCCTCTCCCCAAACCCTAGCCACCTCCTCCTCCACATACAACTCCCGCAGCGCATAGGCGAAGCCCTACCGGAGTTCTCCACCACCACCGCCACCACGCCGTCGTGCTGCCGGGATTCCGAGGCTTCCGCTGCCCGCTGGAACGGGAGAAGGACTTCGTCTTCATCAACACCGAACGTGTGACCGAGTACGGAGGTGCTGCCCGATTGTGGCACCGTCAAGATCTTCTACGCGCTTTTGCAAGCGGCAAGTGATCGACTACATCCACCCCGAGATCTAATCTCGTTAAGCTTTGCGATCTTCGAGGGTTAGTCTCTTCATCTCCTCGTTGCTACCGTCTACTAGATTAGATCTTGGCTTGTGTTTTCGTTCTTGCGGTAGGAAATTTTTTGTTTTCTATGCTACGAATCCCATCAGTGGTATCAGAGCCGTGTCTATGCATAGATTGGTTGCACGAGTAGAACACAATTGTTTTGTGGGCATTGATGCTTTGTTGTCTTTAGTTCTAGTACTTAGCATCTTTGTGGCATAGTGGGATGAAGCGGCTCGGGCTAACTTTACATGACCGCGTTCATGAGATTTGCTCCACGCTCGACATGCAACTTGTATTGCATAAGTGGCTTTGCGGGTGTCTGTCTCTCCTACTATAGTGAAGATCCAATTTACTCTTTCTATTGACACTAGTATCACCGTTGTGGTTCATGTTCGTAGGTAGATTGGATCTTATGCGAAAACCCTAAACCACGTAAAATATGCAAACCAAATTAGAACCGTATAACTTGTTTTTGCAGGGTTTGGTGATGTGATATGGCCATAATGTGATGATGAATATGTATGAGATGATCATTATTGTATTGTGGCAACCGGCAAGAGCCTTATGGTTGTCTTTAAATTTCATGTTGAGTAGTATTTCAAAGAAGTTGTAATAGTTGCTACATGGGAGTACAATCATGAAGACAGCGCCATGGACCTTGACGCTACGCCGCCGATGATGGAGATCATGCCCGTTGATGATGGAAATCATATCCATGCTTTGGAGATGGAGATCAAAAGCACAAGAAGAAAGGCCATATCATATCACACATTATGAATTGCATGTGATGTTAATCCTTTTTATGCATCTTATTTTGCTTAGATCGCGACGGTAGCATTATAAGATGATCCCTCTCACTAAATATCAAGATAATAAAGTGTTCATCCTTAGTAGCACCGTTGCTAAGACTTGTCGTTTCGAAGCATCACGTGATGATCGGGTGTGATAGATTCTACATGTGCATACAACGGGTGCAAGCCAGATTTGCACAAGCGGATACTAAGGTTGCCTTGATGAGCCTAGCATGTACAGACATGGTCTCGGAACACGGGATACCGAAAGGTAGAGCATGAGTCATATGAATGATATGATGAACACTATGAGTGTTCGCCATTGAAATTACATCTTGTCTCGTGATGATCGGACTTGGTGTGGTGGATTTGGTTTGTGTGATCACTAAGACAATACGAGGGATATTGTTTTGAGTGGGAGTTCACCTAGTTTTTAATTTTGTTGAATTAAAATTTGAACTCAATTTATCATAAACTTAGTCTAAACTATTGCAAATATATGTTGTAGATCATGGCGTCCCCATCAATCAATTTTAACCAGTTCCTAGAGAAATAAAAGCTTAAAAGCAATGGTAGCAACTTCACCGACTGGTTCCGTCATGTGAGGATCTTCCTCAATGGCGGAAATCTGCAATTTGTGCTTGATGCACCGCTAGGTCCCCCACCACCCCCTGCAGTATCCGAGGAAGAGAAAAATGTTTACGAAACTCTGGTGACTCGCTATTCCCAAGTTCAGTGTGCCATTCTGTGCAGCCTAGAGGCAGAGCTCCAAAAGCGTTTTGAGCACCATGACCCTTGTGATATGATCAATGAGCTCAAAGTTATCTTTGAAACTCATGCGGCTGTGGAGAGCTATGAGGCCTCGAAACAGTTCTTTGGTTGTATGATGGAAGAGGGCAGCTCCGTTAGTGAGCACGTGTTCGCTATGTCCGGACACGCGAAGAAGCTCAGTGACTTGGGGATTATCATCCCCAACCAGCTGGGTATTCATCGTGTTCTCCAATCACTGCCACCAAGTTACAAGAACTTCGTGATGAACTACAATATGCAGAACATGAACAAGGAGTTACCTGAACTCTTCTCCATGCTAAAATCTGCCGAGATTGAGATACATAAAGAGCACCAAGTGTTGATGGTCAACAAGACCACCGGCTTCAAGAAGCAAGGCAAACCTAAGAAGGGCAATGTCAAGAAGGGCGGCAAGAAAGCTGTCGCTCCTCCCGAGAAGCCTAAGGGTGGCCCTAAACCCGATGCCGAGTGCTATTACTCGCAATGGGAAGGGGCACTGGAAGCGTAATTGCCCCAAGTACTTGGCTGATCTGAAGAGCGGCCTTGTCAAGAAGAAGAAAGGTATATCTTATATACATGTTATAGATGTTTATCTTACTGGTTCTCGTAATAGTGCCTAGGTATTTGATACTGGTTCGGTTGCTCACATTTGTAACTCGAAACAGGAACTACGGAATAAACGAAGCCTATCAAGGGATGAAGTGACGATGCGCGTTGGAAATGGATCCAAGGTCGGCACGCTCCCTCTACATCTACCTTCGGGATTAGTTTTAAGGGATTTCTATTTTCGTGACCTCGGTTCCTTAGTTGTGCTCAGTTTTCCCCAGCTCCTTAGTTTTTCCTTAGTTTTCCCCAAGACCTTGTCTGAAACCATCACTGGTGCTGTAACGGCCGGTTGCCCGACGGTTGACCGTTATCTTCTGACTAGTGGGGCCACGTAGAGCCCGCAAAGACACGTCAGACCATCCATCTTTGTTTGACCGTAAGCATCGGTGTATCCCTGACCAAAACGCGCACGAGTGGCCGGGGCTTCGGTATATCGAATGACAAGTGGGCCATGGTGCTGATACAAGGGGCAATACACGGGTAGGAATAGATTTTTAAATGGAGCTCTACAGCGATGGCACGGAGGAGGTGGCCTGCGGGGTGCCGAGATGAGATCGACGTCCACAAAGAACTGCATGAGGCGAGACCAGACGCATTAGATAGATATGAACTAGACGCGTTTAACCATGCAAAGAAGAGAAGAAATGGTCGACGACATCGACGACTACCTCAAAACTTTGACTGACCGTGTCCGACATGAACACGAGCAATGTAGAGAAAACTAGTGTCTCTCCTTTCTGGCGTGTATAGATGGGTGCTAGAAGAGTGTGGTGGCGAAGGGAAAGACCTCGCGGTGGTCTGTGGCGTCCAACATAGCGGGGCGGCGTGGCCGTGCCCACAGCGGCGTGCATGCATGTTCGGCATTGGCATCAGCATGTATGTTCGGCATTGGCCTCGGCGGTATCTCTGGCGTGTCAGTGATCGAATGAGGGGACGGGATTGACGGTGCATCCCGACGGTGACCTAGCAGTGGCGGCGAGCATAGTCGTTCTGACCATGCCGATATCGGCATCGGCATCATTTGGAGGCTGTGGTGCTCGAATCAAGGTGGGATTTGTTTCTTGTACGCCAAAAGTGATCTGAAACAACTTTCGTGTTGAAGGTTAGGTAACGAAAGTTTGTAACTAAGCCCAAAATTATACTAGCGCCATGGTGAGGTTCTTTTTGATAGAGCTATACGGTTGGGCAAACTTTTTTCACACTTTTTAGATAGGGTTCCTTGTTGTTACACGTATGGCATCATGTATGGCAAATTTGGGGTCATTTGGAGATGTTCGAGAAAATCACTTTGCTTAAACGCATGCCGTTTCGTCTCACTGAAACCAGCTTTTCTAACAAGGTGATTTTTTCTACATCCTCTAAATGACCTCAAATTTCATACAGCTGATCTTCTATACATAGATAGATAGATTGTTTCGTTTTTACATTTTTCGAACTTTTTATTTCCCTTTATAATACCCAATTGATTTTCAGGTCAAAACCTCGAAAAACAGCATCTTGTATGGCATTATTTTCGCCCTAAATTTCAAATTTTGTGAAACTTTCCCTTTTAGATATTCCTTGTTGTTATAGATATGGCATCATGTATGCCAAATTTGGTTAGGTCTCACTGAAACCAGCTTTTGTAACAAGTTAGGTTTTTTCGACCTTCTCAAAAGGGAATTTTTTCTACCTTCTCTAAATGACCTCAAAAATCATACAGACGATCTTCTATACAAAGATAGGTAGATTTTTTGCGTGAAAAGGAATGGATACAACAAATCGGTGATGGTTTATCATTTTTTTCGTGAAAATTAATGGCTACAACAAATCGGTGATGGTTTATCATTTTTTGCATGAAAATTAATGGCTACAAAAAATCGGTGATGGTTTATCATTTTTTGCGTGAAAAGTAATGCCTAAAAGAGTTTATAATTTTTAGCGCGTGAAAATTAATACAAAAAACCGCCCTTTAGCATACTTAGAGAGTGGAAGGTAACCGCCGACAGAGAGAGAGAGAGGGGTTATCCTGCCCGTTAGATCATAAGATCAACGGTCGGCGGGCACGATCCGCGTGACATGGGCTAGACCAATCAGGGCAATGTTGCACGTCTGCGAGAATTTGTGGAGGGAGAGGGCAAAACTGAGTAGTATCAAGAAACCAAGGGCACTTGTGTAATAAACGGACTAAGGGATTCAAATATGAGATTTAAAAAATGGAAAATGCGTGTTTTGTACAATGAAACCCATCTTGGCCTACCTCAAACTATTTGCAATACAAATATACATGAGTGTGAGAATTGTGGCCTCATTTAGACAAAGTATGTTTTGGGGAAAGCTGTTTTGGGAAAGGGCTTATTGTGGAAAACCATGCACCTTCATAGCTACTAGGTGATTTGAGAAGGCATTTGAGAAGTGGCAATTTGTGGCAAAACTTGTTTTATCTATGACTTATCTATGTTTTGAGAACTGGCAATTTGTGGTAAAGACTCCATGAGTATGTGCCACTATTTTTCGGAATTTTTTGCACATTAAATGACTCATTTATAACTAGTTAATCCCATTTGTTGACTGTCTGTTGACCAGCCACTTGAGGGTAAAACTGAGCATATTGCACTAGCCAGTATTAGCATTCACTACAAGAAAAGTTGCCATGGCCGACGAAGTTGAAGTCGCGCTGTGGTTGCTGGTGTACCATGGCCGACGATTTTGGGTCTGTCCGTTGTGCATGTCAAAACGTTTTTTTCTCGTTTTTGAGGCCACCTAGCCCGACGAAAACGGCCAAAACGTTGCGTATGGTGGCCCGGGACGTGGTGCATCTCGAATTCTCGGGTTCGCCGGCCGAGTCAACGCAAATCCGCACCACCGAGGGATGTAGGGCCCGGATGGCAGCCTCTCCGGCATTGTTTTTTTCTCGA